>NC_091135.1:30072496-30433329 GCF_041381155.1 Argopecten irradians | reverse complement strand
TACTGATGTTATATCCATCATCCTCGATACTCCAGGGGTTACTATAATTACTGATGTTATATCCATCATCCTCGATACTCCAGGGGTTACTATAACTGATGTTATATCCATCATCCTCGATACTGCAGGGGTTACTTAACTGATGTTATATCCATCATCCTCGATACTCCAGGGGTTACTATTACTGATGTTATATCCATCATCCTCGATACTCCAGGGGTTACTATTACTGATGTTATATCCATCATCCTCGATACTCCAGGGGTTACTATTACTGATGTTATATCCATCATCCTCGATACTCCAGGGGTTACTATTACTGATGTTATATCCATCATCCTCGATACTCCAGGGGTTACTATTACTGATGTTATATCCATCATCCTCGATACTCAAGGGGTTACTATTACTGATGTTTTATCCATCATCCTCGATACTCCAGGGGTTACTATTACTGATGTTATATCCATCATCCTCGATACTCCAGGGGTTACTATTACTGATGTTATATCCATCATCCTCGATACTCAGGGTTACTATTACTGATGTTATATCCATCATCCTCGATACTGCAGGGGTTACTATTACTGATGTTATATCCATCATCCTCGATACTCCAGGGGTTACTATTACTGATGTTATATCCATCATCCTCGATACTCAGGGGTTACTTATTACTGATGTTATATCCATCATCCTCGATACTGCAGGGGTTACTATAACTGATGTTATATCCATCATCCTCGATACTCCAGGGGTTACTATTACTGATGTTATATCCATCATCCTCGATACTGCAGGGGTTACTATAACTGATGTTATATCCATCATCCTCGATACTCCAGGGGTTACTATTATTACTGATGTTATATCCATCATCCTCGATACTCCAGGGGTTACTATTACTGATGTTTATATCCATCATCCTCGATACTCCAGGGGTTACTATTACTGATGTTATATCCATCATCCTCGATACTCCAGGGGTTACTATTACTGATGTTATATCCATCATCCTCGATACTCCAGGGGTTACTATTACTGATGTTATATCCATCATCCTCGATACTCCAGGGGTTACTATTACTGATGTTATATCCATCATCCTCGATACTCCAGGGGTTACTATTACTGATTGTTATATCCATCATCCTCGATACTCCAGGGGTTACTATTACTGATGTTATATCCATCATCCTCGATACTCCAGGGTTACTATTACTGATGTTATATCCATCATCCTCGATACTCCAGGGGTTACTATTACTGATGTTATATCCATCATCCTCGATACCCGTACTCAAGGGGTTACTATAACTGATGTTATATCCATCATCCTCGATACTCCAGGGGTTACTTTAACTGATGTTATATCCATCATCCTCGATACTCCAGGGGTTACTATTACTGATGTTATATCCATCATCCTCGATACTCCAGGGGTTACTATAATTGATGTTATATCCATCATCCTCGATACTGCAGGGGTTACTATAACTGATGTTATATCCATCATCCTCGATACTCCAGGGGTTACTATTACTGATGTTATATCCATCATCCTCGATACTCCAGGGGTTACTATAACTGATGTTATATCCATCATCCTCGATACTCCAGGGGTTACTATTACTGATGTTATATTCCATCATCCTCGATACTCAAGGGGTTACTATTACTGATGTTATATCCATCATCTTCGATACTTAAGGGTTACTATTACTGATGTTATATCCATCATCCTCGATACTCAAGGGGTTACTATAACTGATGTTATATCCATCATCCTCGATACTCCAGGGGTTACTATTACTGATGTTATATCCATCATCCTCGATACTCCAGGGTTTACTATAACTGATGTTATATCCATCATCCTCGATACTCCAGGGGTTACTATTACTGATGTTATATCCATCATCCTCGATACTGCAGGGGTTACTATAACTGATGTTATATCCATCATCCTCGATACTCCAGGGGTTACTATTACTGATGTTATATCCATCATCCTCGATACTCCAGGGGTTACTATAACTGATGTTATATCCATCATCCTCGATACTCCAGGGGTTACTATAATGATGTTTATATCCATCATCCTCGATACTCCAGGGGTTACTATTACTGATGTTATATCCATCATCCTCGATACTCCAGTGGTTACTATAACTGATGTTATATCCATCATCCTCGATACTCCAGGGGTTACTATTACTGATGTTATATCCATCATCCTCGATACTGCCAGGGGTTACTATTACTGATGTTATATCCATCATCCTCGATACTCCAGGGGTTACTATTACTGATGTTATATCCATCATCCTCGATACTCAAGGGGTTACTATTACTGATGTTATATCCATCATCCTCGATACTCCAGGGGTTACTATTACTGATGTTATATCCATCATCCTCGATACTCAAGGGGTTACTATTACTGATGTTATATCCATCATCCTCGATACTCCAGGGGTTACTATTACTGATGTTATATCCATCATCCTCGATACTCCAGGGGTTACTATTACTGATGTTATATCCATCATCCTCGATACTCCAGGGGTTACTATTACTGATGTTATATCCATCATCCTCGATACTCCAGGGGTTACTATTACTGATGTTATATCCATCATCCTCGATACTCCAGGGGTTACTATTACTGATGTTATATCCATCATCCTCGATACTGCAGGGGTTACTATTACTGATGTTATATCCATCATCCTCGATACTCCAGGGGTTACTATTACTGATGTTATATCCATCATCCTCGATACTCCAGGGGTTACTATAATTGATGTTATATCCATCATCCTCGATACTGCAGGGGTTACTATAACTGATGTTATATCCATCATCCTCGATACTCCAGGGGTTACTATTACTGATGTTATATCCATCATCCTCGATACTCCAGGGGTTACTATTACTGATGTTATATCCATCATCCTCGATACTCAAGGGGTTACTATTACTGATGTTATATCCATCATCCTCGATACTCCATGGGTTACTATTACTGATGTTATATCCATCATCCTCGATACTCCAGGGGTTACTATTACTGATGTTATATCCATCATCCTCGATACTCCAGGGGTTACTATTACTGATGTTATATCCATCATCCTCGATACTCCAGGGGTTACTATAACTGATGTTATATCCATCATCCTCGATACTCCAGGGGTTACTATTACTGATGTTATATCCATCATCCTCGATACTCCAGGGGTTACTATTACTGATGTTATATCCATCATCCTCGATACTCCAGGGGTTACTATAATTGATGTTATATCCATCATCCTCGATACTGCAGGGGTTACTTTAACTGATGTTATATCCATCATCCTCGATACTCCAGTGGTTACTATAACTGATGTTATATCCATCATCCTCGATACTCCAGGGGTTACTATTACTAATGTTATATTCATCATCCTCGATACTGCAGGGGTTACTATAACTGATGTTATATCCATCATCCTCGATACTCCATGGGTTACTATTACTGATGTTATATCCATCATCCTCGATACTCCAGGGGTTACTATTACTGATGTTATATCCATCATCCTCGATACTCCAGGGGTTACTATTATTGATGTTATATCCATCATCCTCGATACTCAGGGTTACTATAACTGATGTTATATCCATCATCCTCGATACTCCATGGGTTACTATTACTGATGTTATATCCATCATCCTCGATACTCCAGGGGTTACTATTACTGATGTTATATCCATCATCCTCGATACTCAAGGGGTTACTATAACTGATGTTATATCCATCATCCTCGATACTCCAGGGGTTACTATTACTGATGTTATATCCATCATCCTCGATACTCCAGGGGTTACTATTACTGATGTTATATCCATCATCCTCGATACTCCAGGGGTTACTATTACTGATGTTATATCCATCATCCTCGATACTCCAGGGGTTACTATTACTGATGTTATATCCATCATCCTCGATACTCCAGGGGTTACTATTACTGATGTTATATCCATCATCCTCGATACTCCAGGGGTTACTATTACTGATGTTATATCCATCATCCTCGATACTCCAGGGTTACTATTTACTGATGTTATATCCATCATCCTCGATACTCCAGGGGTTACTATTACTGATGTTATATCCATCATCCTCGATACTGCAGGGGTTACTATTACTGATGTTATATCCATCATCCTCGATACTCCAGGGGTTACTATTACTGATGTTATATCCATCATCCTCGATACTCCAGGGGTTACTATTACTGATGTTATATCCATCATCCTCGATACTCCAGGGGTTACTATTACTGATGTTATATCCATCATCCTCGATACTCCAGGGGTTACTATTACTGATGTTATATCCATCATCCTCGATACTCCAGGGGTTACTATTACTGATGTTATATCCATCATCCTCGATACTCCAGGGGTTACTATTACTGATGTTATATCCATCATCCTCGATACTCAAGGGGTTACTATTACTGATGTTATATCCATCATCTTCGATACTTAAGGGTTACTATTACTGATGTTATATCCATCATCCTCGATACTCAAGGGGTTACTATTACTGATGTTATATCCATCATCCTCGATACTCCAGGGGTTACTATTACTGATGTTATATCCATCATCCTCGATACTCAAGGGGTTACTATAACTGATGTTATATCCATCATCCTCGATACTGCAGGGGTTACTATTACTGATGTTATATCCATCATCCTCGATACTGCAGGGGTTACTATAACTGATGTTATATCCATCATCCTCGATACTGCAGGGGTTACTATTACTGATGTTATATCCATCATCCTCGATACTCCAGGGGTTACTATTACTGATGTTATATCCATCATCCTCGATACTCTAGGGGTTACTATTACTGATATTATATTCATCATCATCGATACTCAAGGGTTACTATTACTGGTTTTCTAATGAAGTCTTTGACTATGATTGGTCAGATTTTTTCTTATGATCTGCATTAATATGAGATAGACCAGGGGCGGATGTAACGTCAGTGATAGTAACTCCTTGAGTATCGAGGATGAGTAATTCTATGGATGCGTATCTGTGTCTGAACTAAGGTTATTTCTGTGGTCCTTCGACCTCTTGGCTTGTCTTTTCTCGTGGCTGCATTAGCGAAAAGCTTGAGTTAAACTGATATAGATTCAATGGTTTTCCTGTTAGGCTCTATTAGCATCAATCAAAAAATTTAAAAATATACTGATTAAAAAATTGTGTATATTACATCACATCAAGAAAGCAATCAGTAAAAAGTACTTACCTATTTCAAATTACCATTAATGTCAGATTAGGTAATGCTCTATCATGATGGCATTTATTGTTCACTGATTAGCGCCTATTCCGGCGTATATCCGCACTCGACATATATATTACACAGTACCTTCTATGCGGTGAAATATTAATGTAGAGTGCAATGATAATGGCATGCGAGTCTATTGTAAATTAGTTATTTTATTAGAAAAAAACCATACAAGAACATTTACAGACACGTAAAGTTAAAAATATTAATACATTTGTTTGAAAATGTACTTCAAATGCAAGATCAGTAGCTTATTTAAAAATGCTTTGAAAGAGGGTACCTCAGATATTCACTTGCTGTTTTCTGTTAATTTAGGCATATCTTAATTAAAAAAAAAATATGGTTGTTTTCAATAGTTTCCACACATAGATTTCCATAGATAGCACTCGATCGGCAGATAGCCCGCATAAATTATACCCACGGGCCAATACACAGGAAATTACGGTAACCGTTCTGAAAACCAACATATATTCTCGTCATTTTTATGGATTTTATGTGAACACAGTGTTTTAACTATCAGGTCTAATACGACCAAGGATGTTGTTAAACAGAATATCGATCAATGATTGTATCCGAAACTAGTCTCAATGTCAAAACTGAGCCCATGGTACTGAGTCTGTAAATAAAAAAGCGGATGCCGTAACATTGAATCAGCTATTCCGTCTTTGCATATTACAGACTTAGCTCCCTTGCGAGGGGGTATCGATTGTTACGTCATTATTTTGTGAGCGCAATTCACGTCGCTTTCCCCGAAACGTATGATGTCACGCTCCCAAACACATGACGTCACAATCAATACCTACCCGCAAGTGCAGATAACTCTGTAATATACAAATTCAGAATTGTAAATTTGGTGATAATTTTTGCGTTTGAGATAACTTTGTTTGTATTCATTGCGTGTTCAGTTATGGAAATAGTTTTGCAACACCTGATGCAAAGTCATTGGCCACTCTATGTAAAACTAATGAACTAGTATTTACTCAACCGGAAATTGACATTAAGAAGATATCAAAATAGCTGTGATAGACATCGACCTGATGCTGCAGCGTGGCACCGTTCTATTTTTCTTGGGTATTTGATCACCAAATACTTGATATATAGGTGGCATGTAGAAGAGTTCCAGGTGTTGATATGTCAGACATTTTATATGATCTAGATTTGTTAATCAGTCTTTCCTTCTATCACACAGCTGTATAACTTCATTGGCCACAGATAAACATCTAATTGTATAGCCATATTCTTCATAACAACAATAAAAAAAATTTCAATAAAAAACATGTACTAAGACTGCGATGGGAGCAAATCTTTTATTCTCTGATGACTGTATTTGAATCCATCTGAATTTATTTGTTCATTTTGTGCAGATTTTCACATGATTATTTAAGTAAATATTTACAAATGACATAAAATAAAATCTTACAGAAAATATCGAATGTGCGTGCCCCGTGTTACATAGTCTTGGTAGTTATGGGATGATAATAGCTGGGTCGCAGTATCTCTAATAATATATACGATTGTTTGGTGAGCCACGCGACCTACCGGTACTGTGCAGGCAAATGTTATGAGCTCTTCAGATAAGACAATATATATATTTACAGCACATTTTCTTACCTAGAGTGAGCCTAAAGTTTGCCGCGTACTATACCTATACCTTGAAGCTTGCATGTACACACTAAGTCAGGGGCTTAAAAATACAATATTTACGTTGCCACTGCCGGTATCTATATGTTGCTACTAACTCCAATGTATGTTATTTTCCAATAAGGGTCAAAGAAGTAATATCAACAGGATTTTATAGATGACATGGGATCCAATCAAACGTATATCTGTTGGATACGAATTACTTCAAATGGTAGATATGAGACAAGGAAATAATTCCAACCGTGTGGACAAAACAAAATTGTCAAATTTTCGAAGCGATCTGCCCCTTTGTCAAGACATACAAAACGAACACGATTACATAATAGGATTACATAAGGCTGTTCCATATGCATCCACTGATACTTTTCTCTGTACAGACGTATAAGTTTTATTTTCATATTTTTTATCTATTTTATTTTTAAAATGATAATGACTACTTTGAATGTAAATATAAGCATTGGTTGTCATATTTTTGACATGCATTGGTGTTTGGTGTTCTACAATGTAGCTAGCTACTGTTGTAGCGGAAGGTCGTGGGAAACCAAATGAGGTACGACCGACCATCGATTATGTCTTGTCAAAAATTATTCCGATCAAACCCGGCTTTGACACGTACCTGGATGTTAGAAGGGGATGCTATTCTAGCTGTAGACGTCGAGTTTTTATCTTTATCACCATTTTTTAATCAGATAGATGCATTTGAAACTAATGTTGACAATTTTCTCGGCTAAACTCGACCGACATTTTGTAAACTACCGCCGCGCTACGCCACCCTCAGAGAACATTACTTTTGAAGCCCATTTGGGATAATGATATTTCCATGATGACTTGCAGGCCTAAAATGTTCATCTAACACATGCAATGGATAGACAGACAATTTGATAAAAAAAACATGATAAACAGTAGAAGAAAGATTTTTTTATTTTATTCTTTCAGTTAAAAAAAGGAGATTTTAACAAAAATAAAAAAAAATAAAAATCATAGTTTGTTTGAAAAATTCTTCAATTTATCATCAGCATCTGATTTTTTTAGTTTTATTTTTTATTGTTTTTATTTTAAGAATGATTGATTATAATCTTAAATGTCAAGATTGTTGATTTTTTTTGTGGAAAGTGCATTCATGTGTTTCGATTTTTTTTCTAAACTCAACTGCAGGATTTTTCTGTTGTTTGTTAACATGTACATAAGCCTTACAATATTAAACATAATAAACCAAGCTAATTGTAAAGTTTAAACTTGACTTGAATTGTTGGTGATTTTCTTGGATGTCAAATTAAATTCTGATTGATGAAGATGATTGGAAATGAAATCTATTATTGATGTTTTCATCAACACATATTAACATGGTAAAGATATTTGGATATGCAGGATATAATTTACATACAATATGCCTTGTGTATCGACGATAAAAATGTATGCAATTTTATTGATATTGATTATAATTATCATAACTATAGCTTATATATTCATATATGAAAAAAATATGAGAACAGAGATAATCACGAATAGTTTCTGATGCTAGAATTTATAAGAATATTTGCAACAAATTTGCATTCCTAAATGATAATGTCAATCAAAGTAAAAATTGTATTACCCATGCGATCTACAATTTATAAATATATGTGTACCATGTGCATTGTTAAAAAAAATGCAAAAAAAAGTTTAATAAAAAAAATCATGGGAAATATGTCAAGACATATTGGTAACAGACAAAAGAAGAGTCATTTACTAAAGAAATATATCATTACTTAAGAAAAGAAAACTGATACAAATCTTTTTTATTGTTTAATTATTTATTTATTTATTAGGCCTATATTTGTTTGTTAATTTTATGTGAATTCCTTACTACCAATTTCATTTCTCAGAACGCTTAAAGAAATTTAAATATTGTGTATTAATTTTATTGATTATTATATTTATTTTCAATTTTAAAATACTAATAGATGAATACATCGTCAAAATACAAAATTTTTAGGCCAACTCCTTTCATATGACTCATATATGCGTGTCCCCCAATGGGCCCAATGCTTAATTTGACACATACATATACCAGCAATCAATAGAGAAAAGCGTGCAGTGTTAAAACAATTTCCCTTCAACTTGATACCTAGGACAATCATGTACCGGTAAATATCATCAATAAGACTGGTTTTGTTCGTCTTTCATGTAATACAGTCGTATATAATGACTTTTCGAATCGTCATTTGATGATATTAGTTTCCGATCCATTTCGCTGTATATATCTTGTATTGTCCATATGTAACAGTCACCTGCGACACATGTGGTTGCATTTCAAATAGGGTCCAATGCCAAAGTTTTTATTATAATTTATATGAATTTATTATTCGTCATTATGTTGAATATTTTTGAATATTTTTCATATGAAATGTACATTGTATGTAATCAAATAACGTGTAAGTAGTGTCATCTTATCAGACAAAAGTAGAATTTAAAACGAAAAGAAAACCCGGCGCATTGGGAAACAACTGTATGGGAGCCACGTGATTTCGCGTAGCTAACCCAATTCAGACTTTGACACTAAAAAAAATCCTGTACATACTATTTTAATTTGTAGTAAATCTCATTTGGTGTAGCCATTAGGTCCACAATCTTGTGTAATGTCATATATAAGCTACATGCTTTATTCGGAATATTGAATGAAAACGATACACATGTACTAGTTTGTCCACACTTTGATGCACACCTCACAATGTTACCACTATCTGAATAAACAAGAGGGGTCTCCACTGCCAGATTAGGTTTCTTGTTTACAGCAACCCTCTCGACATCTACATTGGTGCAGGTTTCCACTGTAGTTGGCTGTGTGATAGCTGTTGTCACTTATGTTATTGTAGTTGAAGCACTGGTTGGTGACAAGGTTGCAGAAATGTCGGCAGTACTGATCGTAGTTGGAAATATGGTGGTAGAACTGGTTGGACTTGTGGTTGTTTGAGTACTTGTGGTTGGAGTTGTGGTTGTTTGAGTGCTGGTGGTTGGAGTTGTGGTTGTTTGAGTGCTGGTGGTTGGAGTTGTGTTTGTTTGAGTGCTGGTGGTTAGAGTTGTGGTTGTTTGAGTGCTGGTGGTTAGAGTTGTGGTTGTGTGTTGAGAACTGGTGGTTGGAGTTGTGGTTGTTTGAGTGCTGGTGGCTAATTTTGTGGTTATTTGAGTACTGGTGGTTGGAGTTGTGGTTATTTGAGTACTTGTGGTTGGAGTTGTGGTTGTTTGAGTACTTGGGGTTGGAGTTGTGGTTGTTTGAGTACTGGTGATTGGAGTTGTGGTTATTTGAGTACTTGTGGTTGGAGTTGTGGTTGTTTGAGTACTGGTGATCGGAGTTGTGGTTGTTTGAGTACTTGTGGTTGGAGTTGTAGTTGTTTGAGTACTGATGGTTGGAGTTGTAGGAATGGTAGTGGTTGTAGATACCATACTTGGTGTCGTTACTGGCAATCCTGAAAAATGATATAAAGTGTTAAATAATAAATGGATTGCATAATTAACACACACTTACATAGAGGTACCTCGAGTTGGACATTTGTTTATTTTTCCTACAACCGTCCCGCATACTGATGGATAATTACTGCCAGATACACTCGTGCTTTATCCGTCAACACAGAATGCTTTATCCGTCATTACAATCACGTGAATTTGAAGTTGGATATTATGTTTATATATCAGAAATACTAAAGTGACCACCAACTGTTTGGTCTTATTTGTCTTGTATTTTGTTGGGGTGTCATATGTTGTATAGGGGTATATAATCCCTGATCTTTGCTTTGTACAATATGCTTACAGTTTATGTTATATCGATGTCAAGTCTTTGCAATTTTCTGATATTGAATTGTATAAAATTATCCAAAACTGCATAGATTCATTATTACGTTTACCTCTTTAATTTTGAATTACAATCGGTTGACTTACAATCTGATTTCGCCAAAACAAGTGCGTTCTCAGCATACTTTAAACACTACATTTTAATATGCGCATGAAGGATATGGAAACTGGTTAACCATCATTGTCCGGTTTGTGAACCGGTACACAAGATACACACACATATATATGGATACGTACTTCTAAACCGACCAATAAATTAATTCAATTTTCGACAGCTGAACAGGTTCTTTATCATAGAAGACACCTTGAAATATCAAAATCAATTATTAGTTGTTCAATTATATTGTCATTGAAGGAAGCTGTGAAGTCATACTGTATTGAGTTTTGGTCATGTTTTCATATTTTAAATAAGCTTTACACGATCATATATCCTGAGATTTTCTATATCGTCTGGCGGTCTATTTTCACGGAGTTATCAATAATCGCACACTTTGGTTCCCGGGTGACGTAATTTACACCAATTGTAGATCGATTATAATAACATTTCTGGAAACTTCACAGTACTTCAGTTATTTTTGTTCTCTAGAATAATTAAAAATTCGTATTTTTCAAGTTCACATTATTTTGTTTTCTTTTATTCAAGTTGTAGAGTGCAGAGCTGTGGATAAATGTATGTGGTATTAAACTGCTAGTGTGACCTTTTTAATTTCTGAATTGTTCAAAGCTCGTAAAACGATACCCGAGGATGTACAAACGTTTTATCTATCCTTTACAATTAATAATGATATCCAAGATGGTCACTGGGCCAGAAGGCGTGTTACTTGTGCTCCTGGGAATTGCAGTATTTTACCAGTTGAACACACAGCTATATAAACAACTCATTCAACACTCCAGGAAACCCATGACCAATCTTGAATTTGAAAATATCATGCTACGGAAAAGATATTATAGTCAGAACGTATCTACACAATAGAAAGTCTTCTACTTCTACAGGGAAGGTGAACACTTTTAACCTTGTATTTTACCTGTGCCTTTTACTGTCCAATGATGAGGAGCTAAATCTAATTACTAGAAAATTTTTAGAAAATTTTGCCCTAGAACTGAAAAACAGTGTCCAATATTTATTCAATTTGAAAATACAGACCTAACAGACACAAACAAATTTAGCAACGTATTTAATCATTATTTCACTAATATATCCAACCAGTATATACAGACTTCATACGAAAGTGATTCTCGTGCAAATTTAAACACACTTAAGCAGTTCACTGAAAGGAAACTTAAAGGTGCCTCTTTCGATATACCTAACATCGATGAAAAATTTGTTGAGATTTTTTTGGCTAAAATGGATATTACAAAAGCAAAACAGGACTTGACGATATAGGAGCCAAATCTTTGAAATGTTGTGCTAAAACTATTACACATATAATTTGCAACCAAACTTATAAACTTCAGCATTGAATCCAACACATTTCCATGCCGCTGGAAAAATGCAAAAGTAAGTCCTCTTTTTAAAAAAGGAAATAGAGAGTGTAAACAATTATAGACCTTTATTTGTACTACCAATTTTATCTAAATGTCTAGAAAACATATTCATCAACAGTTTTACAACTTTTTATGCAGTCATTGTTGAATGTTAGACTGCCAATAGGGCTTTAGAGAACATCATTCCTGTCAAACTGCATTAACCAATATCATTAATATGTGGTACGATTCCATTGACAAAGGGTTCCTAACAAGGATTTTATTTCTAGATTTGCTTTCTACCTTGTAAACCACCATATACTTTTGACTAAATTGAGCCTCAAAAGTTATATTAATAATCGATTTCAAACTGTTAATTTCAAAAACGTTAGAGTGATCATCAACCCCTTACAGTTGGTGTTCCCCAGGGCTCTATACTTGGGCCAATCATGTTCATTTTGTATATACTAGTAAATAATTTGAAAGATGATTTGATCACAAACAAATCAACAATTTACATGTATGCTGTTGACACAATAGCTCATACACAGGGGAAAACTAAAGAAGAAATCAATTGCAACTTTAATAATGATGCAAATTCAATTCAAAAATGGCGTGAAGAAAGCAAAAAGTGTATTAATACAGAAAAAAAGTTATGCTAGTTGAGATTTCACAACGAAAATGTAGACAAACTGAATAGTTCTCGGAGTTACCATTGACGACTGTTTATCTTGGGATTAGCAAAATTCAGAAACTTCAAAAGATTTTCTTCCAAATTTTTAAAATGAGACGTATTTGACCTTTTCTGTCTGAATCATCTTGCCTCACCTATTACAATTGTTTTATAAATCCCCATTTTGATTACTGTTGTACTTTTTGGAGAAATGATTCTCAAAATCACTTAGTCAAAATTAAAAGAAATCAATCCAAAAAACCTGCTGCAAGAGTCATTTTAAATTCGAGTTCCATACACCTTCAAGTGATATGTTTAAAAAACTTAATTGGCTACTATTCAAAAAACAAATTCTGTACAAAAACCTTATTTTGATGTACAGTGTTCTAAATAATCTAGCTCCCGATTACTTGAACAATTTTAAGTTGTCATCTGAAATACAAACAATGACCACAAGATCATCAACACAGGATGTATTTTACTTGCCATCTTTTAAAACAAATGCATTCAAGAGATAAGGTATGTTGGTATACATCTGGAATAGTTTATCATCTTATGTACAAAACTGCAAAAGTCTACCGTCTTTTAAAAAAATGTGCTAAACAATATTTTATGTTGTAACATGCTAAGACACCATCTACTTATTTTTTTTCATTTTATCAACAGAGATTTCATGTGAAATGTACTAGCCTGAAGTTATTTCATATACCATACATATTACGTTAATGATCTAACGATTATGGTGCATGGCCAATCAAACATGGCGATTGCTCAGTTGACGTGGCTAGAGTTGATACAACCAACACTGAGGCTGAGCTTTCGCCATCAGACTACATGCGACGATGAAATGCTGTTATATCTTTTTTATTTCTTTTTCATTTCATCAACATCCAGTTTTATTATTTTTATAATTATTCTCCCTCCTTTTAATATTGAACTGTGATATGTTGTTAATTAGCATCCGTCTTCTTATATATTTTACCACAGATTTTCTTCATTATGCTTTTTTACTACCTTATAAATTTAAATTTTGTATATATTGTACATTGTTACTTGATCATATGTGAGACGAGTCTTTGACTCAATATGTTATCAAGTCTAAATAAAGTCTATCATTATTATTATTTCCTCTCACTTCTTTTAGATAACTTCTGCTCTGATAATACATTAGTTACATAAAAAAATCAAATTTTTCAGTTAAGATTGAAATAATTTAGTTTAGAAAATATTTATTTCCTCATTATGGACACTAACATCAAATTAAAATTGATTAAATATCCCCGTTAACTTACCTGACGGAGGATAGTTCCAGGTTGAACTACCACAAAAAGCTCGTATGGCACTGTAGTCCTCATAATCCAAATCGTCATCAAAGAGGCCCATACAGATAACAGAGCCTAAGAAATGACTGCCTCCGTCCATATCAGCCCCCACGCGGATCGATCCCGGTGTCGTGAGAGTCTGGTCAGAATGATAGCCTCCTTCGTGAAATAGACTAATTCCATCTAGATAGGACTCGAACTTCCCATTACTTTGTGAAACACAGAACAACAGTGTGTACCAGGTGTTAAGGGATATACCAGCTGAAAAACTTTTCATTTCTACGGATCCGAAGGCAGTCTTCGACAAAGTAAGCGTGCCACTGAGCAGTGACGTCTTGAACTCTGTTATTTTCCCCGAAGAAGACGTCGATTTGTAATGAAACAATGTCGACGACGTGAATGACATACATTTAAAGTGAATGGAGAGAGTAAAATCGTCATTGAAAAAGGCAGGTCCAACAGCTAAATCAACATACCCGGAGCCGTTCAATAAAAGTGCTTTCACATTGCTAAACTGCGGATGCACGTCTGAAAACTGAAACCCAGGCTGGTGGTTGTCCTGGGCTATGTTTTGATGCACCTCCCAACCATATGTACTATTGTTCAGAGGCCAAATGTAAGTCTCTCCGTAGGTTTCTATTTCTGAAGCAACCAAACACATCTGATCTGAAAAAATGATGGAAAGCATTCTTTACTGAATGTGTAACTTTGTTTTTTCCTGAAACAGTGTATATCCTAACTGAAATTGCTACTTTTGACTTTTTTCTCCATTGAAAACAAATAAAACAAATCGATGACTTTCTTTGGAATGTATAATTACCGTTTTACAGCACCAATTTTAGTGACCAAGTTCGATAACCGTACAAGTATTGACATCCTATATATTTATGAGCATAATTTCTAATAGGACAATAAGCACAACAGAATATGGAATAAATATAATGACGAAATATGGGATAAGGAGATGAAGACGAATACAAGCAATAACGAACCTACAACATGTGTATGTAGTTACCGTTACCAATACTATAGTTATAACATGACAAAACGATAAAATTGAAATGAATAATAAGGGAGTTAGGGGCCCAAAGAGGAATATGATCGGTAAATATTCTAGGCACCATAGTTTCCATATAGCTCAGCGGATTTGTGCACAAATACATAAGAAATGTGCTATTTTGGTTACCAGCATGAAACTTAGTATCCTTCTAGATAAATATATTATAGGTAAATTAAGATTAGGAGCCACCTGAAATATCTATTTTTAGCTTAATGCTTAAATAGAAAAATCGATATAGGATTATCAAATATCAGTTAAATGCTACAAAAGAGTTTCCAAAATGCAAGAAATGATGCGTGTGGTATGATAGATTCCAAATGATTAAATTTCAATACCAACAGAATTCAAAATGGCTGCCAAAAAAGATGAAATTAACTGCATTTCCCAAAATCAGTCCAATTTTCAACATAACCTATTTTTTCAATTCTTTGGTGGCTTATTGTTTTCAACATGATCCCAGTACCATTCCACAACAGGCAAGATTTTTTCTAATATTGACACACTTCCGATTGTGCCATAGTCAAAATGGACGCCATATTGAATTTCCGCCAAAACTTAGAAATACCAGTCATTTATCGAACATTCAAAATAAGATGCTAACAAGCATTATTTAAAAAAAACGAAAGTGGTCATTATTATGTAGATGTTTTAGAAACATATGCTTTATTTTAAATTCTTGGGTACACAATATCTTAGATAACCAAAATTTCTTTGATGTATTCTATCGTTCTGCATGTTTGTCAGCACGTGCACCTCGCATATAAAGGGTAAATATGTGAACAATATTATGTTTGCGAAACTAGCTTAATGCATCCAGAAATAACAAAAGGAAACTTCGCAATGCACAAAACGGCCATTTTCATCCATTGCAATGGACTTTACTCATGATCAAACCAATGCTTTGAATTTAAACCAATTCCCTAATCTTTGAGCTGCAGGACCAGAGTTAGTCATAATTACAACGGACACATAGAACAAAACAAGTCATCACAAAACGCGTTTGTCAAACATGTCCGAAACTTGGTTGATGTTTTAACTGGAATCCATTCATAGAGTCGTGATCTTGTAAGACTCGACACAATGGACATAGCCGACTCGTTGATAGTCACATAGTTCAGAATATAGACAATGAATTTAAAGGCAACCAACAACTTTAGGCCTTTACTAAAGATAACCTCGTGGACAGATCAAACGCAATTGCAGAGCCAATAAGAAAGAACAAACTGACCAAATCCAGCCAACCATCCGCAAGAGAGACATCTTAAATAAGTTTGCAAATATCCTCATTGAAAACATAATCACTTTTCTTACGACTTTATATCGCTTGCAAGTCAAGACCTAGCTAAAAACCACGCCTGTCCACCATCACTCTATCAACTTAAGTATGGTTTGAAATATGGTCTTATTACCTCGAGACGTATGTGGAACCTCTGGAAACAGAAGATTTGACGGAGCAGTTATAGTAAACATCCTCAGATTAGGTTGTGTCATAACATTCGAAAAATACGCACAATATGTTTTTCTTGTCTTATTTGTACAAGGACTTCTCTCGCCCTGCAATCATAAGGAAGGCAACACGAGGATGATTATTCATATGACAGATGCTGTTAACGAAGTGTATGGAAAATTTCCCATCCAAACAGTGGACAGATACAGAAGTTGATGCCTTAAATCAGCGAAGTATGGGTGGCCTTTGAAACTTGGAATTATCGATACATCCCTGCTCAGGATACTGCCCCCGCTTGTGGCCCTGATAAATCATTAACCCTTCCATTATTCCATGTCTACAACAGATGTGTCGCTGTATCGGCATTTAATACACAATGCACGAAAACTGCTTGGGATACATATAAGATATATGGAGAAGCAATTCAAGCATTTCCAACATTATCAGGGGACCAGAATATATACCAAGTAAGGTTTTCAGTACATTAGAAAAGTTTGCACTGCTCATGTATGCTAAAATTATGCTATAACCATAGATGTTTACATAGAAAGGCAGAACATTGAACATGATCCCGCCAACTACATGTGCATTTGAGCAGCACACCAAAAGTATAACATATCAGGGAGTATATTGATGGGGAAATGCAACAAAGCGATCATGGACTAACTGAGACCTGACAAATGGGGATGGGTCATTAAGGATGGTTGGAAGCCGCTATGGACGATGACACTGGTTTCATGTAAAATTGAGGGTGTTAACTGTACTGCGAACTGAAGTATTATCACGGTGACATATTGTTAAGTCGAATTAGGTCTTTTTTTGAATGTGAAACCTACGAGTGATCTTCAGAGTAAGAGAAGACAGGTTTATTAACATTTAACATATAGACTGATAGAAAATGGTATTTGGAAGCGTGGTTGGTATTCTGCGGTCGCCTTTCACCCTTCAAATTCCACAATGATTCGTATTTCTGTGACAAGAATGCTACTCCAATAACCAAACGCAAACCCTTTCAAGACTGGGAGTTTCTGTTTGTGATTTTAGTTGAATTAAGTTGAATTAAGCCTCTTTACTACTATCAGATTCGAACTGTACAATCGTTTCTTGAATGTGCAACATGCAACTGGTGAAGTCAGCTAAATTTTAACAGACAGACTGGCATTAAATGCTTAAACTAATGTATTTGGATACTTACTTGGTGATCTGCTGTCGCCTTTTCCCCTTCATAAACCACAATGATTCCTATAAATTACTCTATGTCTTTGAAAAATCTGCTAGAAATCCCTAATACCATCATGCATATAAAATGATATCTGATACATTTTCACCAAAAATTGAGGTTTTTTTGTGAAGTAGATGACCGTACTTGAGTGTCGGAGTCCATCCTTTGTTTGAACTCAGACATGATCCATATGGGTCCATTATATTTGACGAATGTTCCAATCAAAATTAAAAATATCATTCTTGTGAATATATTATACAGTCGGTCTTTATCAATTCATAACTTGAAATGTAAAATATGGCCCTATATTGAGTTTTGCTGACTCAGCATTTTGTTGTTTTGATGACAATAATGCAAAATCTTACATGATAGCATATTTTCGGTGTACAGTTATATGTTATTCTACGATTGTTTGGTATTTTTAGTGAAAACGACAATGAAAAGGTTCATATATTTAGAGGAAATTTATATCTTTAGTGTTTGTAGCAGCCATTTTGAAAAATGGCCGCCATATTTGTCTAGGAATTTTGTCCAAGTGGCTCCTAATAAAAATTCAAACATAATATGTTTCTTGACATATATGCCAAGTTTCATGCTTGTAACCATAATAGCACAATTGTGTCACCAATCCGCCGGGCTAATAACACTATAATACAACAAAACGATTTCTGAATTTGGAATGATGATATCAGTAATGTCGTCTTCAAAAACGTTCATTCCATGCATGGAATTACACACGGCTTTCGTTCTTTCTTCGAATTTCTACAGTTACGTTCACGAATCTTAAGGAAACGATCACACTCCTACTGTATCTACGCTCGCTCCGTGTGTTTTCAAATCAATCTACATGTATATGCACATAGAAATTCTTTGAACCGTATTTTTATTATACTAGCCATATCAACACGTTTCCATTGATATACTGACTGATTTTCTGCCTGAACGATTCCCCAAAGGTTCTCGAGAGTTTAAGGAGCTCGATAATCGTTAAAAGTTGTTGTTCATCTAAGTTCTAGTCGGGAAAAGTCATTACTGTCATGTATTATCTAACTTTTGCTTCAATGGTGATATCTATTTTAACCATTCCTGTATCGATAGTTGGTCGATAGTTGGTGTATAGTTTCCTCGATTTCTCGAGATTAAATTATCTGTATTGTGTTTTCTTCTACATAGTATTATAGTCAAACCTGTTTATAAAGACCACTCAACGGATAATGGATAAGTGGGATTTTTAGCAAATAGTCTTTATATACAGGTAAGCGGCGTAGCTAGGTTTGGAAAGACCTGCATGCTTGGGGATGCAGGGGGCGAGATGCAGGGGGCTTGTCGCCCCCTGCTCAAGGTCTAGGGGCGAAGCCCCGGTAGGGGGTATGGGGCCCCCCCTCCATAAGCTGTCGGGAAATTGTTACAATGCAGTAATTTTTTTTACCTCTACTGGGTCGCGACCAGTTACGTGATTTTTTCTAGTTTTTATTTAACGATTTTGTCAAAACTAACGAACAGAAGGCGTTGAAAATCGACATGAATTATCTTTAGTCCAAGATACTTCAGTAACAATAGTCATTGTTTAATTTTTTGATTATGTATTTTTGGACCAGACGCCATTTATTTTCACCGCTAATTGGTACAGTTGACGGGACCAGTTACCGTGATTTCAAAATATAAAGAAAATGCACCAACATCTATTTGATATCTTTTAGTGGAATAATATAATCGTAATGCATGGTTACTTTGGGATTCTGTGACGGTTCGAAAGCATCACGGAAAAATGGACTATCTAAAGGTGCGTTCGATAGGTGACCGGGGAATCACTGAAAGCAGGAGTCAGATCTGGGCAGGAGTAAAATAGAAAAACAAAGGTGTAGACGACCTAAAACTTTACAGAAATTCAATAAAAAAAAACCAGTATGCACCAGGTAAAAACTATACCTGTCATGTTTTACGATCCTGTCCATCCATGCCCGATCGGTAACTTGCCGTATACCCATGATTGTGCATACTTTGCCCTACTTTGGTGCAGACGATTTTTGAAAGCGCAGAAATCACGGTAACGGTGCATCACGGTAACTGGTCGCGACCCAGTATGGTAACTATTAACGTATATGCCAATGGTTAAATGGGGTCATCTCGGCTTTCTGCGTCGAGCACCAAAATAAACCTTGTATTGTAAGATCTAACCGTGTATTCTGTTTATCCTGCAACCATTGTGACATTCAAAACCAAATAAAAATGCCAGTTATTTACTTGGTTTCGCTTGAAACGAGACACTTCTTTGATGCGGAGGAAAAGATTCATTCACTAAACCGAATGAGAGTGTACTCATTTTTACAAACATGGAAAATACATAAAACGCATTCGCAAACAGTAATTCTATTCCGTTTGTAAGATCACTGAAACAATATGGAAATACTTAAAAAACAAATTCACGTAATTGTATTGACGGATAAAGCGTTTTGTATTGACGGATTAAGCACAAGTTTATCCGGCACTAGATATCGGTCAGTATGTGGGATAGTTGCAGGATAAAAAGAAAACCCTGGACAATTGCACGAAATACATTAAGACTATACATAAGCAGAAGATCAAAGTAAATTTTGCTTGAAGAAAATAATGCTATAAAGATCCGATAAAAACTTTAGTTCATATACAGAAATATGTTTTGAAGTATCAGTACTTACAGTAGAAAAGAATAGATGTTCTCAGATATACCATAACGCTTTTCTGTGTGTCCATGCTGCTCCTTGCTCATTAGTGTCGATATGGAAATGTTTCTAAACTTGTTTGAATTAATCAGAGCACATCACGTGATCATGCGTCTTGTGCCTATTGATCAATCGAGCTGTCGTATTCAGGAAGTCACGTCATTTCCATTTAGTACCTATATGTAGGCAACTGGTTTCAATGAACACCAAACAATGTTTCTGATCGTTTCAATGTATAACTGATGGTTAAATTATAAATTTCAAAAAAATACAAATATTGTTTCTGATATCAACTTCGCTTCATGGCCAACTTGAGGCCACGGTGACCGACTGCGTTTTCCGACATATACCACTAGCATCATGTTCTTAGTTCCACTCTTGAAGTACATGTACGTGGGCTACTGAACGTAGATCGACGGTTTTCTCCAGGAACGCATTCTTTCCTTCACCACCTAAGCTTGTCAGGTCCTTAAATGACGCAAGACCTCACCATTAGCTATGTATCCCATATGTTTAGTAAGTTTTCTTACAGCGCAATTCACAATTTTTATAATATTGTATGTTTATTTAATCAAAGAATGCTAATTGGAATAAGACATTTAACATCGGTTTGAGCAGTCATTAATTGTCTGAAAACAAATTAAAAATATTGCATACAATAAGGAATCTAATTTTCTGTTCACTCAAAAAACATTAATAAATTCCATTATATTACTTTTAAAAAGTTTCTTCTAAACATGGCATTAATCGATAGGTTCAAGCACGAGTATAAGTACACATAGTTAGCATCGCAAACGATTCAGGTTTATCAAAAACATTCCATCGTGGACAAAGGTATCCGCCTAAAGATATTTCCATCGGTTGCATTAATTTCAATATTAAACTTATTATCAAAGTTCTTTTTTACCATTTTAAGAAACTAAATCTTAGTATAAGAAATGATTACATGATAAACTACACCAAGCTTGATTGCTATCAGGTGACACAGAGTTATTGACTGAATGCAGTGCAGAATTTATTTCATTACATCTGACTCGTGTATGCAGACGTTCAACATGCTTGGTTAGGTAACAGTATCGATTAAAGCTGTGACTTGGAGGATCAATGTCTATTTACAAATATCAGTGTTTGCTTGTTAATTAGCGAAAAAATGAAAGGAGTGAATTTAGTTTTGAATGTAAATATCATCCAAACGTTTGTGTTGATGCTACACTCCGTCCGCTAAAGGGAACGAGTGATCGGGAACAGAAGGGGCATATCACGTCAAAAGATAGGACTAGGACTGCTAATTATTAGCAGAGATTAAATTTAAGTCCCCTGCTTCTTTTTAAATAACTTAAACATTCCTGTGTCATAATGTTTAAAAACATTGGCTTACACTGTGTCCATTAGGGAGAGCGGTGGTAGTGAGATGAATAACCCTTATATGCTATGTTGTCATGATACAGTAAGTGCAATGCTGCTGATAGCTCTACTAACGTTATACAGTATATCCTTTCGACGCCGGCAGTATTCGAACCTGACTATTTTAATTCTACAAATATAAAATAAGAGCTGAAATTATTTCTGGCAGTACTACCAGAACTCAATCTATTGTTGCATCTACAGTGCAGTTAGATGAGTGCATGAAACCAAGGTTTGGTCTACAGTTTCATTTCACATTTTACAGTGTTATTAGTAATTGTAAATGATTTATGCAGGTATGATTCCATCCATCTAAAAATAATTAGGCACACAAACAAGAATTTTACAGTACATAAATGCAATGTTGTAACTAATATTTATAAGGCTTCATACGTGTCTGTCTGTCCATTTGAATAATATTCACAGCTTAACTCATCACACCCGATTGTTTTCAAGTTCTGAAGAAGAAATAGCATGTCGAAATTGTCGCCCAGTTATGGCACATATGACTTTTATATTAAAAAAAAATCAATTTGATAAAAATATATTTATAAGAAACCATTTAACTTGTGAACAACTCTTCCATTGATTCCTTCTTAAAATCGTCTTTTTCAATCTAGATTTATATTGGTATTTGAACAATAAACAACTCGTTGTAACTAGATGCTGACAGTTTTACAACAAAGTGACATCTATTTAATTCAAACCATTTCAAATCAAGCATATGTGTGTCAATTATACCACAACGCACAATCACCGGAAGGGTCCTCGTACGGCTAGATAAAACTGACCAAATACAATATCATATTGGAGTCGATAGTTTTTGGTACGAATAAGAAAGCATGTATTCCTATGCCGTTATACATCCGAAATACGGTTACACTTCAGTTTTTAAACACACAGCACTTTCCAGTGGAAGTACATGTATATAACAATGCGTCGCATGCAAGGGAGGCTGTCCTTGAAGTCCCATGTAAGCAAAATAAATAAAAGAAAAATTAATTATGTCTTTGAAAATCAATCAATGAAATCTGTATTATATATACATGTATATAGTAAAATATGCAGACACTTCAACGGAAGTGTGGATAATGAAAGCGACAAACTGATATAATTTTTATAAATAATACTTTATTATCATTGAATATCTTTTACATGAGAATCTGAGAGAAAACTGTAGCAAAACTAGGACTAGTATATTCAGGACATTTTCCATGGACTGGTATATTATGGACATATTCCAAGATATAAAATACTCTGAATAAATATTCCAAGAACAAGTATATTCTGGAAATGTTCCAGAGACTAGTATATTCTGAACATTTTCGAGTCGCCAGCATTTTCTGGTTCTGAACATTTTCGAGGGACTAGTATATTCTGGTTCTGGATATTTTCGAGGGACTAGTATATTCTGGTTCTGAACATTTTCGAGGGACTAGTATATTCTGGTTCTGGACATTTTCGAGGGACTAGTATATTCTGGTTCTGGACATTTTTGAGGGACTAGTATATTCTGGTTCTGGACATTTTTGAGGGACTAGTATATTCTGGTTCTGGACATTTTTGAGGGACTAGTATATTCTGGTTCTGGACATTTTCGAGGGACTAGTATATTCTGGTTCTGGACATTTTTGAGGGACTAGTATATTCTGGTTCTGGACATTTTTGAGGGACTAGTATATTCTGGTTCTGGACATTTTCGAGGGACTAGTATATTCTGGTTCTGGACATTTTTGAGGGACTAGTATATTCTGGTTCTGGATATTTTTGAGGGACTAGTATATTCTGGTTCTGAACATTTTCCAGGGACTAGTATATTCTGGTTCTGAACATTTTCCAGGGACTAGTATATTTTGGACATTTGCCAAGGACTAGTATATTCTGGACATTTTCCAAGAACTGTAAAGCGTAGTCATACAAAAAGACATTACATTATTGTAACTGTACAATGAAGTAGACACTATCGATCTTTATGGTGGACGAAAAAGGACAGGTGTTTGTTCTTAAGGTGATGTTATAAAATCTGTATTTATATAATTACAATTGACATAAAGAATAAAAATGCAATACAACAAACCAGGTGACAAATCACATCAACATTTTTATTTTCTGAAAAAATATCAACATTTTATAACCACAGTAGCAATTTCGCCCACAGAACCCAAAAATTATAATACAACATAAACTATACGTCATATTCTGTGTAAACTGTGCGGTACGTCATGATGGACAGTAAAAACTACCGTCTATGAGACTATATACCGTCACACATTGTTAGGTTGAAAATGAGTACATAACCCCTGAAGTAAATTCGGCAATGATATACACTTATTTTATCCCAAATATACAAATCTCCCCACTTAAAAATTGGTGCAGCACACATAACGTATGGCACTGTACTTGTTGTAAGATACATCGAACTGCTGTTAGAAATGATATATTATAAATAAATGATAATTTACATAATATATGGCAAGAATGAAAGCTCAGACGCATCAAAGTATCACAGATAGACTAACAATTATACTGGTATGTTGGAATGCTGGAATGTTACGCGGCGTATAAACAAAACAAATGACCAAAGTGAAAGAGAACAAAGTTAAACTCAAAATATTAGGATCTGTGATTATGAGATAATGTAACACAACCTTCAAGTATGAAGCTTTTTCACAAGTTGAACATGACGATGGAATGTAGTAAATGATTGCTCAATTTATACATTTACTATAAACATAAGACTTTATTGAACGTATGAGATGCTATGTCATCAAACGATATAGTACAATATTATACACATGCAATATTTATCTGGTAGACAAGTTATCATCAGAGAGCACAGATAACGGCATATAATATTGATTGACAATTCAAAATGCTCCACGACAAACAAACCCCACTTTTTTTTCCAGCAAAATATCTTATGATGAAACATTGTATTTGTTAATAAAAAATAAGTAAAATACTATTTCATTGTGTGTTTAGTAAAACGTATTTCAAATTGTTTAAGAAAAACGTATTCAAAGGACTTTTGACTTTTATTCAATTAAGATTTAGGTATTTCACGTCAGGGTAGTTTTTTATGTGTGGATATCACATAATAAAATAAAATCTATAAAAGAATTTTACTTGAAGTGATTTGTAATAAAGTAATTCCAACTCCAACATACTCAATAGTATCACCAGCTCTTACATTACTTATACAATTAGATACTATTGTCAATTTTAGTTCTTAGAAAATGGCATAATTATATTATTTGCATGCACATAAAACATCCCAAATGAATGTCCAATAAAAACAGAAATGTTCAGTAATGGAATAATTTTAAAACGCACAGTCTTAGGTCGTCGTCAACCCTGAATAAAAATATATTTTTCATAAGTGTCAACGACTTTAACGCCATTTATTCATGAACCAGGTCATCTATTGTTCCAGATGACCGGTCGAGGTTTACTATGAAGCCTAGCCTGGTGGAAGTATGGGATAAAATGGTGAACAAGGACCTGGACGTTATTGGGACATGTAACGCACTGTCATTTTCTTTTGTAGTCTAGTGCATCATCCCAGAAAGAATTTTACGCTATTATGATAACAGCACGTAGCTTTCTAGTATTGATGGCTTTTTTTTCAGTGGTCAAACCATACAGCTAATGACAAGATGGCGCTGCAGTCATGACGTAAATAGTTGAATAAGTACGTTTGTCCATCACATTCCAGTACCTTTACTAATGACAACTAAAGACTAGGAAAATATCAAACCGTGTAAACAAATGACGGCTTTTGGACGCATGAATGTAAACAACAGATCTGATATAACTACCTCAGTGCTTTACATATCAGAGATAATCTACTAAATTTAGGCATACACAAGCCAATATTACATCACGTGGGCGGTTTAGTCAGGCACACGACATGTTTGACATTTTGTAACCTTCATATCATGCTTGTAAATAACTATGGTCTGATCAAAATATGTTACTAATACACGTGGACACGTCACAATATCTCTCAGAGAACAAACAATGCTGTTTGGTAAACGAGATATTTCATTTGTAAATCGTCTAGCATTTCTATTGTGTTGTTATTAATATAAATGTAATGCACCTGGGGTTACTTCACCTCAACTATTAACCAATGTTGTTTTTTCAAAACAGGCAATCTGCAAAATGTATTTTTAAACACTACATCTTTTACAAATTAAGTAAGATACGCCGTCATTTTCTAAAATATTTTATGTAATACACTAAGATGACTAATAAATATCTTTATGAAGGAAGAGACATAGTGCTGAAATTGGTGAGGAATGTATCAATTGAATGTTATATAATATTCAGATAAAGTGTATATCGCTTACATCCTACGAAGTAACATGAATGGAATGTAGTATACATATTCGGGTAACAACCTGACGTATCCAGGTAAAGTTTACATCTTACGACGTAACTTATTCCGAACATATTCCAAAGACATGCGTTGTTGGAGAGCAATGTTCATATTGTGCTTTGTCCGTGATACCCTTCACTGTCAGTTTACATTAAATTGTTGTGACGTCGTGTAGGACAACTGCTGTGTTATGAGACAGGTCGGTGCCGGTGGCGTTCAAAGGACTTTTTCTCCGTCACAGATATAATCACGTGGTTGAGGTCCTAATCTTTATATGTATTATACTTCCGCCGGTACCATGCCACGCGAGAAGATGTGTCAAGTACACACTTCAGGTCCTACTGTGGGCCGATATAGCACCTGTATCTAGACAGCCAGTTGGACAGACCAGCACCGTTGAAGACAGCACCAGAGGGCAGATTTGACCTTGAGGTGGCTATAATTATGGTCATAGAGGAGTTACGGAGTCTGGTGTATCAGTTCTTGGCAACACAAAGAAAGTCGTCATCGGTTCTTTACCTTTAACTTTTGTAAGACCTTTCCGCTGAATGTTGAATCCCTTGTCAAACAGGAACTGCGCTGTGATTTCTGGTACCTATATAAAACAATTGGATTACAGAAAACCTCATAGAATTAAAACATAACATCAGCTTTTGCCATACAACTGTCGTAAGGGAAATTTACGCGAATACCAATATGATTATCAACCTACATGTATCAATATACTCGGCGTTAGAGATTGATTATCAACCTATCATATATACTCGACGTTAGAGATTGATTATCAACCTATGAATTAAACCCAATGTTTAGAGATTGGTTCTTAACCTAAGATATATACGCGATGTTTAGAGATTAAGTACTATTAAACACTTTTTTGCATCTTTTGCTTATGACACATATATGAATTCCAATTGTCTACAAAATGTGGGTTAAAATTATCAGGATATACAAAGATGTTATTCCTGTCTAAGAACTTTGTATGTTATAAGTCATTTTTATTCGTATTCCTATTATACTTACATTGTACTTGTGGTTTGCCAATTTCACCGTATTCATATCACTATTATACATACCTGTATTTTGCCCATTTCACCGGAGCTGTCCATCCGACTCGCTACATTGACAGTATCTCCCCATATATCATATTGTGGTTTCCTGGCCCCGATCACTCCCGCGATGACGGGTCCATGATTAACACCTAAAGAAAACATTCATGAAAGATGTTTAGAAATATCAAATCACAAAGAAATCGTATTCAAAGCAGCGCTAGTCATACACCTGAAATTCGTGAGGCGCCATTACTTATAATATTTGCAGCAAAGATCGATTTCTGGCTTGTGTTGAAAACAGACAACTGATCCCTTTATAAAACGTAATGAAGTTCAAAGGAGCGTTACGGTTGGCATGAGGACGTCCTCAAAAATGATAACATTTTTATATGACTGTTTTAACAGAATAGATTTTCATACATTTTGGGCAACTCAACAATACAAAAGAAAATTAAGATTTATATAGAGTCCATAGACAATTTCATATAAGCGCTTTCGGCTATATTCAGAAACTAAAAATAGGGCCTTACCTATCCTGAGCTTGAATTGGTTAAGGGTGTGAGTGTTGATCTCGTCAAGTCTCTTTATCATTCTTAAGGCGAACGTTGTCATGGTGACTATGTTATTGCGTCTTTCTGTGGGGTCCATGATGTTCTCTCGTCCAGGCTGAAGACCTGTGGCAGCCATATAAGTACTTCCAATGGTCTTTATTTTCTCGACCGTCGAGAACTCACTGATGGATAACAGCTGAAATCATGAATATTTCATATGATATACAAAATGTACATCCATATTTGATCATAAAAAGGCACATGGCACATCTATGGCACGTTATAGAACTCACGTGATACAATAACGCACATCTGCGTAAACATTAGCTATATATTTTGTGAAAAAAATAAAATTGATGTTTCTTTACCTGGTCGAACTCCGCGATGATCTCATTTAGGACACGGATACATTCTAAGCCGTTCCTATTGGCAGCACTCTGCTGATAAAAGTCCTGGAAGTTTGGTATGGAGGCAAACATGACCGACACACAGCCGTACGTCTCACTATACATGTCCTGTGGGTGTCAAAAGTACATTGTACAGAAGGACGAAGATTCTTCCTTATATTACAATTTAATGAGACTTAATGAACAACTGTTAATACGGATCTATAATTAAGGAAAACCATGTTTGTATAAAAAGGACATCTATTAATTGATTCAGGTGTTAAAAAAATCCCTTATAAATTATGTTTATCATTTCTCAAATTTTGTTTGGGATATAAAAGTCAATTAGTATAACTTGTTTACTCACGTCATCTTTGCGGTTACTCCTAATAAAGTAGTCCGCCACGTGTTGTGGAAGGATATTCTGAAGGAGTTGTTTGTTCACCTCTGCTGTGACCTTAACGTTTTCTGTGTCTTCGTTAAACTGCCGTCTCCACAGAAAATCTAGTCTGTTTGTGTATTCCACCTAAATATTAATCATGTGTGAATCAGAATTTGTATCATTTCTTAGGCTATCACATAAACTTCCTCTTTGAAAAAAGAACCAAACTAGTACTCTAAGCCATTTACTAACTAATACCCCACTACCCATTAAAATGAGAACATGACAACCAACCAACTGTTCCTGCACTACGTAGCCATAGTAACGTTTGAGAGCATGTGATGTGTCAAAACGCAGACAAGTACATATATGGAGTGTATGGACGTGGTTAATATGGCAACCAAATTTTCAATCAAAGAAAACAGATATTCACATCTACATATAGTCCCCATTATTACTGTGAGGGTTCATTTAAATTAACCCAGTAGTTTCGGCGGAGTTATTGGAGTTGTACCGACATTATTTATACAAAAACCACGGGACAAATAACGTTTACCTGGGACAATTTGATAACAATTAATTATTCATAGTCATCAACACAAAGGAACAAGGAAATAAAGTAATTTTTGCTCTAAGCTTACCTGTCTATCAAGGAAAAATAAGGTGACGTAGAGGACAGCCAGTAGGAGCGATGTTGTGATGGCCATATCTAGGGGAGGCACAGTGCTGAATCTGGTGAAAGGTCAAAGTTAAATGTTTATATTTAAAATGCAAATTCAAATAATCTGATTTATAAATGCAAAATAAAACAGAACCTTAGAGTCCTCCGTCCTTTACCAATACTTCAGATATCGATTTCTTCAAAGTCAGAAACAAGAATGATTCAACTTACTGCATATGTAGATCGGTCCCAAACAGTGGCACTAGGTGGAATACTAAATTGTAGATCACCATAACAACCAGCATTATGGCCATTTTAGTTAGGTAGCCAATCTGCAGAAAGACACACGTGGACGCTAGGCCCAACAGACTGATGTGTGTCCAGTACTGTAAAATAGAAACAATGTATCAAGTTTTGTATCAGTACTGTAAATATTTTAGGTAATGTAAAACATATAGGATTAATAATAAACGGTATTCTGAAATAATAAATGACATTTGTGACGTGGTGAGCAATTATGTGGTAAAGAAATTAATTCAACACGAGAAGAAAGACGAGTATTGCTCTTGGTTTTACATGTTATTCTAAATATCAGATTTCCTTATGACATTAACATTGCTAAGTAATGCCCAGCTACCCCACATTGGAGATCATAGCAATCACAAGACATTCTTTTTAAACAAATCCATACAGATATTTCGATTCCAATATCCCATAACTTGGCTGCGGGGTGGCAAAACTTCTTTCATCTTTCTGTTTGCTTTTGCACTTACGGTATTCTATCTATGCAGTCTTACAATACATTATCAGTCTTGAACATATCTCTATTGTCACTTACCACAGGTGCCCCGTGAAATACCGCCTCCTCAGTAGCATTGGCCACAGTAGTATTGGGCGTCGGTATACAGTTAGCACAAGCTTCATAATCTACCTGGAACCAGACATTAACAACTGAGACTATAATCACAGACAATATTAACAATAACAATATACTAATAAATCAGTCAACAAACCAATGCTAAAATAAACTAAAAATCCACAGAATTATACACTAGTACTAACAAAGTTAATCTCTAAGCTATCCAAGTGTTTTTGATGATTAGTAAACTATTTTATAAAGACTAACTACATCATATATGCAACCCAGCTAATTCAAGCGAAACATACTTTGATCATAAAGTTATATCGAGGATATAAAAGCGAACATTGTAATGGCACTTTACGTATTATTGACAATCTGTCTGTATGCACGAATTACGTGTTACAATAATTTCAGGTATGAGAAAACTGAGGAAAACTTACCACATTTATAACGGTGGACAAACAGACTACGGCCACGCACAGAGTAGCCAGTATGACCCGTACCAAAGCACTCCTCTTGGTCAAACCTGACAAGTGGGCCAGTATCCCTATAATCAACCCCTTGTCCTCGGAGATCTGAAATAAAACATTGGCCTGTTTCATTGATATACTTTCAGCGATAAAAGCATTAAAAGCCTGTCTCCCCAGTGTAAAATGTGAGTAAGTGATGAGAACGTGAATTATGGGAAATTTTAGTATATTTGTATGTGAGTGATGGGTTCGTTTGGGAGACTGTAGTATATTTGTATGTGAGTGATGGGTTCGTTTGGGAGACTGTAGTATATTTGTATGTGAGTGATGGGTTCGTTTGGGAGACTGTAGTATATTTGTATGTGAGTGATGGGTTCGTTTGGGAGACTGTAGTATATTTGTATGTGAGTGATGGGTTCGTTTGGGAGACTGTAGTATATTTGTATGTGAGTGATGGGTTCGTTTGGGAGACTGTAGTATATTTGTATGTGAGTGATGGGTTCGTTTGGGAGACTGTAGTATATTTGTATGTGAGTGATGGGTTCGTTTGGGAGACTGTAGTATATTTGTATGTGAGTGATGGGTTCGTTTGGGAGACTGTAGTATATTTGTATGTGAGTGATGGTTCGTTTGGGAGACTGTAGTATATTTGTATGTGAGTGATGGGTTCGTTTGGGAGACTGTAGTATATTTGTATGTGAGTGATGGGTTCGCTTGGGAGACTATAGTATATTTGTATGTGAGTGATGGTTCGTTTGGGAGACTGTAGTATATTTGTATGTGAGTGATGGGTTCGTTTGGGAGACTGTAGTATATTTGTATGTGAGTGATGGGTTCGTTTGGGAGACTGTAGTAAATTTGTATGTGAGTGATGGGTTCGCTTGGGAGACTGTAGTATATTTGTATGTGAGTGATGGGTTCGTTTGGGAGACTAGTATATTTGTATGTGAGTGATGGGTTCGCTTTGGAGACTGTAGTATATTTGTTTGTGAGAGATGATTACGTGTGTTTTGGGAAACTGTTGCATGTGAGTGATGAGACTCGTTGTCGCTTTCCTTATTAGATGACTGAGAGACGACTGACTTTCACCAAAACGATTGCGATGTATAATCCTCTCCTCATATTTTTATTTGCTTTCCCTTCTCATAACACACGACGTCTGATCCGATATACAGTTATATATATAGTTAGAAAACGACTAGGTATATGTATAATCGGGAATGTTACGACAATGACTCACCAGATAATCTCCGACGAAGCAGATGAATATCACAGATAAAAAGAATGCTAATCCCACACTAAAACTGCCGAACCAGGTATTACGTAGTACTCTGAAACACGAAACACAACGGTACAGAAATAGATATTTAATCGCTCTTGTGTATCATATTTTTTTTACTTTTCATTCATATTTCATACAATTTATAGATCTAATATATTACTTTTGATGGAAAATGGATACAAAGGCATCCACTTATCATGCCTTATCAGCAGCTCTAACATATTCATTCGTAATTCGGTTATTGGTTTCATATTCACACATCCGCCGTTGTGTGTTGTAAATGTGTTGTTATCATATAATTCTATGTCTCTTGTATACTGCATTGTCGATACTATTGCTATCTACTTATTTACTGTATGGATAAAGTTAAGACGCCAATTGAAGTTATTTCCCTTAACCCAAGAAATGAGATCATAAATAAAACACATAGCAGAGAAACAATACTGACGAACAAAAATGTAATGTATGTATCTTTTAACCAATGCATTCTTTAGAGTACGGATATATTTCTATTCCATCAGTTAATGAAAAATAAATGTCCGTTTAAACCTTACGACAGAATGACCTTCGACCTACTTTACTGACAGGGTGAACTTTGACATAACATGTGACTTGGTCACATACCTCCTAACCTAACATCAGAGTGACCTTTGAAATAACATATGATAGAGTGATATATGACCTATCCTAACGACAGAGCGACATTTGGCCTATCCTAACAACAGTGATATGTTACACACCCTAATAACAGTAATGTGTTAGCTACCCTAACGACAGTGACCTTTGACATACGTGTACCATATGACAGTGACCTAAGGTCAGACTGACATTTGACTTTCTAACGACAGTGCCTTTGGCCTACCCTAAATACAGTGACCTTTGACATAACCTATGAGAGATTGATCTATGACTAACCCTAAAGACAGAGTGACCTTTGACATACATTTATACCCTAATGACAGGACGCTATGCTACCTACCTCTGTTGTAGATATAAGTTATTATTTGTTTCAGGCGGAGTTATTAACCTTTAGCATATATGTAGTTTAATGAATGTTTTCCCCGTGGGCCATTATGTCAAAATGATAACATACAAAACTCCTTGACCTTCTTTAATAACAAACTCACTAATCCTACACACGGATCGTATTTAGTATAATATTTTCAAGCATGACCTTACCAAAGTCTGAAACGACATAAGACCTACCCACACGATAGGTATGAGCTATGACTTACCCTAGCGACAGAATGACCTGTATGATCTGTACAGCTACAAATATACCGGCCATACATAGCACCCCGATCCTGAAGGAGGGATTCGGTCGCCTGGAATACTCTTTCTCCATCCCATTCTTAAACGTCAGTAACAACCAGTTGAAGTCTCCCTCGGACTTCCAGGAACTGTGAAAAAAACAAAAAAAACCCAGAAAAAATATTAAAGACATTATATCATTTCATTTGTAAATTTTTGATTTTGCAACATTTGCTATTAAATCTTAAAGATGAATATGTTTTAGAAGAAATAAAAAATGAAAATTTCAGAAAAACGGCGGTGCAAAAGGAATAAAGTGGAATATTTTGAAATGAGATAATGATATTGGCATTTTTATAAATGCCTTGTAAGGTAGCATCAATGGCTCCAATTACAGTGTTTACAGCCATTGCTAACTAATAGTTGAGGTACATCAAATTTTTCAGCATCAGCACTATATGTTATATACCGTAAAATCTGCCCTCCAATTGTCCTTCCTGTCCCTTATTTCACGTCCTAGGTAAAGTTCTAAGAAGCTACCATTGGTATCAATGGTTTTTTTTACCATATAAAGAAACGACATTTAAAACATTTTAATTGGTATAGCTATCAGCCAGATTTCCTTATAGAGCTAAACATGTTTTTTCATGAAAATTCCTTCATAGATTTGGAACAAACTGTCGAGAACAACAGACAAACGGACGAATGGATTCTTGTATTTATATATTGGGGATATTGAGCATACCTTTTCTTTCCCAGATCCTTGGACTTCCTCGCTAACTCTGCATTGACCTCCCCCTGAAACTGCTGACTCAACGCTACTACACTGAAAAGGAAAGGGAAATTAAATTGATGTTCGACTGGATCTTATCCGACAGGTCATTTCTGTGTTTTAAATGAAAACAAAGGATAGCATCAAAATTTATTAAAGACAGATCTTATCATATCAACCAAATATTAATGAAGTACAGAATCTTTTTGATGAATATTATGGTTGGTATACAATATGTCGCCCTACACAAACCAATGATCGATGTGAGCAGTCTTCGATACCGATACCCGAAGATCGATATCGGTACCGGATGGGACGTGGAATTAAATTCTACCATAGCTGTTATAAGATTTCAGTACTGAAAGCTTAATGCATAATCAGAAATTGTCAAAAATCCCCTCATCTTAAAAAGTTTGTCTTAATATCGACTAGAACTCCTGGTTCCTGACGTTCCTATGTATGTTATTGTGTTTAATTTTTCTAAGCGTTGAGCCTCTTCCATAATTTTCTTTTTCTTTTAAGTGTCAATCTCAGTTTTCATTATTGCTTCAATTATAACAAACTTGAAGTCCACTTCGGCATCAAGTAATGAATAATATTCATACATACCTCTGGTCATCCACAATAGAGTTGAGGACCAAGTTGGAGTCGAGAAAGGCCAGACTCTACAACAATCAGCATAACCTTGTAAACACAGTGGTAGTTCTATACTACTCGTGTAGTTAAAGTATTGATCTACATATAACAATCCCTAATAGCATTTTATAGTATTATTTTTCAAAAGGGACAAATCCCTATACAAAAGTATATGATTTATCAGCTTATCAAATTAATATCCAAATAAAGTGAAAGTTTGAGCAATAGTTACATTACTTTTATGAATATAACATTGCAAATATTATTATCATATTATTGATTAAATATAGCCAAAATATAAAAAAGAACAAAAATTGTACAAAGTTAATTATTGGTGTAGATAGATGATGTAGATCTGATATTTATTTGTTATCTGATTTTATATGATCTGTATGATTGATCGAGAGTACAACGCACGCAGAAATAAATAAATTTTAACAACACACAACTATCACCTAGTTTGGTTTAAATAGTTATCTGTTCTTTACACGCAGTTCGTGAAAAGTTTGTTTTACGAATTGCATTTAGTTTTAGCTTCTTGAGATAGCGCCGATCTCAAGCCAAAGACACCTTAGTTATTCACTCTCACACTAAACTGTATAGCGATGACGGACGCCAAACACATTTATTCGCATGGATTTCTTTTCCACTCCTTATACGTCACCTGCGCTCTTTTGACGATATAACTAGTTGCATCCGTAAAAAGATTTTAAACGTGTTTATTTTGGAACGTATATACCCAGACCAAGCTGTCTGTTAAATATATATAAGCATATAAAATTTTACGTGTATTAAAATATGTATTTGGAAGGATCAGTGTGTAACTGGTGTCCTTTAATCGATTCTACTTTATTACTTTCATTATCATTTCGTTTCTACCTTTTATTTATGATTTTTTGGATTGTCTTCATAATGAAGATACTGTCAGACATTTGAAACATCATCAAATTAAGGTGACAAACATGACCTTGTGACCGACACCATTCACATGAAAACAGGAACTATCAACAACTAGCCCTGGGGGTCCATCAGATGATATCAAGTTTGTAACGAAAATCATTCGATATTGAAAAGAACGCTTCGTTTTAATGAAAAGATTGTCTATCTAATGGTGTTAGTCAGAATCACATATTGTATAAATAGCACACTTCTAAAACACCAATTCACTTCAGATGAAATATTTGAATTGTTTGCCTCTTGATTTGATATCGTTTAAAATATCGAGAAGAGTGCGTTTATTACATATCAGAGGTAGCAGGTTTATTCTGGGACTATAATTGGTGTCAAGGAAACTAAATTTGTGTAATATTTGTGGATGGCGACTAACGTGCATTAGTGTGCAGCGAACAAAACCTAAGGGTGCATTATCATAACTGTATAAAAACAATAAGAAATACGCCCTTAGCGAATACAACTAGTTTATAATATAAACATCTTCAGCGTATAAGAAATCTACAACAATTGTACTCATTCCATGGCTTTTGTTATTCTATCTTTGCATATTAGATAATTAGCTCACTTGTGGATAAGCATTGACTTTCTATTTCACATCGTTTTTTTAATTATGAGGCACTCGTATGGCGTCACAATTACTATCCGCAAGGGCAGATAACTTTGTATTATGCAGACAAAAATTATCAATATTAAATATTTGTTATGTTATCAAATTGTATATCTGTAATGTTAGTTTTACGTCGCATCCGAATTGTCATAGTTTTTAATAGTTTCAATTCTCCATATGTCAAATAATTAATAGAATTAATTGAATTAATTTGTTATAAAACTAATAAAAAACTGCTAATTAACACCAATTAACCGATATTAATTCAGGCTTGAACTGAGATAAATTACACTACATGAACAGAAACAAACCAATGCAGCAAAATGTGTCAATGATTAATTCAAATGCAAAGCAATGTCCAGCACCAAATCATATTGTTAAATGATTAAAACAAAACAACTATCTACTATGTGAGTTTTTCTCCCTTGTAAGCATTAGTGAAACACGGATTAGTACTGTTAGCCAATAACAAGAACCTATTACCTGTACTTACAGGAATGAGCTGTATAAAACAAACGGGATCATTTAATACTGTCTTAAGATGTTTCTTAGTGCACACTTATGACATGATATTTCTATATTATTGTTTAAATGCTCTTTTAAAGTACTACAAACCAATTAATTTTCCTGTCCCTTTTTTGTAAAACACAATTACATTAAAACACTGCAGAAGGTGTCATTATTTGTACCGGACATTACAGAAAATGGAAGTCTTCCGACAAGGGAAAGCGAAAATTGACATCCGCTAAGATTTCCTCTTACAAACTTGAATTAAGACAAATATTTAGTAATGCAAAAACTTTTCCAACTTCGTACAGAATAAAAACGAAGCTTTTTGAGCTCACATGATATAAAACTCCGTCATACAGAGACATAAGTCATTGTACCAGTATTATATTGTTATTAGTTACTACAATCCCGCCAATTTTTGGTACTTACTGTAACACTAAGTAGCTTGGTTGCCATGGTGCTGACTCGGAGGTTGGCGAATGGTTTGTCCACATTCCATCCCTCAAGATACTTTGATACGCGCAAAGAAGCTCGAAGGGAGCTCTCGTATCTTGAACGTATCTTTCTTCCTTCATCGAACTACAAGACAATATCATAAAAATCAATCATAGGGAATTAATTTCATTATAATTGTAGATCTGTTATAAGGGTCTACGAAGTAGAAAACGCTCAAACGCCTTTAAAAAATCAATTTCTATATGAAAATTATTGTTTGTTTATATTAAACTATCATTCATTAAGTCAAATTGAAAGTTAATTTTGAAAGATACATTTTTCTAAAAGTGTAAAAGCATGATGCTTTCAAGATTTATTTTAAGGCAAACAGGTAAGAACTAAACAGAAGATATACGAATATAACACAAAAACAAAAATCAAAAGATACAATCCCTATCTTAACTCCATCATGTTTACACCTGCCTTACACCTTCAATGTATGACTTGTTAACAAGGACAAACCTCTCTAGTCTTCGGAACGATAAAATATGTTTCTATATTGTGTTCAGAGAGATAGGAATTTCGACGGCCTCCATAACCTGGTTCTACTTTGAATTCGCCGGAGAGGAAACGAAGTGTATTCTCTGTTATATGGACTTTTCTGAAAAGGGAGAAAGGATGTGTTACTAAAAGATCAAAATATGACAAGAAAGAAACATAATCAATTGGGAACTGTCCGACCAGCATGACACTGCCCGACCAGCATGACACTGCCCGACCAGGGTGACACTGCCCGACCAGCATGACACTGCCCGACCAGCATGACACTGCCCGACCAGGGTGATACTGCTTGACCAGGGTGACACTGCCCGACCAGGGTGGCATTGCCCGACCAGGGTGACCCTGCCCGACCAGCATGACACTGCCCGACCAGGGTGACACTGCCCGACCAGCATGACACTGCCCGACCAGGGTGACACTGCCCACCAGGGTGACACTGCCCGACCAGGGTGACCCAGGTGACACTGCCCGACCAGGGTGACACTGCCCGACCAGGGTGACACTGCCCGACCAGGGTGACACTGCCCGACCAGGGTGACACTGCCCGACCAGGGTGACACTGCCCGACCAGGGTGGCATTGCCCGACCAGGGTGACACTGCCCTACCAGGGTGACACTGCCCTACCAGGGTGACACTGCCCGACCATGGTGATACTGCTTGACCAGGGTGACACTACCCGACCAGGGTGGCACTGCCCGACCAGGGTGACACTGCCCGACCAGGGTGACACTGCCCGACCAGGGTGACACTGTCCGACCAGGGTGACACTGCCCGACCAGGGTGACACTGCCCGACCAGGGTGACACTGCCCGACCAGGGTGACACTGCCCGACCAGGAACTGCCGACCAGACACTGCCAGACCAGGGTGACACTGCCCGGCCAGCATGACACTGCCCGACCAGGGTGACACTGCCAGACCAGGGTGACATTGCCCGACCAGGTGACACTGCCCGACCAGCTGACACTGCCCGACCAGGGTGACACTGCCCGACCAGGGTGACATTGCCCGACCAGCATGACACTGCCCGACCAGGGTGACACTGCCAGACCAGGGTGACATTGCCCGATCAGGGTGACACTGCCCGACCAGGGTGACACTACCCTACCAGGGTAACACTGCCCGACAAGCGTGTGACACTGCAACTCACCCGGGACATCCTCCGGACTCCATATGATTTGCCAACGTGACGTCATCAGACCAGACGTCATACTGCCACTTGGACAGACCGAGCACGCCACTGAGTACCATGCCGCTATGAATACCAATCCTCATGTCTACGTTGACTCCCGTGGCCTCCCTCACGTCCCTGATGGCCTCGATCATTTTCAGGCCCATATTAACACAGTTAATGGCGTGGTTTGGGTTGGGCACTGGCAGTCCACATACACAATAGTAACAATCACCGAGGATCTTTATCCGCATACATTGGTTCTTCTAAAAACAAAAGTCACAGGGTTCAAGTGAAGGTCGATTAAGGTCATCAGGAAACTATCAAACATATAATAAACATAGCAAATATAACAAAATATTCAAACACATGTTTCAAGTCAATCCTACAAAATAAGAGAACAGATCTGTTTCATAAAAGGCATTGTTAGTCGAGAAATCACTTTGTCTGCATTTCTCCTACTAGCCATTCACTTCGTTATCATTAGCCTAATTATAGCGATTTTCCGCTCACCTCTCAACAATCAAGTTCTATTTGATTTCTAAATGACACTTGCTGATAGAAGCTGTAAACTGAATTTTTGTGGCGATTTATTTTCGCGATCTATTTTGATAAGATTGCAAATAAAATTAGCTGGTTTACAGTAGGGCGAGAAACACACGCGCAAAAAGAAAAAAAACCCAACATATTCTGAATTCTAAAATGATTAGTTGCTAGAAGTTAGTTTAGGAGAGTTTTAAAAATTCATTAATCGTCGAATATAAATTTTAATAATACCGGAAATACAAGACAAGTTGAGACATTGGTGCAAAGTAATCATTATTGAATATATTAATGAAATATTTCCTGGTTTTGCAGTATCAGCCTTGTGTTAAATGACCAATCAGAGCGCTCTTGTACATGTGGTTTAAACGACAGCATTGTGTCACCACGAAAATACCACTTGTCATTTTCAACCGTTAGAAAATGAAATATATAATCGTTATGAGTATACACCACATGTCGCATTTTAGTTTTTATGATACAAAATGTACAGGCGTCTTAACCTTAAGCAGGCATGGAAAGAGTAAAGATTATATATGTAGTTCGGAGATTGAGGCCAAGGTAGAGGTCAGAACATAGCCAGCCATACCTGTCCGCAATGGGTTATATGATTATGTTAAAATCTATAAATAAAAAACCGCGTGAAATAATTAATTAAGGACGAGAATGTGGCGTAATATAACAGTTAATGTTGGCAACAGAGACAACCTTGAGTGGAGATAATTAATTTTACTTAGAAAGGTCAGGCAGGGTTTGGTATATACTTACCGGTGTTTATACTACTTTAATATAAACATTGACTCATTATTAAACGGCAGGCGGTCATATTAATTATGACGGGAGTGAAACTAAATGTAAATATCAGTATAAATATGTTTGCCATGATATTTAGTTATACAAGTTGAAAGTCTTAATATATTCCTCTGTGACGCGTGTTTCTGTCAGTGGAAGGTGTTGGACAAGAAAGTAGCTGACACTTCAGCATTTCTTTGAAAGACATGAAAAGTAGTCCACAGGAAAACTAGTTGGCACCTTGGTCGGTATTTTTAACGAAAAAAAGATTTATCATGAAAAACGTCTTGTGTTTTGAAGGTTATTGATTGCTATCAACTTTAATGGCAGAAATAATAGAAATAATACACTTACAGAACGACAGTCAGGTCTCTCAATATAATCCGAAGATGTTTTCATGACAACATAAACGCAGCGAGAAGCGGTATTATGACAGATAATCCATGTTACTATGGTAGATAATCTAGACTACTATTCAGTATATGAGGATCGTATTGTGAGAGATAACTCCACCTATACGAGGGTGGTATTGTGACAAATAATCCAGTATAGATGAGGATGGTGGATATACATACCTCTGCCAGCTGATCAAATCGGCCAAATAGTTCATTCAGCATCTTGACTAACTCGGACGCGGTACATTCCGCAGCTAAAGGCGTGAAATTCACTATATCAGCATAAAGGATACTGAAATGGAGAGTTTACATCATAAAGTATGTAGAATGAATAAATGAAAACCATATCAACACGACGCTACATTCAACAAAGTCTGATTGACGCCATTCAAGAAGAAAATCGTGAACCCCGCTATATGAAATACCTGCTAACGCGCGTTATTCAATTTGTCTCCAATCCAGGGAGAATTAAAGACCTTAAATCCCCCAAGAAGGCAATTTAATGTTTAAATATACATTGTATTTAAGGAAGAAAACCGTCAAAGAGAAAAAGAAACTAGAATGTACTACATAAGCGGTATGTTAATTCCAAACGAGAAGTTTATTGGCATACACTGTAAATCTAGGCGAAGTAATATTAGATATACGAATATATTAGAAATAATAATACCGAGGAATAAGCAAGTGGACAGACATCCATCTGATGCCACATGGGATGAGACGAAGTGTTTTGAAATGATATTAGACTGCCAAAGTTTCCCTGATCGTTAGTCTGCATGTTTTAAGAACATTGTGTTGTTGAAATAAACAAAACATAATTAAATGCGTTATTACATGACTGGACTTCATCCAAACACATCAATCATGCTGCCGATAGCCCCATGTATCAGAGTGACGGATATGAGACTTCCGGACATTGCTCAAGTAACTTTATTGAGTTCCATTTGACTGAGCTTATTTGTCAGGTGAATATTCCAGGACTATTCACCACAGCAGGACCTGTCAAAGGCAAAGGGAACCGAATGGCTAGCGATGGCCACTGGTTGTCTGATGTGGCAAAATGATTCTGACTATACACATTATTTAGTGTCTATAATACAAAACCAGAAGGGACTGTTAAAGTACAATGAAAGATAGATTAACCAATATGTGTTCTAAATAAATCTGGTTATCTCTAGAAAACAGATTCATTACCAACTGATGGTTACTTATGCATTACTATATCCTAAGTAACCCATGTTGTCTGATACAGACTCCCGTTCCCTGGTCTTTTTTCAGTTGATGTCAATTCGTGAACACTTCGATTACTATTGTGAATAACAATATCTGACCAAATGTACCTATGTAATAAAATACTGAAATGAGATATCGGATAAAAGCATTGTAGTGACAATTAATATTGTTTGCGATCATGGTACGCTATCCAAGAGCGATTATAACCAGAAAGTGGCTGTTGGCTGGATAACAACCTTTCGCCGTGTACAGATTCATCAATGGCATGTAAAATATTGATTGTTCCATATATGAGGACATTAAAGCTAGACTAGCTCTATAGTGTGGTCAAACTTTATTTATCTCCACTTACAAGGGTCTGCATCCTGGCGTCCATATGATGACAAACCCACACACACCTAAAGACGCATTTGAACTAATCCTTCGCCCAGACACTAGAGCGTGGAAAGATTAGAATTGTGCTTTAGTTTTGTGAATTTCTACAGAAAAAAAGTCTAAATATTTAGTAGACAAACTCTTCATAAAAGATCTATTTTAAGTGGATACCCAGTTAAGTGTCATTTGTCTATCAGGCATCACTTATTCACGCATAGTCGTAAAAATTGATGTAACAAAACAGAATATGACAGAATGGGAATATTCCAATAGTAATCTTAGAGGTGGGATTGGAATGGTGTTATTGGATATTCCAATAGTAATCTTAGAGGTGGGATTGGAATGGTGTTATTGGATATTCCAATAGTAATCTTAGAGGTGGGATTGGAATGGTGTTATTGGATATTCCAATAGTAATCTTTGAGGTGGGATTGGAATGGTGTTATTGGATATTCCAATAGTAATCTTTGAGGTGGGATTGGAATGGTGTTATTGGATATTCCAATAGTTATCTTAGAGGTGGGATTGGAATGGTGTTATTGGATATCCCTATAGTAATCTTAGAAGTGGGATTGGAATGGTGTTATTGGATATCCCTATAGTAATCTTAGAGGTGGGATTGGAATGGTGTTATTGGATATCCCTATAGTAATCTTAGAGGTGGGATTGGAATGGTGTTATTGGATATTCCTATAGTAATCTTAGAGGTGGGATTGGAATGGTGTTATTGAATATCCCTATAGTAATCTTAGAGGTGGGATTGGAATGGTGTTATTGGATATTCCAATAGTAATCTTTGAGGTGGGATTGGAATGGTGTTATTGGATATTCCAATAGTAATCTTTGAGGTGGGATTGGAATGGTGTTATTGGATATTCCAATAGTTATCTTAGAGGTGGGATTGGAATGGTGTTATTGGATATCCCTATAGTAATCTTAGAAGTGGGATTGGAATGGTGTTATTGGATATCCCTATAGTAATCTTAGAGGTGGGATTGGAATGGTGTTATTGGATATCCCTATAGTAATTTAGAGGTGGGATTGGAATGGTGTTATTGGATATTCCTATAGTAATCTTAGAGGTGGGATTGGAATGGTGTTATTGAATATCCCTATAGTAATCTTAGAGGTGGGATTGGAATGGTGTTATTGGATATTCCAATAGTAATCTTAGAGGTGGGATTGGAATGGTGTTATTGAATATCCCTATAGTGATTTTAGAGGTGGGATTGGAATGGTGTTATTGGATATTCCAATAGAAATCTTAGAAGTGGGATTGGAATGGTGTTATTGGATATTCCTATAGTAATCTTAGAGGTGGGATTGGAATGGTGTTATTGGATATTCCAATAGTAATCTTAGAGGTGGGATTGGAATGGTGTTATTGGATATTCTAATGGTAATCTTAGAGGTGGGATTGGAATGGTGTTATTGGATATTCCAATGGTAATCTTAGAGGTGGGATTGGAATGGTGTTATTGGATATTCCAATAGTAATCTTAGAGGTGGTATTGGAATGGTGTTATTGGATATTCCAATAGTAATCTTAGAGGTGGGATTGGAATGGTGTTATTGGATATTCCAATAGTAATCTTAGAGGTGGTATTGGAATGGTGTTATTGGATATTCCAATAGTAATCTTAGAGGTGGGATTGGAATGGTGTTATTGAATATCCCTATAGTAATCTTAGAGGTGGTATTGGAATGGTGTTATTGGATATTCAAATAGAAATCTTAGAGGTGGGATTGGAATGGTGTTATTGGATATTCCAATAGTAATCTTAGAGGTGGTATTGGAATGGTGTTATTGGATATCCCTATAGTAATCTTAGAGGTGGGATTGGAATGGTGTTATTGGATATCCCTATAGTAATCTTAGAGGTGGTATTGGAATGGTGTTATTGGATATCCCTATAGTAATCTTAGAGGTGGTATTGGAATGGTGTTATTGGATATCCCTATAGTAATCTTAGAGGTGGGATTGGAATGGTGTTATTGGATATTCCAATAGTAATCTTAGAGGTGGGATTGGAATGGTGTTATTGGATATCTCTATAGTTATCTTAGAGGTGGTAGTGGAATGTTGTTATTGGATATTCCTATAGAAATCTTAGAGGTGGTAGTGGAATGTTGTTATTGGATATTCCAATGGTAATCTTAGAGGTGGGATTGGAATGGTGTTATTGGATATTCCAATAGTAATCTTAGAGGTGGGATTGGAATGGTGTTATTGGATATCCCTATAGTGATTTTAGAGGTGGGATTGGAATGGTGTTATTGGATATTCCTATAGTAATCTTAGAGGTGGGATTGGAATGGTGTTATTGGATATCCCTATAGTGATTTTAGAGGTGGGATTGGAATGGTGTTATTGGATATCCCTATAGTGATTTTAGAGGTGGTATTAGAATGGTGTTACCAGATATTTCAATAGTAATGTTAGAGGTGGGATTGGAATGGTGTTATTGGATATCCCTATAGTGATTTTAGAGGTGGAATTGGAATGGTGTTATTGGATATTCCAATAATGATCTTAGAGGTGGAATTGGAATGGTGTTATTGGATATCCCTATAGTAATCTTAGAAGTGGGATTGGAATGGTGTTATTGGATATCCCTATAGTAATCTTAGAGGTGGAATTGGAATGGTGTTATTGGATATCTCTATAGTTATCTTAGAGGTGGGATTAGAATGGTGTTATTGGATATTCCTATAGAAATTTTAGAGGTGGTAGTGGAATGTTGTTATTGGATATTCCAATAATAATCTTAGAGGTGGAATTGGAATGGTGTTATTGGATATCTCTATAGTTATCTTAGAGGTGGAATTGGAATGGTGTTATTGGATATTCCAATAGTAATCTTAGAAGTGGGATTGGAATGGTGTTATTGGATATCCCTATAGTGATTTTAGAGGTGGGATTGGAATGGTGTTATTGGATATTCCAATAGTAATCTTAGAAGTGGGATTGGAATGGTGTTATTGGATATCCCTATAGTGATTTTAGAGGTGGGATTGGAATGGTGTTATTGGATATTCCTATAGTAATCTTAGAAGTGGAATTGGAATGTTGTTATTGGATATTCCAATGGTAATCTTAGAGGTGAGATTGGAATGGTGTTATTGGATATCCCTATAGTGATTTTAGAGGTGGGATTGGAATGGTGTTATTGGAGATTCCTATAGTAATCTTAGAAGTGGGATTGGAATGGTGTTATTGGATATCTCTATAGTAATCTTAGAAGTGGGATTCGAATGGTGTTATTGGATTTTCCAATAGTAATCTTAGAGGTGGGATTGGAATGGTGTGATTTACCTGATGTTGGAATGCTGCTGTACATACAGGTCGTGGAATGGTGAGGGCTTTGGCCGCTTACTGAGGACGGTGATTCCTTCCTTCATCTTTTCTACAAGGTCCGGCGGCATGCAACTGTTCAGCAACTCCTCCTGTGGGATGGATCAGTTGAATATAGGGCAACATAGCATGCACCAAATGAAACCATCTGAATATTGTCTCATAAATAAAAAAGTAAAATTGAAATATACATATATAAACAGCGGGGAGACTTCGAGCACCGAGAACATCAATCGGATCTTGTAAAAAAAAAACAGGGATGATAAGCAGACTTATATGTCTCCATCAAGGATCAAACCCGGGTGGACCGTACTGAACTCTATGCAAGCTATTTGTTCCACTCCTTTTGCATTATTCTTCGTTTTCATATAGGCAATCATTAACAAAGCACAAAATGTGACAAGTTAAGCAAAAGCTTGACATTCTCTATAAATACATTGGCATTATATTACTGACCTGTTGATGTTTTTCCCGTTCCAGCTTGACCATAGACTGGATGGAGTTGCGAGCCTCTAGGAATGTGTTCCTGTGGGTGATATCCGTTAGGTATTTATGGTACAGACCTACCATGTTACCGCAAAGGAGGATCACAAGGTTACATGCAATCTGTCAGACAAACACAGTATTTATCTAAATCGTACAAGATTATTAAAAGTTGCTGGTCACTCTCAATAGGAAATAAATGGTTTTATAGTACAATACTAGACTAAAGTCAAGTATGCTGTAAATTCAACTTTTTATGAGAATATCCAGCTAGCATAAAGCAAGAAATTCAAATATCAGTTCATGTTAAAATGTCAATATTAACTAATCCTAACATTAATCATCTAATAGAAAAAGTGATCATTATCTTTTAGATAATTATTGTATCTTGTGAGGGTTTAGAAAGACAAAACTGGCGAGCTAATGATATATTTTTATCTCAAACAATGGCCATGTATTCTTCTATCCACCAACATTTTCAAATAATGTTTCATTCAGCAGAAATTGAGTCTTGTCACAGATTATAATTTAAAAATACAAATGTACATCTAAATTAAATCAAATCAAATATATTAGAATACGTTTGAGTTGGTTTTAAACAATGTTAATTAACAAAGTTATTATATAGGTTTAATAGATATTTTACCGATAGATAAATTGTTTTTTATCAATACATATGTAGATAATGCGATATGAGCCATTTACCTGTGGAAATAAGAAATCTTTATCTTTAGTGAGAAAGCCGACAGTAGCAGTCTCTAGAATGGTGGTGAGAATACCGAGACACAAGGACCATCGTTTAGAGAGAGGCAGCATCATGTGGCAGACGAGCGTCGTGTAGAAGACCACAGCGATATCGTCTGGAGGTTCGCGGTGTGCACCTGGTACGTTGTAGTAGATGTTGATGACGGCGAGGAGGAGCAGCCACGTGATGACGGATATGACGGAGGGACACTTTAGGTAGAGTTTCTCAGTCACCACCACCACCATGATGCCCAGCATGCCTAGCACCCCACAGCCCAGCGTGGCAATGTGGACCTGTGTGGTGGCATCGCTAAACGTCTGCAACAAACCACACAATACATTGGAATCTCAGAACGTTTGCCATCATTAAGTCTATTTTTACAGCTTAAAAATGTGTTTTTTTATTGATGAAAAGTTTTCATTGAAACATACATTAAGTGGTCAATTCTTGTAATAAATGTTTCATTTCCGCCATATCTAAAGATCAGCCTACCATTGATAGCATTGCTTACCCGGACTAACAGAGAAAACGCATTTATGTTTTATGTAACAGAAATGAAAATATAGTTATATTTAATTCAACATGTTTGATAATATGGTGCATATTCTTCAACATGCTCAATTGGGGTATGATAGGTCCAGAAGAAGCCGTTACGATGTGGTATTCTCATCAAACAATTGCCTTTGTCTTGTTGACATGACCCCTTCACATAGAAGACATCGGAGGACTGACTTTCACAGATTTTTACTTGTGAAAAAGCGACTAGTTTTAACAGGATATTTGTAATATTTGTTTTTTCCCGTGAAATTGCATCCTTATTATCTGTTTCACTTGATCAGCGGATACGAAGCATACTCAGATGTGTCCCTTTGTGGACTGAATGGGAACATGTTTGGCCAGCAATAACACAGTAGCAGCATGTGAAACCCGGGTTGACAGATGTCATGGAAGACATTGAAATTACACGCAATTTCATATCAATGCTTTTATATCAGAAACATAGTATATCCTCTTTTAGCGTTAGCTGGTGACATTAACATTTGAATCGATATATCAAAACTATCTTTTGAACTTTCCATTAATTCTCTTTGACAATGAAATTTTGTAAAGAAATAATCCCATTCGTAAGTCCTGAATCAAGTTCTGTAGTTTTTAGTACCACACTGGTCACATAGAATGTATGCAAAATTAAACCATAAATGAAATTCGGAGAAAGTCTTATAAACAACTTAGGGTCTGGTGGCCCTCCTCTACCATGTCTTATACGTTTTGTTAAATATTTCTGAATGTTATTGTGAATTTATAATTAATTTGTTGTTTTATAATTTTGTTTGCAGAAAGCTGATATAGACTTTGCCTGATATCAAATCCTTTCGCATATGTAATGAAAGTTGAAATGAAATATTTCGGTATGTTATTTTAAATCTATAATTAATATATTGCTTCACACTTTTGTTTGACGATAGCTTTTATAGGCTTTGCCTGATGTCAAATCCTGTAGCAGATGTAATGAAAGTGGAAATGAAAAACTACCATAAGAAAAAAAAAGATAATTGTAATTCGCAAAATTAAAAACGCAGCAAAATAGCTCCTGATCATTAAACAAATAACTCGTGATAATTAAACGCGAGATGTATTGATTTGTGATAAATTCAGTGCCACGTCATTTAGTAGTGGTACTACATACCAACAGTGTACACAACTTACCTCACAAACAACAAGATGATAGGCGATCACACTGATACTGACGCTGATGGTCAAGGTAAGGAGGGCCACCACCAGTGTCCTCTTCATCATGGCACAGTAACACTGGTACATATCCTCTATCTGTAGGCTCCGGAACGTCTCCTATACAACGGTAAATATATAACGGCGGTAAAACAATGAAGGCTTGGTTTTTTATGTTCAACGTCCTATCAACAGATAGAGTCATTCTAGAACAGCCGTCTCTCGCGTGTCTTTCTGTTTTAGGAGGCTGTGGTATCTTCATGTTGTATCTCTTTGTAAGAGTGGAAACTCTTGTCCATTTCATAGTGCTATCTCACTGAAGCAAGTCACCACAGACACCAGGTAGAACACCGGTTCCGGTCACATTATACCGATAACGGGCAAACCAGTCGTCACACTCCCTTCATTCTGAACGTTGAGCAGGAGTAGAAATCACCATCATTATAGACGATGATATGACTCAGTCAGGGAACAGAACCCCATCATAAATTAAGTAAGGCGGTTTCAAAGGATACGTTAGGAAAATAAAGTCAGTTAGGAAGAAAATGACTCCAAATTAAGCCGCATTTTACGATCATTCAATGGAAATAGCAGGTACAATGCTTATGTCCTTGTTGTAAAATAATGAAAATCGTTTTAATGAGATATACTCTTCCAGTGTGATCGCAAATTATCTTTTCAGTTTTTCATTTTTTCCCTTTCCTTACAGATACTCCACCGCTGACACAGCATAATTAATACTCAGCAATTGAACAATTATTAGTGTTTAATCGTATATATATGACTAACTAACACAAAAAGTAATATCAAATAATCAATATCATAATTTTACTTTTGGTTCATGTGCAATCATAATTTCATTTTATATAGAACATATTTTGCCATGGATTTTTATCGGGGTGCAATTTATTATTTTTAATATTAGAATAAAATAAATTAGAAGCTTAAACTTTTCAATGGTGGTAATGGTGTTAAGAAAGTAACTTTTGTAACAGGCTAAAAATGCAAGAAAAATACTAAATCGGCTGCTCCTGTTTTTAATAGAGAAAACAAAATAATTTGTCAGCGGTGGAGCATTTTCAAATGACATGTACGAGTTTCATTAACATGCAAAAATAATCAAACGTCATTTTTCTATAAAAGGAAATCGGTTGTATTAATTTTAAAATGTCAACAGCATCAATGGATGTGCATGTTAATAACGAGAAGAACAAAGATGTTAGGGCACCGCCCTGGTAAACTCAGCGTTTTGGAAATGCTTTACAAGTACCATATTGAGAATTGCAGAAAGAGCATATATAATATCAGATCATACAACGCTTGTATAGTGTACAGATCCTCTGTGTTAAAAAGGAAACTTTTTCAAACAACTTTTTTCATCAAATACGTGCCATTCAGTCAACCTTACATAGAAATATCTTCCAATTCATCAGCAAATTTTCATATGAAACTGATCTTAATTGCAAAGTAAAACAATATTTCAAAATTTCAAAACAAAACATTTTCCTTCACGAAGTAATCAGGAAAGTACAAAACAGAAAACAAATCGCGTTAAATATATCCCCTTTATATCTTTACCATAATTAATTTCATTCAGCTGATGTTAAGTCCTTTGCCGGGAGCTATCAGGTACAACAGCGGGGGTGGCGACAAAATTAACTAATTAATATATACCAATCATCGTCCCACGGGGAGCAATCATTTATTACATCAAATTAAAAATGATATAATTTTACTGTATCGTGGGTTAAAAGTAAAAAAAATCCTGTGTGATTTAATAGTTACAGTTTAATGTTCATCGTGCATTCACGTCTAAAATGTTTATGTTTAAACACTGATTTCCCAGCGGAAGTTGTTTAATTGAACTTTCGGAGTCAGCATGTCGTGTTAATCAGAAAAGCATCATAATTACTTCTACAACCATGAGTTCTTAGCCGAGAAGTAGAGTATAAAAGAGCGCAATAATAATGGTATAATGCACCTCATGAATGAGAAAAGTAAATAAGTAAACGAATAAAATGGTATATAAATGGTAAATAAATGTTAAATAAATAAATAAGATTATATGAATAATAAAGTCAATTGATAAATAGATAAAGATTGTCAGTGAATATATTGAAATAAGTTGCCAGTTAGTGGTATAAGAACAAACGAATAATAAATGGAAAATGAAGAACGAACAAACAAACAAAGTAATGATCATGAAAGCGTGAATAAATGATTTACCTTTATGTGCGCTAGTGAGATCTCCTCCCATGATGACTTGACGTTGGGTTGGTAGGGCGTCCCGTACTGGCCCGGGGGTGGGGCCTGCCCGAACAGATAGGAGGTCGCCCGACCGGACATTCCTACTTTCCTTTAATCCATAGAATCCTACAGACGAACAAAGAAAACACCATTATTACACCACCTCTCCGTATCCACTCTACCACCTCCATTTTAATGATGGATGAAGTACAGTTGCTGGGAATTTAGTCATTCATATTCTGAACTGTGCAGAGTGCAGTGAAAACTTGCGTTGTGTTACATAGTGTGGGATCAATGAGAAGAATCAATGACGTTTCTCCTGTAGTGCCACTGCCTACTGGCAAAGTATACAGCTTTGGTAATGAAAATAGCATCACCACATACAATCACGTATAATTACGGCGGACGAGCAGTAGTATGCGGACATATCGATTGTTATGTAATAATGGTTTCCTGGCAAAAATCCGCCACGAAAATAAGTTCTCCGCGACTAGTTCCTAAACTATCATAGAAGCCAACTGTGCAACTGTACAAAGTTCATGTGAAACGTCATTACGGTTTACTGATTGATCACGTGGTCTCCTATGCCAATTTATAGACCAACACCTAATATTCCCCGAAAAATATATATAAACTATGTGTTCTCCTTAATTATTTTCCCTGTTGTAAAATACAAGTCATGTGAACTATTCATTATCCTCAAACAATCACATGGTTCCTGGTTGTGCACATTACGAACGCGGTAAAATAATACAAACAAAAAACAACGCGAATTAAAATGTTCTTTGACTAGGATTTATGCTTTCTTTCAGTAAAGGCACAGAAATATCATCAATCATTTTACATGTTGGCATGGTATACCTGTAACGATGAATTTACAGTAAATATAAAAGATATAGATAACTCCACTGTCACATCATGTAAAGACGTAAAGAACAGTTATGATCCTACTGAACTCTGTCACATCACCTCTCCTCTCACCAACCCAGTCTCCATCCCAAAATATCTGTGGTAACATAAACACATCATTGCTTCGTTTGTATAATATCTAAAACGTATATAAATACAGAAATAAACCGCACATTAATCTTGTTAGCATCAGCCGGTCCAGTAAAGTGTTTGTGACATACACGTCACCTTGTGTTCCGCCCGCTGGACAGTCACGTTATCCTGTCTTATAAAAGTCACGTCTCGCACCTCACAGAAAACACCCCTCCGAGGAGGTGTCTTCTAAGCTCGAACCTCACAGAAAACACTCCCTCTGAGGGTCTCTGTCCTCTTATAGAACCCAGCCTCCCCGGGCAAGTCCTCTTTATAGAACGCAAAATAGCAAGCACCACAAAACGTACATGTAGTGGACTGACCGCTTGTGACCCTGTCTCATAAACTATATAGAAACAGTCTCAGCAGTACATTTACTGGACGTGACGTCGATTTATGTGTGCTACATAGAGACAAAGTAGAGCCTCGAAAAGACAAAAATCCATTTGTCACAATTTTCGTACGAAAGCTATCATCAAATGTTTTTGAAATAATACATCAGAAAAAAAGACGGCTTATATTGGTTTGTATGATATAAGTACAATGTAAGACGAAAACTATTTTGGTTCCTTTGTATTCTTACATGCGTAGCTTGGCGACTTAGAATTGCAATAGTATGATAGTTCAATTTAACATTGACAACACTGCTGAATTAGTTTGTTAACCACACACTCAGAAATAACATTTGTTGGTATAGTGATCTTTTACACATTAAAGTTACTATCGATAGTTCCAAACACCAACGGATCACGAAGGCAATATAAACTATTAATATAGAATATTTTTATAACAGAGTTGAACTTCGTTTGACACGCAGATCAATAATACGTGTATATGGTATATGAGTATCGTAGATAATAGTGGATTAGGCAGGGTAACACTAACACCAAGGCGATATCGATGTAACGAAAAACTACGTCAACAAAGTCAGTTATATCATTATTCTATCTCACGTTATAGATACGATTTAATGTTGTTTTCTTGTGATTTTGTTCATATTAATAAAACCGTTCAAATGATGTTACATGTGTTTAGTAATTGTTTTTAATTCCAATGTATGATTAGATAATGGTGAAACAGAGAATGTAATGTTTCACAAAGCAGGTAGGATGCAGAGAGAAGTATATGGTCATAACCAGTGTTTCTTAAAATATCAGATGTATTTCGGCGAGGGTTATGATTTTTTTTTTCTCTCTGAACCGAGTCAAAAATGCAGCTTTTATTTCAAGCCATTGATCGCATACTCTTTATACTACAACATTAATTAAAAGACTTTTATTTCAGCTAAAGGAGGCCAAATATTTTAAATATGTCCGTCTTTCAAATAATGTTTTACCTCGTAAGTAGGTCAGTCGAGTCGGGCACATTATGAAATTCTAAAATATAGTTGTGTCATTATTTAAGGACTTGTTTTTAATGAGTTGATTTTTTTATCTTCGTTCTATAATCTATTCAAATTTATCCTTATGCATATAGTTCAATTTACTATATAGAAAATCTCTACTCTTATGAAATTCTAATATCATGTTGGGACTCTTTTTTTCTCTATGAAATCATTACGTCTTTACATTAGCCAATCAGAAGCGACGTTACAAATGACGACGGCAGTTGTTCTTTTGTGGGCTGATGTTCGTTACAAGTAAAATTGAAAAAAAAATGACTTGGTAGATGTATCTCGACTACGTCATTGCTGGTCGCAATATGATTAAAAGTAGACTTTTTTGTAAAATATATACACAGACTTCATTTTGTTTTCATGCGTAAGTATAACCTATGGCTGATTTGTGCCATTTCGTTTTAACCGTATCTCGTGTTTTCGTGGCGAAAAGACGAAAAATAAAACACGAAAAGACATGCACGCTAATAAGCGCCCTAAATTTTCGTATTTTTTGGGCGAAAAGACGAAACTTAAGGTTTGTTAATTTTCGTTTTTTCGAGGCGAAAAGACGAAATTTATGATTCTTGATTCTCGTCTTGTGGCCCCGAAAAGATGCGAAAAGACGAAAATTAAAGGCGCTAATTAGGGTGTCTTTCCGTGTTTGACTTTTCGTCTTTTCTTGGCGAAAATTTGTTAAGATTTAATTAAGATATTCAATTTTCGTCTTTTCGGGGATAGATTAGTCACCGTAATAATCACAGCTTTTTTTCCTTTTTTTCGAAAAAAAACCCCGTCATGGATTTTATATAATATCTGATAAGCCATAAATCTATTGTACAGTAGATAACATTATAACAAGCTAGTTATTTCCTTTATGGGCCGTAAAACTCAAACAAACAAACTTTACGCGAAATTAACATATATCCGTCTTACTTCCTTTCCTAAATTCATCGATTAGTTTCATGATATGATATGTTCTTATGTTATTATTATATTTTTTACAACTATGTTTAATTCGGAAACGTATTGGGTCTCTAACCGTTTGTGAACGTTCAAATTTTTCTTTAATTAATGTGATAACGAATATGGTGTGCTATACTTTAAAGCCTAGCATTAAAACCTCGAAATTAACTTATAAAAACTTAATTGAGAGGCTAACTAGGTCCATATTCATAAAATCATTTGATTACTAATTAGGCTTAATTAACGTACGTGTCTGTATAATTTAGTTAATGTAATACATTGCTAACATAGACTAGATCAGACTTAATGACAGCGGTCTGATTGAAGTAGTCAGCGACGACAGCAACCCCCGGGCACACCGACGGTTCCAAAACACCGGGTGAATTACGACCCCCATAAACCGAGCCCGTGCCTAATAAAGCGCGGCTCCCAGAGACAAGACAGATTAGAGTATTTAGGCTTGTCAAAAAAGGAATAAAAATGTGTATCAAAACATCTCGGGTAATTTATGTGAATTGTCCCCTAAGCTAGGAATGAGACAACCATGTCGGATTATAAAACACCTTTCAACAAATGCAAGTCAATAAAATAAATGTACATGTACCTGTAACTCATAGCGGATTTTAAAATACCTTAAAAAAGATGTAGACTGACTCATCTCAAGCAACAATGTGACAAGTCCCATGTATTTAAATGTTTTCAAAAAAACCCCACTTAACAATCATAACGTCAAAACGTCTTTACCAACCAAATACAAATTCCGTATGTAAATCTATACGTATTGTTGTAGGGCGTAGTGATTGTCAATTAATGCGTGGTAATTAGGACGACGATGGGAAACATAAGTCGACCCGCGTTATTGAAATTAACATTTAATTTGCCTATTATTTAGAAATGTCCAGAAAGTTATGATCAGTGGAGTATTTAAGGTAAGCTAATAATTTTTGGGACTCTACAAAAATTATTGGTTTCGTCTCACAGTTACATTTAAAAAATTAAATGTCGTCTCGGTAAAGTTATGTACCTTTAAATACAATGTATCGAAAAACAGGAGTTGGAAATTAAGCCATTTGCAGTATAAACTGATGAATGGGTACAAACTTTATAATTCATTTAGAATGCGAAATACTATTGGAAAGAATTCCAGGACGTAAAGTGAAATACCCGTCAGACTATGTTTATCATATTTTGGACCAAGCCGTGTTGAGATTCTGTACTTTAATCGGTGATGTAAATGAACTTTTTACAAGATGTCGGTGTCTTTGATCACCTGTTCATGTTATTTATTAGTGTCTCGTCATCAAATCGTTGAATTAAATATAAAATCTTACTATTTATGGAAGTTTTATCAATGTAGGTCCATTTTTAAACTTTAGACATGGACAGTGACCTCGTGTCTAGTCTTTATAGTGTTGTACATTGCATATATGTTCACTTATGTATCCTAACCGCGAACGACTTGTCAGGTTTACCACCAAGATGTAGATTAGTAGGTGGGTAGTATAACATTATAATTATCTCCCCTTGTCCTGTTTAAGTTTTAATATTAATACTGTTACTGATACTGTCCTAATTAGCGCCACGTCATGTATTAGCATGAGTGCCTAATGAACTCATGAAGCGTGGTAGTCTTGTCGGATCCCAAGTTTAATTTTATTAATTGTACGTACGGTAGCGTGTCCCTGGTCCGTTCAATGATGTAAATGAATTTAAACTACAATTCATTCCATTAAAACAGGAAAAAAATGTCAAAATATCAAACACTAAATAAAATAATTAATAAATGATTCACAAGGCTGTAGCTACATGTAAATTGTACTTTAGTTATATATGTACACACTACTTTTTTATTGAAGTGCCCGTGGTACTTCAAGCTAAGATCAGCTAAGAAAAACGCATGGTATCATTTTAGAAGAAATAACAATGGTTCAAAATGTCTTTTTTATTTCCATCAAAGTAATTGAAATTGTATATTACATTTTCAAAATAAAAATCAACACATCCGCTGTTAAAGCCAACAAGATAGAATACAGCGATCAATAGAAAAAACATATCCAATGAAGTCACCAATTTAGATAAATTATATCCAATAAAGCGACCGAGTTTAGATAAATCATATCCAATAAAGCCACCAATTTAGATAAATTATATCCAATAAAGCGACCGAGTTCAGATAAATCATATCCAAAAAAGCCACCAATTTAGGATAAATCATATCCAATAAAATCACAAATATTAGATAAAATCAAATCCATTGAACAAAAAACAGTTTTAGATAAACCGTATCCATAATCCAATAAAGTCACCAGTATTTACATGTATCAAATGTAACGTGTGTCTACTGTCTATATGATAAAACACCCCATATTGTCATTAAAGTACATTAAGTCATGTACATAAAATGTAAAAATCTACTACAAACTTTAACAAAAACAAGCATTATCAGATCTGATAACTTACCTTGATCGATTTACTAACCGGGATAAGTGTTTCACTGCAAGGTAAATCCGTGCACCTGTGTCCTACTTATATTTATGATGCTGACCCAGGGACACATGTAAGTGTTTTGAACAATGACCAGGGGCTTGTGACGTAGACAGCGGTTTAGTGTTCTAAAATTAGCCTTTAGATGTCCATCAAATAAAAAATAAAATGGCACGCGACCCGAGTACGTAGCGTTAAATCCGACTATAACCTTTTGTAGATGAGTGTATATAACAATATATTGTATAACTGATGATCTAGATATATACGACAGGTAATGGATAACCTAATGATATGTACTGTACAAATGTATTTGTAATAGGACGCATGTTTTAATTGGATTTTCAATCAATATACAAATCTATACTATGGCATGGACCCCAGGACTTGTTTCTATCTATTTACTAAATGTTTGACATAACCAACAGTGCATACATTATGTATTCCCAATCCAGTGACGGTATTGTCCTCGACAAGAAATAAAACGATGCTTTTGAAAGTATCCTTATAAATGTAATGAATTTCTAAATTCTTATAAATATTTACAGCAAATTTCCATTTATATAATTAGGATTCCAACCCGGGAACTCTACACGACTGCATTATATATAGCTGTTATATACACGTTGAATAAGAGAATTTGTCTTTCGACGAACACCTCTATTTAGTACTTCGTGTAGTATTCATGTATATATTTTTAAGATTAATTAGTTCATGTAATACATTAGGATATTTTAATAGGTTTATCTTTTTATTGACTCCTTGTTGATATTTTTTATATTGATTTGGTATAACATACATATTCATGAAAATAGATATGAGCCATGTTGCAAGTTTCACGAGTCGCTAGGACATTTGGCAGTGGGTTATCTGTATAATACAGTACACTGTGACACATCATGGTTTTGTTTAGTTAACTTTCTTACTCAGTAAAAAAATGCATAAACAATTATAACCTAGCGCCCGTCAAAGGGACGAAACGAACGTATTCTAGATAGCGAGGACTACAACGAGACCATACGTTCCATGATAAATAAGTGATTTATAAATGTGATGAGGTATATATATATAAGATACTTTTCAACACCACGCGACATTCTTAAAAATACATTCAGTCATTCTTCCTATGTTTTGCTATTGATTAAGATTTCGAAGTACATATGTAATGAAGCCAATTAATATATTCTTAATTAAAACGTCAAGACAGAATCACGCTTGACAGTTTCAATGTGTTACTGTATCTGTCAGAATACAGGTAGATTCTATAAATAAAGGTGATGGCTGTGACACTTCTATTGCTTCCATTGATAATTAATGATTGTGTTATTATATATTATGTAATATCACCAGAGTTTATTTGACAAATATATATTTGGAGCTTCTCATTTTGCACTTGTCTATATTGTCAAAATTAAATCTAGTATCAGTTCATTTTACTCCAATCCATGCCAGCACAAATTTCATGTCACAGTATACATTGTAAATACATTAATTAGGTATCTTATTTACATAAATAAGATAAGATAGTTACAGCGTATGTGTATTTAAACCTTACATTTCATTACAGGGGTCTGAGATATAGTTACAGTGTATGTGTATTGAGACCTAACATTGTATTACAGGGGCCTGATATATGGTTACAGTGTGTGTGTATTTATACCTAACATTGTATTACAGGGGCATGAGATATAGTTACAGTGTATGTGTATTTATATCTAACATTGTATTACAGGGGTCTGATATATAGTTACAGTGTATGTGTATTTAGACCTTATATCGTATTACAGGAGTCTGGGATATAGTTACAGTGTATTTATACCTAACATTGTATTACAGGAGTCTACGATATAGTTATAGTGTATGTGTATTTATACCTAACATTGTATTACAGGAGTCTTCGATATAGTTACAGTGTATGTGTATTGATACCTAACAATGTATTACAGAGGCCTGATATATAGTTACAGTATATGTGTATTTATACCTAACATTGTATTACAGGAGTCTTCGATATAGTTATAGTGTATGTGTATTTATACCTAACATTGTATTACAGGAGTCTTCGATATAGTTATAGTGTATGTGTATTTATACCTAACATTGTATTACAGGAGTCTTCGATATAGTTATAGTGTATGTGTATTTATACCTAACATTGTATTACAGGAGTCTTCGATATAGTTACAGTGTATGTGTATTTATACCTAACAATGTATTACAGAGGCCTGAGATATAGTTACAGTATATGTGTATTTATACCTAACATTGTATTACAGGAGTCTTCGATATAGTTATAGTGTATGTGTATTTATACCTAACATTGTATTACAGGAGTCTTCGATATAGTTTTAGTGTATGTGTATTTATACCTAACATTGTATTACAGGAGTCTTCGATATAGTTATAGTGTATGTGTATTTATACCTAACATTGTATTACAGGAGTCTTCGATATAGTTACAGTGTATGTGTATTTATACCTAACAATGTATTACAGAGGCCTGAGATATAGTTACAGTTAAATGTGTATTTATACCTAACATTGTATTACAGGGGCCTGAGATATAGTTACAGTGTGTGTGTATTTAAACCTAACATTGTATTACAGGGGCCTGATATATGGTTACAGTGTGTGCGTATTTATACCTAACATTGTATTACAGGGGCCTGAGATATAGTTACAGCGTATGTGTATTTAAACCTAACATTCTATTACAGGGACCTGAGATATAGTTACAGTAAATGTGTATTTATACCTAACATTGTATTACAGGGGCCTGATATATAGTTACAGTGTGTGTGTGTATTTAAACCTAACATTGTATTACAGGGGCCTGATATATGGTTACAGTGTGTGTGTATTTATACCTAACATTGTATTACAGGGGCCTGAGATATAGTTACAGCGTATGTGTATTTAAACCTAACATTCTATTACAGGGACCTGAGATATAGTTACAGTAAATGTGTGTATTTATACCTAACATTGTATTACAGGGGCCTGAGATATAGTTACAGTGTGTGTGTATTTAAACCTAACATTGTATTACAGGGGCCTGATATATGGTTACAGTGTGTGTGTATTTATACCTAACATTGTATTACAGGGGCCTGAGATATAGTTACAGTGTATGTGTATTTAGACCTAACATTGTATTTTAGGGGTCTGATATATAGTTACAGTGTATATGTATTGATATCTAACATTGTATTACAGGGGCCTGATATATAATTACAATGTATGTGTATTTAGACCTTACATCGTATTACAGGGGTTTGGGATATATTTACAGTTACAGTGTATGTGTATTTATACCCAACATTGTATTACAGGGGTTTGGGATATAGTTACAATGTGTGTGTATTTATACCTAACAATGTATTACAGGGGCCTGAGATATAGTTACAGTGTATGTGTATTTATACCTAACATTGTATTACAGGGGCCTGAGATATAGTTACAGTGAATGTGTATTTAAACCTTACATTGTATTACAGGGGACTGAGATATAGTTACAGTGTATGTGTATTTATACCTAACATTGTATTACAGGGGCCTGAGATATAGTTACAGTGTATGTGTATTTATACCTAACATTGTATTACAGGGGCCTGAGATATAGTTTCAGTGTATGTGTATTTATACCTAACATTGTATTACAGGGGCCTGATATATAGTTACAATGTATGTGTATTTAGACCTTATATCGTATTACAGGGGTTTGGGATATAGTTACAATGTATGTGTATTTAGACCTTACATTGTATTACAGGGGTTTGGGATATAGTTACAGTTACAGTGTATGTGTATTTATACCCAACATTGTATTACAGGGGTTTGGTATATAGTTACAATGTGTGTGTATTTATACCTAACAATGTATTACAGGGGCCTGAGATATAGTTACAGTGTATGTGTATTTATACCTAACAATGTATTACAGGGGCCTGAGATATAGTTACAGTGTATGTGTATTTATACCTAACATTGTATTACAGGGGCCTGAGATATAGTTACAGTGTGTGTGTATTTATACCTAACATTGTATTACAGGGGTCTGAGATATAGTTACAGTGTATGTGTATTTATACCTAACATTGTATTACAGGAGTCTGATATATAGTGACAGTGTATGTGTATATATACCTAACATTGTATTACAGGGGTCTGATATACAGATATAGTGGGGTTAGTTATGATATTGACAACTGGCGGTGATGATGTACATTTATTAATATACATGTAGTACACTTTTAAGGACCAGAGATACGAGACACTGTGTTTTTTAGAATTACTAAATAATTTAAGTTTGTTTCCTGGTAATTTCACTTCCTTGTAAGATATCCCAATCACGCGCACCTGACACCATCGTACTACGTCAGTGACGATACATGATCCATCTGCTGTAGACGTGAACAGTGGATTTACAGGATTGAATTAATATCGACATACATAGCGATTTATATCATTACAAGTTTTAAACCCCTGGTGCATATAATACTACATTGACAGATACCTGGGTGTGCTAACCAAATCAAAGGCTTTTGGCTCTATAGACATTTTTGTCTCACTATATATAGAGAAAAATGTCAACGTCAAACGCTTGTGGTTAGATCTGATATGGTAATCACAACTATGGAAAAATTTAGAGATATGGAAAAAAATTAAAACCATGACATTGATATCAAAAGAGTTGAAAAAACCCAAAATATCTGTTTCTTCAAACTGTTGACACGTCAAGAATGGATGCCATCGACTTTGTGTTCAATATTGCATTATTGTGAGAAATGAATTATGATCTCTAACCTTTGAACTTTAACCAAACGGATCTTACAGATTTTGAGTACTCTAGAAGCTCCCTAACGTTTAAAGCGTCAATGTATACAATAGAGGCTATGCTTACATTAACCACTGGTCGCGTGTTGTTTCTATGCAAGTATACAGCAAGTTTCGTCACAACGATAAACACCGGTGGTTTGGGATGCTTGGATCAAAGACAATAAGTAATGGAAAGCTCCATCATTTTAAAACAATCATTTAGAAAAGGATACAAAGGGGAGACAATCTAAGGCGAGGAACATAACATGGCAACTTTGTGAGATCGAAACAGAAAAAATTGTTACACTGTACACGTACGTATATCTAGTTCACGTAAAGGTCATACAACGGTGGTTTTTCTCCAGGTTCCTTGGCGTTTCTCTACTTATCAACCTGGCATGACCATGGCTGTTAAAGTAAAACTTATCAAACTAAAACCTAAGCATTCGACGAGTACACTTTATGGAAAAGATGGCCTACTGTGATAAAGCATTGCTGAGCTTACATATTATCTTTTTCTATATCCCGAACGTAAGGGCATGGGGGTCTTGGATGAAACCAGAGTGTTCGGAGAAAACACATGTGACCCATCTGATCATTCCACCTCCATGTCGGGATTCTAACCTCACTCGCTAGGTTAAAAATAATCAAATGAGACAAATGCAGATTTTTTTTTTCAATATCATATGACAAGCAATCAGAAACCTTAGAAACCGGTGTTACATACTCACGCGATTATTGATAAGTGTCAATCTCATATTTTAGCTACGTAAAATGTACATACGACTATTACGATAACAGATACAACTTTGAATTAAAGAAATACATGTGTGGGGAAACATTATAGCTACAGCTGTATGTGGCAGTTTCAACTATAGATATATATTTAAAGTTGAAACGAATGGCGTGATAGATAAAATGTGAACCCTCGTGTTATTGGCAATCAAACGCTATATACTGTATTAGACGAAATGATATGTGGTTCTAGTTAAAAGAGAATTAATCTGAGATAAGGGGCTCGTAAACAAAGAGAAAAATAAGCTGAGATAAGGGGCTCGTAAACAAAGAGAGAAATAAGCTGAGATAAGGGGCTCGTAAACAAAGAGAGAAATAAGCCGAGATAAGAGGGCTCGTAAACAAAGAGAGAAATAAGCTGAGATAAGGGGCTCGTAAACAATGAGAGAAATAAGCTGATATAAGGGGCTCGTAAACAGAGAGAGAAATAAGCTGAGATAAGAGGGCTCGTAAACAAAGAGAGAAATAAACAGAGATAAGGGGGCTCGTAAAAAGAGAGAAATAAACAGAAATAAGGGGGCTCGTAAACAAACAGAGAAATAAGCTGAGATAAGGGGCTCGTAAACAAAGAGAAAAATAAGCTGAGATAAGGGGCTCGTAAACAAAGAGAGAAATAAGCTGAGATAAGGGGGCTCGTAAACAAAGAGAGAAATAAGCTGAGATAAGGGGCTCGTAAACAAAGAGAGAAATAAGCTGAGATAAGGGGCTCGTAAACAAAGAGAGAAATAAGCTGAGATAAGAGGGCTCGTAAACAAAGAGAGAAATAAGCTGAGATAAGGGGCTCGTAAACAAAGAGAGAAATAAGCTGAGATAAGGGGCTCGTAAACAAAGAGAAAAATAAGCTGAGATAAGAGGGCTCGTAAAAAGAGAGAAATAAACAGAGATAAGGGGGCTCGTAAAAAGAGAGAAATAAACAGAAATAAGGGGGCTCGTAAACAAAGAGAAAAATAAGCTGAGATAAGAGGGCTCGTAAAAAGAGAGAAATAAATAGAGATAAGGGGGCTCGTAAAAAGAGAGAAATAAACAGAAATAAGGGGGCTCGTAAACAGAGAAATAAGCTGAAATGGAGGGAGGGTTCGAAAACATCTATTGATAATGATAAAACAATTTACATGTTGATAACTTCACCACAATAATATTGATCTCATGCATCACAAATTTCATGCTCTCTCCTAACTCTCCTTCTGTAGTGTGTTAAGTGGGTTCTTTATTTATGTATTCAGAATTTTTATGTTACGACCTCAAATGACATAATTCTCCAGGCTGTTTAAGTAATATGCATATGATTAAGTAAATTACCACCAGTTGCCACAGGGGAAAATATACAACACAACTTTGCTCATTTTGAGTTTACCAGCTAAATGTTTACAATGAGACATAGAACTTAAAAAGTTTATTTTTTTTAGGATGATTTACATAATACACACAAGTGAGTTGTTTTACCTGGCCAGAACAAAAGGAAAATGTATATAAATGGAGATACATTACTTTGCAGAATGTCGTAACCTTTTAAAACACTTAAGATTCTGGGGAGGCACGTGTAACTACATGTAGCGTATACTACAGGACATAGTTTGCATTCTAAAGTGTATATATGTATCTTTATGACTAAATACATATCATATTAAATAGATATATAGAATCTACTTACCACAACAATGATCATATATCCCAAATAAAGAAACTTTCCACGTTTTTTTTCAGATAAACACGATATTATGAAATATCCTCACGGTGAAGTTTGCACAGTTCTGTAAAAATACTCAATTCAGGCCTTCAAACCTGGAAACATTTAAAAGCTGCTGTACATGCAGATGGTTATCACACTAAACACTGAGTCGGAATGCTGAATTAAATCCGGAAAGACTGGAACGGCGGATGACATACCTGTATATAATATCCGATAATCTCTGTCCTCCGAGGGACATGTCGTCCTAATCAACCAAAAATACCATCCTGGATTCCCGAATCACCATAGTACATGTACATAGGTAGTATATATATACATGTACAATCGCCGTAGGCTTGCGTGATTTGTATGTCACAAGTTCTAATTTCTTAAAGTCTATAGATATATATGTCAAATTCACATTTCTTCCATAAATAAACAAGCGTTGGCGAATAGAAACCGTCAGCAACAGTCAGAGTATCAAACCTTTATTGGAGACAGGTGTCTCCAAATATAGCTCCACGTGGAGTCAGTATACAGAAAGGTTCCTTATGTATGCATGTACATATATATATATAGTAGCTCCATATTTAAAACGTGACGCCTGTGTTTCACTGTACAGCAAAACTAATAAGCTCACTGACCATTGCATATTAATTACATAAGCATTCAGTCGTTTATACACTGCATTGGTGTACAATATACGTGTGTAGGCCGACCTGAATTACCATAGCCACTTCACACAGTATGCATGTACATCTAAACGGATTAATTAAATACCATTGTTAATTGTATAATTAATACATGTATGCACATGTAGGTATATAAAAAAGGAATTAACTAGAGGCGAGGTCAAACTGACCAGGTCATCGCCTTGTCCTGTGAGGCTAATTAGGATCATTATTGTGCAATTAACCGATCCATTCATGTAATACATGTATACTGTTTAACGCCTGTTGACTATCATTGTCGTTTTAGGGAGACATTTCCATTAAGCAGAGGATTATTATTGTTGTGCATTTGTCATGCATTATCCAAATTTCTTACAGTTTTGCAAGTGCACGGGTAGGGATTAAGGGAAAGTTCGATGAATTAATTAAGAAATTCTTAGACAAAGTAAAGTGCTAAACATTTGTGACATCAATTTATTAATTTATTTACATAAAAACAGTCTAATGTACAATGTATATGTAACTACAAATACACTAAGGAACAGACATCTAACACTTTGAAATCTGCACACACTATCAAGTCACTATGACTGGCAGCCCTTGATCGAATGTACGTAATCACAATCAATCGAGTACAGGATATCGCAGTATGACTTATTACCCTACAAATGAATACCATTAATCCAACATATTATCAAAAGAAAAGCTATAGATACTGTTTGATTGTTGAAATGCTTGGCCGATTTTTAAAAAATGATTCTTGGTACGAAATCGATATGTTAGCCGTATAGGAGCGGGTCAGAAAAGGCCGAGCCATGCCCACATATCGGGTACCCGGAAGTGATCCTGGGGCTCATGACCACCTTTTTCGTACAAATGAATTGATCGAGGTCAATGACATTAAACTCACACGAGAACAGGTATCCAAGAGTACCAGCCGTCTCTTTTATGACTGTTATACATTATTCTTCATGCCAGTTTTCACAATGTTAATCGTTTTACCTAATTTAACCAATCCGTTCTAATATATTTTACAAGTTGTTGTTATAGTACTTATAATCATTTCACACAACATTATGTACTGAATTATAGTATGTATCCTTTACATACTTGATATATTCTGTTTTCTTTTAATATACATATCCATATAAGCAATTGCTATTGCGTTTAGCGGATATAGTCACCTCTTAAATACGAGTACCAAATACGAAATATGCAGTCGGACTTAATGACCACGAATTTGATCATTGTAACGCACTGTTTCTTGCTTTGTTGATGTGTAACAGCATTGAAATCAAGGAAGTTGATAATGTCAGTGACCTTGAGCATGTTAATATTGTCTGACTACTTCCTGTTTGTATGAAACGCTAGTCATGCTACATGAATGCTTAGAGACTAACAGCTACACAAATGTCCACTCATTACTATCGGAATGTTATTGAGAGATATAAGTCGTTCCTGTAAATATGTCCTGTTACTTAACCTGATATACCTCAAAGAGGAATGCTCCTGTGACCACTTTCAAACGAACGCTTAAAGGACATAGATTTAGAATGACGAGATCTACCCACATATTTGTCCCACCTTGATGACGTATTGACGCAATGACGTCGCGTGGCTGAATATTTAAGACATCATAATATTTATTAAAATGACAACTTTTGGCACATAGACACGCAGTCATTAATTATGGTGACTAATGTGTTTAATGATGTGTGAAATATCAATTCTGGTATGGTGATATTTACTTCCGGACAGATATGGTGTATAGTCCTCTGTATAAGAAATCTTACCTTGTTATGTATTAGTGAAGTGTTCAATTAAATAAGTTTTGCTAATAACTAAGAAAAAAAAACTATTCGCAGAGGAAATTATTCTCTTATGGAAACAATGTCATTAGAAGTTTATTAGACCTGCTTTCGAAGATACCATTTAGTTTACACAAAGCAGCTTGTGAAAGGGATGCGTTGTGTACGTACTACTTGTACCTCCAAATTAAGTACACGTAAATTATAAAGTAAGTACACAGGAATCTGTACTTCTCAAATTAGCAAGTACTTAGCAAAGACACGTTATTTACAATTTTTGATATGCGATACAAAATTACACTTTACTTGTTCTTATCAAATGACGAGTCAACATTCGTAATGAATTTTACCCATTAAAGATCTAATTAACTTGGTTTAATGAGAGTAATCTAGTTGTATTTTTACATTTCACGGAATCACGACGAAAACAGATTTGTTATTCTATAAGGTATTCCGTGAGTTGTATGCAGGCCAATGAGTTGGATGTGTGTTGATTGTCGGCCGCTCAATTGTGTTAAATTCCAATCAGCCAAATAAATGAATAAACACGCCTTTCTAAATATCTTTATTTGCTACACTGATTGTGTTAGGACAGAGCTCGACAAGCCAATGGCGCACTAAATTTTAAACACGGAACATATTTAGTGGCAGGAACACCACGAAACACACAAACACCTGACTGAGTCGGAATCTGCATCCATCATGGCTGACTTGGCTGACTAGGCTCAAGTTTTCAGACCATGAAATACACCCCATGCGATGTGAAATGTTCAGTAGATAGTACATGTAGCGTTCAGTAGTCTGATGTAGGATTAACTGTCGGTCTGGTGTATTTTGTTTATCATAAAAATGTTTATGTAAACAGTTTTTTTTAGATTGACAGGTTTACTCAAAAATGAATATTACATGACTCGTGAAATATGACAGATAAACAAGTTTATTATCAAAAATGTATGGTAGGGAAAAATCATGTAAATATGTAAATTAACATATTAAGTGCCTTAACAATTTATGCAAAGTATTATTGTAAAGCTAACAGATACCTTTTAAAACATGTGTGAGTACATGTAATGGGATCTTGTTATTACCGCCCTGTCTAAGATCTAGCGTATTTAACACACGATTGGACGAAAAGCCGCTAAATGGGGAATTGAAAAGGTTAGTTTGTTCAACTGTTAGTTAGGTAACTGTCATACTTATTGATTTAACTTTTTTTGGTAACAAAATGGCGAAAATCTTGAATCGTCCAAGAAAGCATGCATTGAGATTTTGTATATCTACATGTATTCACAGAACGTGATTCTCGTCGGCAAATATTTAGAAGACGAAATATATTACGGCTTTTAGGCGCATTTTCATGACGAAAAACTGATATTTTAAGATACATGTACACATGTAGTTGATTATCACCTTTTCGAGGCCAAATACTTTTTATTAAAAGTTATATTTTATGCTGTTTTCGCTCTATAAACTGTTGTCAAACATACAAAGCGGGACTGTGGATTCATCAGATCCATAAAAGCACCAACAAGGAGTTGTATCACGTGACAACTTCGGTGATATCCGTCCTGATCGGAAAAAATCGGAACAGCTCGGCACCTTCCGTGCTGTATTTTTTGGGTATAATAGAAAAAGAAAATATAAACTAATGCTCACCACTGGATATGCTAGAACATCCAATGTATGTTAACACAAATGTATGTCAAAAATATGACAACCAATGCTTAAATAACATATAGGGCGGCATTTCAATATTTAGGAACACTAAACATGAAACGAAGACTAGCTTTGAGAAATAAGTTCAACAACTGTTTTTGTGGCAAAAAATGCAGATTTGTGGAAATGCATTTAAAATACAGTTACGTGATAATTTTAACATTTTTTGCTCTCCAAAAAACATCATTTTCTTTATGCTCAGATGGTATTTTAACGTTGAAAAAGTGCATTGGTATTACATTGTAGTAGGAACCTCCGTTTTATAAGCCATATTGCGAGATATCATTTACAACCGCCATGTGTACGACAATGTCAAAAAAGACTCAATGCGCTTGCTTTTGAATAATCGAATCCGGTTAAAGGAACTCTAATTGTACCTGCATTGTATAGACACTAGTTAACATAATGGCATGGCTATTTTGTGACAGAAATATATTTTGAACCATGTGAAATATACAGTTTTTCGGATATTTTGCAAAAAAAAATTACAAGCCACACAACAATTTACGATTCAAATAGTTACACCTAATGTTATCCTCAACGCATAACATTGTTTAGTATCTTAGTTATGTTTAAGTACACCGTGAAAAGTAAAATATAGGCATACTCCATATCACTAGTATAAACAGACTATTACCTTAATGTTCAGCATGTAAGAGTGGGATAGCGTGCCCGTGTGGGTGTCCTTGGTTGTATGCCTTATTGAGACAGCTCTATGTAATGGGCAAAGGTATTTATCATTGTTAAAGATATCATAAAACACCATTCTCCAAATAGTAAAAGTTTAAACCATTGAAGACGTTACTTCAGTCAAAGCTTTAAAATAATTCTCATAAATTATGTGTTTGAAACGCAAATAGATTCCCAATAGCCGATTTCTATCATTTTCTTAGACATACATTTGAGTTTTTATATATGGTTAATGCGTTACTAGCCGGAGGCGTGTGGTATTTCTCCGATGGCATTAACACCTCTATCTTATACACTGAAAAAAAAATAAAAATAAAAAAGAAACTCAAACGATATTTTTTTCAACTAAATGTGAACACTGTTATAGTATACAATATCATTAGAAACACTGTACTCTAGTTCTATCTGTATAGCGGTGATTTGAACTAACTTCCAACTGCCAGGGACACTGTAAAAGATAGTTTCAGCCACCCTGATAAGGTATTTTTATACTAGTAGTAAAATGTCTTGCCCTCATTTTCTCACGGGTTTCTGACACAATCGTCGTCAATTTGATAAAAAACACAACACAGAAAAAAGTCAGGAATAATAAGGAACGTGACCTTGGTAGGGAAATGTTTTAAATATTGATCAGTTTAACACCACTGTACAGCTATATCAAGTTAAAGAAAGTTTTAATCGCCACGTTTAACATTAACAAATGTCACGTGTAAGTGTTAACGTAACTGTGGAACATATATACTATCGATATTTATAAGTAATTTGTCCCTTACTTTTTCCTCGCATTTACACGCCGTCTATCGCTGAATAAATTAAATGTTGTCTTATCAAAGTCATACAGTACACAGTCAGACTCCACACATACGTTTATTAGTGGAGGAAAAAAACATTCAATGTCTCAAAAACATGTTTACAAGACTACACACTTTTTTGGTGAATTGTATAACTGACATATCTACAAATCAGGTATCATGACATTGCTTTTATAGTCCCAATCACGCCCATCACCTACGGTAGGCAGGTACGGAGAGATCGGCGTTTGTGCTGAATAATTCGACTTTCGTTTGTCCAAGTATTGTTTGGTTATTTCTGACTAAGGCAAGCATATTGCAACATATCTAGAGATGAACTTGAATGTATAGAAGCTTTGTAAAGAGATGCACAAGATTGAATTAATCAGAATTCTCAACATCTGAAGGGATGAAATAAGTAAATTGATAAGTTTTGTTTCTCTATGACTCACCAATACTTCGACATACCGCATCGTTGGTAAAATATCTTTATTATTATTCTATCTACATATTTTCCATTTGATTCGACGTATAAGTTGACGTCACGTAACCCATCGGTTCGTGCGGGCCGTTTGGCAGTTTTAGTGTGGCATTGGAAGCCAAGCAACCTTTTCGCCGTAAAGATACTCGGAGAACCTTGGTCGATAACGATCACACGGTTCACCCTAGACAAAAATACAACCTACATCTACACTACCAACGGCCTCTGCTATATTTGGTATCATGTAACGCCATGACAAAGGAAATCAGTTATAGATGGTGTGGTCGATGGCCATTTTGTAGCCCTGTCTGTTTATAGAGAGGCAGTGCTGAGTTCGAAAAGGTAAATGTTTAATGAGAGTCGGGGACGAATATGTTCAAAACAAGCATTCTGTTACTAGAAATTCTTTTTACAAACGGTCAAGTGCATAGCGGGCGATACTCCATCCTTGAGAAAAGAAGTTGTGTAAACAGGTTGGTTGGTTGATTGGACTGTACTTAATAGCTTAGGTCATATAAAGGCGGCCTCTCAAGATGACACGGAATAATTAGAGGAATTATAAACAGGTGGTAGCTTTTATCCAGAAACTGTTATTATTCAGAAATCTCAATCTCAAATTTTCCCCTTTTCCCCCCTAAATATACTACTTTTTGGTCAAGAATTTAGTTCGAATGATGAAAATACATTTTCATGCCCAGCGGTTTATATCCAGTACACATAGGTTTTGATGCGGTCCCTCTCCTCCTTCACCTATCTTTATGAATTTCTTCATAAGTTATGAAATTTATTAAATAATATTTTGTACGTTTGTGCGCACGTGCGTGTGTGTGAGGGTGTGAGAGGGGGTATGTGTGTGCGGAAAGGATGATACGTGTGGGTAAGTGCGAGGGTGGAGGTGTGTATGGGTGTGTGTGTTTGTGTGTGTGTGAGAGAGAGTGTTCCTGAGTGGAAATGAACTCGTTTATTATCATCGTTATAATCTTCATTTTATTTGTATATAGTTAAATTACCATTGTATGCACAATCATAAACAGCCAGACCTTAGGACCAGTTTTCATATGGAAGCATGAGATGTATAGAGAAAGCCACCTTTATCAGGGAATGTGACGAACATTTTAGAAAAATTGAAAGTTTTGGATTGTGATATTAATAATAAAAAGTCCATCTTATTAAGGAATGATTTATCATTTTTTGTTGTTTACTGGTTTGTAAACTGAATTTTTTGTACAAATATTTTAAATGACGCGTCATGTTGAAATATCTGTAAAAAAGGCAGTTTACACACCAGTAAACAACAACAAAAAATAAAAATCATTCATTAAATTTACATTTCGACCAACCATTTCATTTAAATCAAGTGTTCAACTAAAATAAAACTATTTTTTTCCAATGTTATACGATTGTTGAAACAGCCGGTCGATTGATGGAATTCCGGAACTGCTGGTTTCAATATGTCGGGAAATGTTGTCAAAATCAGAGAGAACACAAAATATAGTCCCACATTAACTATACCTTTTTTGATCCCATTTATACAATATTTGTTAAATATTTTATTTTCTGATATATAGTTTAAGATTTACATTACATTCATGCATGCATTATATTGAAGATTAGTCAATACAGATACAATAGGCCTGATCTGATGCGCATTCACACTACTTGCGGAAGTTAGTGTTCCGGTGTGTGTATTCTTGCGTAGCAACCACTGCGTTTACGCAAGTGTAAACGATTTCGCAGTTGGTAAGGTTATATAGAAAAGAGAAGAACGGAAAGTATATATTATATGTATTGTAAATTGTAACAGAGAGGGCGTTTGTAAGTTGAAATAAACTTGTGCTCGATCCTGTTGCTAATATGGCAACACAATTTATTTTTATTATACATCGCTGGTGTACTTTCGGATATTTCAACAAATGATGCTCTTTATGTTGTATTATCGCAGAACTTACTGCGTTAACATATATTTCCTTCTAGCTGAAATGAGAAGAAAGTGTCGCATGCTCGCATAGTGGATGAGTAAGGTAGTTTTTTCCCTAGTTTGATTGATGGTTTGCACACTATTTTATTTAATGGTTATACAGTACAAAATATATAATAAAAGGTAGGAAACAAGTAGAAAGTTTGATGAAGACAAGTCCCTATAGTGTCAATTGTAGTCCATACAATTAGCCCTTCTGCGTTCATTTCTGATATAACTGTAACCATCTCTCCATGATAGTGTTTTGGCAGAAAGGCCTGTCTTATCTCGGTAAGTGTGTCTCACTATCATAAATCATGTGTTCGAACCCGTTTAGGTGTAACGATGGGAGTCCCTTTCAATGATAATGCTACCAAAACATTCCTACTGGAGTCGGCTTGAAATCGTCTTTTTAATTTATATTTATTGAAATATTCTCTTTATTTATTGTCGATTTACGTTGTATCTGCAACAGGAGGAAATGGAGTTTGATGATGATAATAGATAATCGGACATTGCTGGTGGATTTTCAACTGTAATTTTTCATGTCGACAAGATAATGTAACATACATGTAACGTTTAATCTCTACAAATACGAACTGTGACAGAAGGTTGGCAGTGTATGACAATAGAATATCAAATATTGACGTCTTTATCAAAGTGGTTGCTGAAATTAATTTAGGCTGATCGATAACATCTATTGATCGTGATTAACACATTAAAAATTGGGATACTTCAGAGACTCCAACATTGAATGTCGGTCTGATAATTTTATATTTGTAGAAGTAAAAAACACTGCAAAGATAATGATCTTCAATTGCACCATTACATGTAGTTATTATCAGGTCACTTGACCTTGTCTTGGGCTAATAATATATTCAAATAAATACAAAAAAGTTTAATCCAGATAGTGGGTAATTAACACAAATCTATTCCGGACAAAAAGACAAGCTTTCTTCTATTTTAGCCCGCATTTGACATGGACGATAAAATTGAAATCTATGAACGTGCTACGCCGGCCGGGCGATGTTATCAATAAACTAGAAACAATTTCTCTTTTTAACCAATAGGTAACGGTGTCTTTGTGGTATTGATTTCAGATTTAGATAATACTTTTGTACTGTGTCGATCTTCGATGTTTCAATATTACGATTTCGAAAACTATGCGATGTTAAATTTAACTGGGTGTAGGGATATAATTTCTACACATCAAATAGTTACAAAGTAAGCTAATAACATGATCTTGATAACCCTTTTCCCTTAAAATCGTGTATGAAAGCTAGGTCATGATATATCTGTGTTTGAAGCATATGAACATTAATCGATTTGTGGTGCGGTAAAAAAACACTGAGGCTTACATGTCATTGCTAAGTGAATATGGGCGATCGGAGACCCACCCAGTATATAAGTACATAACTGTAATTAGCCACATGAAACAGACTGAAGACACTGCCTACATCACCGATAGGGAGACTTTAAAAACGGGACCCTAAAGGTATATAAAGTCAATGATAAAAGAAAAAAGGAAAATAATATACAACATAGACATTTAGTGCATCCAGGACTCGCAAAAATACATACGCCGTACAACTGAATAATATTAACGTAATTATCGTTAGACATATTACTTCTCACCATGGTAAAACATGTAATCAAAACAATCAATCGCATGTTGTAAATAGAACCTCAGCAGAAACGTTCATGAACTGTTTTTGTTTGCAAAAGCAGCAGAATGAAATAATTAATCAAATGGCCATAGTTTATTGGCAAGAGTGAGGATACATAATATTTGATTAGAAATATCTGTGGTTAGTAAGGTGTCTCTCTCATTGTCTTCAATTATATACACCCTGTCTAAATGATTTACCTGGCATCATAGAAACATGACACACCTGTACGTGGTCTTACTGACCACTAATGATAAGTATTAGACGAACAGATTGTGTTAGTGGTTAAATGTGGAAATGGTCCTACTTAGTAACTGACCACTACTAGAAGGACGAACCACGAACCACTGTCTGATTTCTCAGCAATTTTGGCGAGTGATTAGAGTATGAAAAATGGTGTGATATATCATTAAGAGAACGGAAATATGAACTGTACAATGCCCCTAGCATTACTAGCTAGTATTACTGGAGACCGCCGATACCACATGTAAACAAACACCTTCAAAATAGACCTGTCGACAAATGGGGCACTATTTCATTTACACCTTTCGCTAGTTTAATTTACTTGAAACACATATCAGGTGATTTTATTCCGTTATAAATCAATGATAATCGTTGTTCCGATAGGTATTGGAGTCGAGGAGAAGGAGCGATAACGTTAAATACATGACAGTGGAGTGTTTCCCGATGTAAACTCGCCACACGTACGGCTCCCTAAGGCGGATACATTAACAGATTGATTTTGTTGAATACTCAAATGAGAAACCATCCTTTGTGAAGAGGAGAATCAACAAAGCTCTATAACGATCAGGACTTAAAACATAAACCAAGGTGGCTCATATACCATCCCAACCCAAACACAATGATACTGCTCCTCCAATGTTACAATGTTCTAGTTCCCCAATGGTCGGTTGTTGACAGTGGGAAGTCTTGTTTGAATTGCTATTAAGTGGCATGACGACCATGTGTTTGTGTCGACAGCGATAGTTTAACGCGTCCCCATCTATGCTTCCAAGTTAAGATTACTCATGCTTTGTTTTCTGAATTTTCTGCCTACTTGGACTATAAAATAACGTTTTTGTGATGTTAACAAACACAAACTACATTGCAACCAATTTCGTACAAGCATTCCGCAGTTTCCTCTTTTAGTGTTGTATCCTATGGGTATACTAAGAGATTTGAAGATTGTTGCAGTGGTGCATGGTCGATAGATTCCACAGACAGTTTCTGATAACCTCTTACGTGTATTATATTGACTGGTCTTTCGATATGGTTTTTCATGCCTCTTTCTTTCTTTCATTCATTTTCTTGCTTTAAATAAGTTTGTGGTCAAGTTAGGGAATCCAACTGTTTAGCATATTTAGCAGATCCCTAACGCTCAAGGAAATGTAAGATATCCTGTTGTCCGGGATTATCGCATCCTTTGTACAAATGATATCCAACTTCTCATTTAGATGCTGGATAAGAATTTGAGGTATTAGTCTGTGTCCTTTTATCATACCGTTTTTCTTTCGCGGGATATTATCGCGATTTCGCGAGACATTGCCATGATTGTGAACACGATCTACGAAATATTTATAAATGGTTTAATCATACATAAATATATCCTGAAAGCCAGAGCGCAAACCACTGAGAATGTAATTTTGTCGTTCTCAGTTAAACCACGAAAATTTTAACCCGCGTTTATAATCAACTATACGGGAATTCTAAGCTTTACCAATTAAAATAGTCATGTTTTATACCTTGATGTTGATGCTGTTGATATGGTTTTTTCTAGTCTGTGTGTGACCACTTCGTTACTACATTGTACTTCTGTAGCATCATACAAAGTCACACCTAAGGATTATTGCCATCTCGCCAACTGAAACGTTTCATCATCATACACACTTAAGTAATTATTGTTCTATCGTTGGGGGCTTAGAATGTATTCACTAAATCCATATTATTGTTGTTGACCTTCCCCCGCCCCTCAAAAAAACCCCAACAGCATTGGTGCAAGTATGGCCTCAGATCAAAATTGTTTTGGTAGATCGGTATGGACTATGGCACAACCCCACTGCGTTTGTATCGTATCTGTGTGTCACATCTTACCAGGGACGATACCTAAGTACATCAACGTTAATACATGTACTTGAAAGAAAAGCCGAAATATATCATTTATACTTCATTAGATTAAAAGAAAAGTTTGATTTCAACTATCCTTTAGTGTGGAATGGTATTAAAACCAGTTGTTTGTGTTATGTCTAACAGTCAACATATCAAGTAACATCATTATAATGGAAATAAAATACTTTTAACTTTGAAACGATCCCAAAAGCTGACATTGTACGCGTCCGTATATAAGCCCTAGTTCACGAGGTGTCACGTTTATGACGTCAGTGACTGCTATACTTTTACTACGACGGTATGATTAATAATAATGGCTGCGGATTAAACATGTACACCGGTCTGTCAAAATGGCCTTATTCTTTAGCTAATTTCCGTTTTCGCGAGACAATATTCTATGGGTGGTTACAGCAGTTAATGTACTTACATGTATACATGTTTGCATTTATATAATAATAAAGATAAATTATAAATTTTTAAATTTTTGACGACAACTTTTCCTGTGCACATGGTTCTATAATTCTTGATTTTCTTTTTTCTATGTGATTCCTAGAAGAAATTACATAGAAATATGTTTTGTCAACAAGTCGCGTATTGTTCAATGGATTTTGAAATAACAAACCAAATGTTTTTATTTCTAAATCAGTATCAATTTGTCTGAACTATCATATCCCCTCGATTGCGATCACACTGTAAGTATAAAGTTGCAGTTTAAATACAATGCCCTTCAAGTATACTTATGTATCTTCAGGACTAGATAATAGGCCAACATATTTCATTCTTGGTACCTAATTTTGGTTTTATTTTAAGACAAGCCTCATTTGACGGCGAGTCATCAGGACCTTTTTAGGAGTTGGGTATGGGTACCTGTGATATATTCAGATTGTCATCTGGACCTTTTTGGGAGTTTGGTATGGGTATCCGAGATATATTCAGATTGTCATCTGGACCTTTTTGGGAGTTTGGTATGGGTATCCGAGATATATTCAGATTGTCATCTGGACCTTTTTGGGAGTTTGGTATGGGTATCTGAGATATATTTAGATTGTCAACTGGACTTTTTGGAGTTTGGTATGGGTATCTGAGATATATTCAAATTGTCATCTGGACAACATAAAGCCAGTTAAAAACCTGAATTCAATCAAACAGCGATTGTTTGATGGCATTTGTAACGTCGAATATTTGTTTTTATATCTTACCCACAATTTCATAAAATAGATAGCGATAGCAGCGACGATGATGACTACCGAATTGATGTCGGAGATGTCATTGATGATGACTGGTCGTGAACATCTGTCACGAGATCTATGTCAAGAGTCAGACTACGTGGAAGGGTGTAAGGTTTTAACCTGCCATATTTTAATTTTTCAGTGCTGACCTATATCTGTTTATACCGTAAATGTTTCTATACAGTGTATACACCGCCTACTTTTTGTGACACGCTTTGATACTAAATAAGTTAATGCGGAGGTGGCTCGGGGACATGTCATTGAATAAATCTTTACTGAGTCCCGTCATCAAAACACACATTACATAATAAATCTTAAATGAGTCCCGTCATCAAAACACACATTACATAATAAATCTTTAATGAGTCCCGTCATTAAAACACACATTATATAGGAAATCTTTAATGAGTACCGTCATCAAAACACACTTTACATAGGAAATCTTTAATGAGTCCCGTCATCAAAACACCCATTACATAGGAAATTTTTAATGGGTTCCGTCATAGGAAATCTTTAATGAGTCCCGTCATCAAAACACCCATTACATAGGAAATTTTTAATGGGTTCCGTCATCAAAACACACATTATATAGGAAATCTTTAATGGGTCCCGTCATCAAAACACACATTACATAGGAAATCTTTAATGGGTCCCGTCATCAAAACACACATTATATAGGAAATCCTTAATGGGTCCCGTCATCAAAACACATATTATATAGGAAATCCTTAATGAGTCCCGTCATCAAAACACACATTATATAGGAAATCCTTAATGGGTCCCGTCATCAAAACACACATTACAAAGGAAATCCTTAATGGGTCCCGTCATCAAAACACACATTACATAGGAAATCCTTAATGGGTCCCGTCATCAAAACACACATTACATAGGAAATCCTTAATGGGTCCCGTCATCAAAACACACATTACAAAGGAAATCCTTAATGAGTCCCGTCATCAAAACACACACTACATAGGAAATCCTTAATGAGTCCCGTCATCAAAACACACATTATATAGGAAATCCTTAATGGGTCCCGTCATCAAAACACACATTACAAAGGAAATCCTTAATGGGTCCCGTCATCAAAAAACACATTACATAGGAAATCCTTAATGAGTCCCGTCATCAAAACACACATTATATAGGAAATCCTTAATGAGTCCCGTCATCAAAACACACACTACATAGGAAATTTTTAATGGGTCCCGTCATCAAAACACACATTATATAGGAAATCCTTAATGGGTCCCGTCATCAAAACACACATTACATAGGAAATTTTAATGTGTCCCGTCATCAAAACACACATTACATAGGAAATCTTTAATGGGTCCCGTCATCAAAACACACATTACATAGGAAATCTTTTATGGGTCCCGTCATCAAAACAAACATTACATAGGAAATCTTTAATGGGTCCCGTCATCAAAACACACATTACATAGGAAATCTTTAATGGGTCCCGTCATCAAAACACACATTACATAGGAAATCTTTAATGGGTCCCGTCATCAAAACACACATTATATAGGAAATCCTTAATGAGTCCCGTCATCAAAACACACATTACATAGGAAATCTTTAATGGGTCCCGTCATCAAAACACACATTACATAGGAAATCTTTAATGGGTCCCGTCATCAAAACACACATTACATAGGAAATCTTTAATGAGTCCCGTCATCAAAACACGCATGATATAGGAAATCTTTAATGGGTCCCGTCATCAATACACACATTACAAAGGAAATCCTTAATGAGTCCCGTCATCAAAACACACATTACATAGGAAATCTTGAATGGGTCCCGTCATCAAAACACACATTACATAGGAAATCTTAAATGGGTCCCGTCATCAAAACACACATTACATAGGAAATCTTAAATGGGTCCCGTCATCAAAACACACATTACATAGGAAATCTTTAATGGGTCCCGTCATCAAAACACACATTACATAGGAAATCTTTAATGGGTCCCGTCATCAAAACACACATTACATAGGAAATCTTTAATGGGTTCCGTGATCAAAACACACATTACAAAGGAAATCCTTAATGGGTCCCGTCATCAAAACACACATTACAAAGGAAATCCTTAATGGGTCCCGTCATCAAAACACACATTACATAGGAAATCTCTAATTGGTCCCGTCATCAAAACACACATTACATAGGAAATCTTTAATGTGTCCCGTCATCAAAACACACATTACATAGGAAATTTTAATGGGTCCCGTCATCAAAACACACATTACATAGGAAATCTTTAATGGGTCCCGTCATCAAAACACACATTACATAGGAAATCTTTAATGGGTCCCGTCATCAAAACACACATTACATAGGAAATCTTTAATGTGTCCCGTCATCAAAACACACACATTACATAGGAAATCTTTAATGGGTCCCGTCATCAAAACACACATTACATAGGAAATCTTTAATGGGTCCCGTCATCAAAACAAACATTACATAGGAAATCTTTAATGGGACCCGTCATCAAAACACACATTACATAGGAAATCTTTAATGGGTCCCGTCATCAAAACACACATTACATAGGAAATCTTTAATGGGTCCCGTCATCAAAACACACATTACATAGGAAATCTTTAATGGGTCCCGTCATCAAAACACACATTACATAGGAAATCTTTAATGGGTCCCGTCATCAAAACACACATTACATAGGAAATCTTTAATGTGTCCCGTCATCAAAACACACATTACATAGGAAACATTACATAGGAAATCTTTAATGGGTCCCGTCATCAAAACACACATTACATAGGAAATCTTTAATGGGTCCCGTCATCAAAACACACATTACATAGGAAATCTTTAATGGGTCCCGTCATCAAAACACACATTACATAGGAAATCTTTAATGAGTCCCGTCATCAAAACACACATTACATAGGAAAAAAAGAGTAAAAATTAGAATATCATTATAATGAACCCAAAATAAATAGATTTATTATATCTCATGTCTCACAGTTTTTTATGATTAGGTGAAACATATCATAATTAAGACATGGAAATAAAACATCCTATTTCCCTGGGGCACGTGCCCTCATGGTGACCGCCCATCTTTCACACGGAGTCATCTCCCCTTTCAATTGTACAACAATGACGGACGAAGCGTATGTAAGTAATATTTAATCCTAGAGTGTCGATTCGTGTATTTTCGAATTACTAAACAATTTAAGTCCCTGGTGACAGTGTGATATGAAGGTTTATTCACCCTCAGATGTAATATTTGCCTCGGCCTTCGGGTAAATAAACCTTCGTATCATATTACCACCGGGATCATAAATGCATCATATAAATACAAATGAACAGAAACCAGATTTACCCGTTCATGGTATTAAATGATAAAAGACGACATATATAAAAAGGCTTATACTTTAAACGTTAGTTCCAAGGATTGGACTTCAGATTTTGGCCAACGTCTGCGGCCATAACCTAATATAGCCCAGACAGAGGGTCAAAACATACCATATATCAGAACATACAATGGTACCCAGTGGTAATTATATGCGCGATAAAACTAAACAAGATTGTGAAACCTATATTCTCCATCACGTAACACATTAAGTATGGACGTTATGATGGTATCGAGACCGGAGACCATGCGGATCACCCTCTGAACTCGATACTGGCCTGCGACACGCTTGTAGGTCTGCATAACTAGTACTGTTCAATAAGATCATTCGTAGATTTGAATTACGCGGGAGCTGCGCCAAATAAAGCTGAAAGCTTGGATGATGTTTCCGTATAATCATAATGTATTCTTTATTGTAGCTAGCGAGAGGCCCACAGAATGCGTCACTTCATGGATGATGTTTGTTGTTCGGATAATAAATAAACACCAACAAATTTGTAAATAATAGAAACATTTTTGATTATTGAAATGCCTTACCACTGTAATGTCATTTTAGCCATGATTCATATGAACTTTTGATTCAGTTGTAGACATACACGATATCATTAGATTGCAGAGGTCCTAAATGGTGATAAAGACAGACCCGTTAACAAAGAGTCTTGTACTTACCTTGATATACCAATGGTTACCAGACGATGGCCATAGAATCACGATCAACCATGTTTACGTTGAATTGTGCTGCTTAAGTAAAACCTTCCGCGTCATCTTCCCTCTGAACGTCAAACACATGAATCAGTTATTTCTCCGATGACTGGTAAAAATCCGTCTGTTTGCTTCACAAGCATCTGTCATGTCAAGCAATGTGTAACATTTTAACTTCAATACAACATTTTTTCACAGAATGTCCTGAAAAAAAAGGATAACTTACAATAAAGCTGTGGGTTATTGCTACGATCAGACCAAGGATAGCGTGGACAGACAAACCCACGTGATCAATATTTAGACTCGCCAGACATGTTTACGTAGGAAATAGCTTCTTCAAGTAAAAATACTATTTCAAGGTGACACTGAATGTAAAAAGTAGAAAACAATATGCCATATAGGTGTCAATTGATTTAATTATTATTCGTAAAAGGTATCATTATGCCACTTTTAGAAACTGTCTGTGTAATAGTGGCAAACATGTTTCAAAGCACACGATCCTAGGCCTGTTGCTATAGGAATTTCATATTGACTTGCGCTTGATAATGACGGCTCTTTCGAGTTTAAGTCGGATTTTCAAAATTTCTTACCTAAAAGTACACTGTACAAAATATACTTTACAAAAATAAGCAAATATACCCCGACATATCTGGGTACCATCTACGTAGGACGACAACTTCCGCTGTTTTATTAGCGTCTGTTGATGGCATTACTACATGGCTAGTTAATCAAATTGGTGTCCTCTAAATTGTCATAAAGCTAAACTGTAAAGTTATAATGTTACGGAATTGATCGTGTGCAACTACTAGCCTCCTGTTCATCAAATACAAAACTAAAACGATGCCTGTTGCCTCCAGTGTACGACCGTAAAATGTTAATAAATTGGGACTTCTTTTTACTCTTCTTCTTACATGGTTTAAATAATTTAATTTAACGTGCTTGCTGTCATCTACCTTTGACTTTTAGAATTTTTTTAGTGTATCGACTTTGGATTCTGTCGTCTGGTTGTAAACTTAAAACTGTCATCATTCATGTTCCTATTTAATTATCGTCATTCAGAATACAAACAGTTGAATACCGCTAAGTCTCTTGTTACTAAAGTGTAGTATGTATTTAATTTGTTAGTGGGATGTGCTGCTTTGTGTTTCAGTGAAGCAGCACTATACTGTAGACTCTTATTCCGCAATCACAACGAGACACAATGTTAATATAGCACACTCTCAAAGAAAACGCTTGCCCTCTGCAATGCACTCCATACTGGTAAGGCGGTCTTTAAATAACTCTAGTTTAAATAACTCCTAGTTGATGTACGGGCAACATTAAACGAATCATAGTTCTATGACAACTAATAATGGCATCCATTAATTTTCAATCAAGGACCAGTTATCGCTATTTGTATAGTCTGACGAGGACTGGCACGCCCTGGAGACTAATGCAGCACACTACTTCTCTTGAAATGGGTTAACATGATATATTTGGACAAAAAAAGACAACAAGGAGTCCTCATCACCAACCATTCTATCATTATTGTGACATCTATTTGATCTAAAGATTGTCTTAATGTTGAAGACACAACAGAACCTACATTTGTGAGCGCTATATTCTAAATTTTAAAACAATGGATAAATAATGTAGTTGAGTTGTAAGCCAAATATCTAAATATACTCCATCAGAAAGCTATCAGTAAGTACGTTATGTGAATGTGGAGTGGGTACATAGTGAAGTTTGTAAATGACCCAGACAAACAGAACAGCCCGAGAGATTCGATTGATTGAGTGTAAAGCATATAAGGAATCCTGCCGCTACATTCGCTATGTTGCCATTACGAAGGTCGATCGTCATAGCTTTGATTAAATGCCAGGGTTTTGAATGACTGAAATAAGGCGTAAAAAAGTTCCAGTGTCTTTATAGGGACCCGGACCAGGCTGCTCGTGCCTGGTACTTTATCACGTGACGAAGGTCTTATGCTGATGCTATCAGGTGAAAGAGTAATTAATTTTATGTTGGGAGATCAATATTTGATGATGAAATTGTTTTAGTTTATGTCAGCTGTTCTCTATATAGCAACCTGTGTAAATATGTCACAAAGGATTTGATATATAAATCAGAGAGCTTGAGTTTTTCGTTTTGTTCGCCAAGGAAAATCGGACTTCCCAGAAAAAAACTTGCAATCCGACGATCAGTGGTTGACAACAACCCAACACACTATAACCACAAGAATTTGAGACACAGATGAGTAGTTTGAGAGTGTGGAACACAACATCCACTTTGCCACAAACAGTCCACTCAGCCTAATGTAACAGTAAAACATACTCGCGTAGTTATTGAGTTTACATTGACGTTTTCATAACAGACGATGTCAGTTTCATACATTATACATACCCCACATGCTATTGGATACGCCATGGAATAGCAAATCCAATCAAATGCAGTAGATATATATAATGTATGATGAACCTTTCAACATCAAAAGCTAAATTGATAGTCGTAACGAAAAAAAAACAACTAAGGCGGCTACAATTCACTGGGCAGTTGAAAGCAATTGTTATATGATATATGAGGATGGTACGATATCATATTAAATGTATACTAATGCTCCTTAACGGCCACACCTTTAATGGTGACATTTTCAGTATGTTTTGGGATACTTACATAACTGACTGTTTGTGATAGCTGAATCATTTTTTATTTCTAGACCTACATCACTTAATCATACTACAGAATCGTAAGACAGAACAACGTGCCAAGTGAATAGTATTTACTAACCAGTCTTCCTAGAGACGAGTACTGTTAACCAGTCTTCCTAGAGACGACTACTGTAGAGCAGTCTTCCTAGAGACGAGTACTGTAAACCAGTCATACTAGAGACGAGTACTGTTAACCAGTCTTCCTAGAGACGAGTACTGTTAACCAGTCTACCTAGAGATGAGTACTATTAAGCAGTTTTCCTAGAGACGAGTACTGTTAACCAGTCATACTAGAGATGAGTACTGTTAACCAGTGCTCCTAGAGACGAGTACTTTTAACCAGTCTACCTAGGGAAGAGTACTGTTAACCAGTCATACTAGAGACGAGTACTGTTAACCAGTCGTCCTAGAGACGACTACTGTTAACCAGTCTACCTAGAGATGAGTACTATTGACCAGTCCTCCTAGAGATGAGTACTGTTAACCAGTGCTCCTAGAGACGAGTACTGTTAACCAGTCATACTAGAGATGAGTACTGTTAACCAGTGTTCCTAGAGACGAGTACTGTTAACCAGTCATACTAGAGACGAGTACTGTTAACCAGTCTTCCTAGAGACGAGTACTGTTAACCAGTCTACCTAGAGATGAGTACTATTAAGCAGTTTTCCTAGAGACGAGTACTGTTAACCAGTCATACTAGAGATGAGTACTGTTAACCAGTGCTCCTAGAGACGAGTACTGTTAACCAGTCTACCTAGGGAAGAGTACTGTTAACCAGTCTACCTAGGGAAGAGTACTGTTAACCAGTCATACTAGAGACGAGTACTGTTAACCAGTCTACCTAGAGACGACTACTGTTAAGCAGTCTTCCTAGAGACGAGCACTGTTAACCAGTCATACTAGAGATGAGTACTGTTAACCAGTGTTCCTAGAGACGAGTACTGTTAACCAGTCTACCTAGGGAAGAGTACTGTTAACCAGTCATACTAGAGACGAGTACTGTTAACCAGTCTACCTAGAAACGACAACTGTTAACAAGTCTTTCTAGAGACGAATATTATTAACCAGTCTTCCTAGAGACGAGTTCTGTTAACCAGTCGTCCTAGAGACGACTACTGTTAACCAGTCTACCTAGAGATGAGTACTATTGACCAGTCCTCCTAGAGATGAGTACTGTTAACCAGTGCTCCTAGAGACGAGTACTGTTAACCAGTCTACCTAGGGACGAGTACTGTTAACCACTCATCCTAGGGACGAGTACTGTTAACCAGTCTTTCTAGAGACGACTACTTTTAACCAGTCTACCTAGAGATGAGTACTGTTAACCAGTCATACTAGAGACGAGTACTGTTAACCAGTCTTCCTAGAGACGACTACTGTTAAGCAGTCTTCCTAGAGACGAGCACTGTTAACCAGTCATACTAGAGATGAGTACTGTTAACCAGTGTTCCTAGAGACGAGTACTGTTAACCAGTCTACCTAGGGACGAGTACTGTTAACCACTCATCCTAGAGACGAGTACTGTTAACCAGTCTACCTAGAAACGACAACTGTTAACAAGTCTTTCTAGAGACGAATATTGTTAACCAGTCTTCCTAGAGACGAGTTCTGTTAACCAGTCGTCCTAGAGACGACTACTGTTAACCAGTCTACCTAGAGATGAGTACTATTGACCAGTCCTCCTAGAGATGAGTACTGTTAACCAGTGCTCCTAGAGACGAGTACTGTTAACCAGTCTACCTAGGGACGAGTACTGTTAACCACTCATCCTAGGGACGAGTACTGTTAACCAGTCTTTCTAGAGACGACTACTTTTAACCAGTCTACCTAGAGATGAGTTCTGTTAACCAGTCTTCCTAGAGACGAGTACTGTTAACCAGTCTTTCTAGAGACGACTACTGTTAACCAGTCTTTCTAGAGATGAGTACTGTTAACCAGTCCTCCTAGAGACGAGTATTGTTAACCAGTCTACCTAGGATGATTACTGTTAACCAGTCTACCTAGGGACGAGTACTGTTAACCACTCATCCTAGGGACGAGTACTGTTAACCAGTCCTCTTAGAGACGAGTACTGTTAACCAGTCCTCCTAGAGATGAGTACTGTTAACCAGTCCTCTTAGAGACGAGTACTGTTAGCCAGTCTTCCTAGAGATGAGTACTGTTAACCAGTCTTTCTAGAGACGACTACTGTTAACCAGTCTTTCTAGAGATGAGTACTGTTAACCAGTCCTCCTAGAGACGAGTATTGTTAACCAGTCTACCTAGAGATGAGTACTGTTAACCAGTCCTCCTAGAGATGAGTACTGTTAACCAGACCTCCTAGAGATGAGTACTGTTAACCAGTCCTCTTAGAGACGAGTACTGTTAGCCAGTCTTCCTAGAGACGGGTACCATTAACCAGTCTTCCTAAAGATGAGTACTGTTCCATCGTTATAGATCCCAGTCTTACCAAGTAATGTTAAAGATAACAACACAAAATGTACCAATGTTATAGGGGACTTGCAAAAGGAAGAGAAAAGAAATAGTCCAAAACATCACTGGCAATGATAACGACCATATATTGCAACACGACAGAAGAATGGAATGGAAATCAGAATATCAATATGCTTGATCAGTTCGAAGAAGACTAATGCAATGCCAGGAGAGTACACTTAGTGAGATTAAGCATTTTCTCCAGAAAACGCTGTATTTTCTGTTCATTCATTTCCCACTCACAATCTACATATGTTATTTAGATAATTTGTGTTACGTACAATAAAGTGAAGTAGTCGAGAAGTATTAAATTCCCGTAAGAGATTATAAGCCTGTCTATGCAATCATCAGGCAAGTGTCTGGCCATCAATAATGTAAAACCTGTTCGATACTGGTACATGCTACTCTACCTAGCGGCAGGGATTGATTCCATGTCGGGACGTAGAAACCAAAGGTAATGTCTTGTCTGATCTAGGGCAGTGGAATCCAAAGAAGGGAAAGAAACGTGAACCCAATAGGGCACTAAACTAACACAAGACTGTGCAGATTTGGGTCAGGACTACACTGTATAAACAATCTGGTACAGATATTATAAGAACCAAAAATCAGGCAGGCAAATGGTAAGATAGAGGCTAAATAATATACAAAATAATATACATAATAATGTACATGGCGGGAACTGGGCAGACATCACAGTGACAGGGATACGGAGTAATAAAGAGGTAGGATCTAATACAGAAACGGGAAAGGTAAGGGCAGAATCATGTTCAGCCAAAAAGGCGAAAAATATGTTAGTGTTATAATAGTATAACGCATTAGATATCAACACACTGAATACGAAATAATGAGATTGGAAATATAATTATACTTATAGTTCATGTACATGTATATCAAAAACAAAATGAAACATACATGTATGATATAGACAAAATACATATGATAATAAGGTATTGATATCATTGCTCGAGTTTCCTCAATCCCGAGTTATCGTCTTAAAGGTGACCTTGGCATGTAATGAGAACAAAGAAATACAATGTACTGATATTTTTTTTATATCTACATGAATCTTTTGAAAAGTTTATGAAATGAGACTATAAATACGCCGTATGTATCAATGGAACAGGGGACACCTGAAGCCACAACTCCTCCCTGCTAAATCATTTGTCAACAAACAAGAACTTTTCAGATAATGACATTTTGAAAGTGTTATGAACTGAATTTTATAACACGTCTGTTGTCTTTGTGTAAAAAAATTGCAAATCAAGACAGGTCAGTTTGAAATCCAATGATTTTACATAAGAGGTTATTCTGTGGTTTTCGCTATTGGTACAACCCGGTTCTGCTAAATTGATTACTCAATACACCCTATTGTTAGGTCATTATTGAAAAGATTAGCATGGGGGCACCTAAATCAAATGAATATATGTTTTAAAGACCACTTACCGATATTTCGAAGATATTATGAATTTTCCTCTTGTCTAGCCGCTGCTTATTGTCGTCACACACACAATCAGAGAGTTTAAAATGAGCAATAAAGTAACGCCATGTTATATTCTCTTATCTTCATCCGAACACGTGAAGGCTCATATTAAATATCTAATTTGGTGATAAGTAAGAGTAATTATCATAGGAACTTTCTGTCATATACCGCCAACGCTAAGTGTATGTCAACAGGGCCGATGGTACAAATCACGGGTATGGTTGGATGTGTGAAATCACCAAATCCTACATCCATCCCTGTCACACGGCTTTTACACAGTGAACATATGAAGTTTGGTATTCAGAGTTCGTTCACGCCAGAAATGATATTGAAATTGAGAACTTGTATCTGTACGTATTTATACCCGATTAGGCTATCATTTGATTATTGATACACTGTACACAGGTAATAAAATCGCCATCAGCGCTTTCCTCTCCGGTACGGTGATAAAAGAACGCTCACCAGGGTTATGATTGTGCACAGATCATTGTAAAATCACAATATTGATTCAAACTAGCATGCATGGAAGGAAATTACCAATCTGTTGGCTCGATATCGTCTATTCTAAATATTAACACAAATACAGGGTTTTAACGTGTAATTCGCAGGCAAGGAACACAACACATTAAAATGTTATTTTCATTTTATTTTAACATATTTTTGCAATATTCATTTGCTCAGAAGATAAATGTTTTATATTCTCTAGCTAACTTTAAAGCAATCCAAGTTCGTTCAACAAATAACACTTTGATACTTCAAACCAACCAAGTATCTTCCTTCATACTAGGTAATGAATTGTTTGTGTGTAGGTGGACTATACGAGCACTTTGGAATAAAAAAACTCTAACATAAATTTGAGAGGAAACCTTTTAGATTATGCGACTGGTACGAATTGATAAAAATGTTAACTATATTCTTTTATCAACCAGACCTTGGACAAGGGACTGAGATTTTGATAAGGATTATACAAATGGCCCATCGATTGCTTTGTCATAATCATACCCATTGCATTATATACATTCAACTATTGCACATACAGTGTACTATAGTTTTGGAAGTTTACAACGTTCTAAATTGCGTCGTATATATTGTGCTCGTCGGACCAGTCAAGGCTGACCGACACCTAATGCTCTTTTATCATATAAAGAATGGTCAAAGTAAAGTATGAACGCATATTTGTTTAAGATTGAAAATAAAAAGAATAATAACTGCATAATAACAGGGACATATTAAAGCTCAAAGGATTGATAAGACAATATTCCTGTTCAGATAGTAACAGTCCTACATTCCAACATAAATCAAGTTAAAACTTGGTTGATACGATATGAAAGAGTTTAAAATCCCTATTGCTATGAGTTTCGTAAAGATTTCTCAAGCATGTTAATCACTTCAATAAATAGCTGTTTAGTTGCTGTTTCCAAATATGATGTACTGAAAGCTCGATATCATGTCTAGAGGTGTCAATGTCTCTCTAAGGCTGTGACTGTGGCCTGGATTTTTATGTCTGGTACAAAGTAGTAAGTACATGTAGAAACTGACAATTTTCCGTGGTATGTGATACACCTCTGATGCCTTTTTTCCATGCAAACACACAATGACAATATGCCTTCGATAATTCATTTTGGTAGATTCATTGAATCTCTGCAATTGTTGATATTTGACTAAACAAAGTCCTGATATTGAAGTCATGAAAAAGTTTCAGGTCAATTTCAGGATACATCTTTGAGCCTGAATTGACTATTTTGCTCTTTTTTTGCTGATCTGTAAAGTATCGTTTAGAATTGATCTGTCGTTGTACTTAATGCACCTAAAGACATACATAGGCCTATATCTGATACATATTTCTTATATCAGCTACTTATTCACCGTTTTATTGCTCACGTTACGTACATGGCGATGTCACTGTACTAATCCTAATATCGTCAGTGATACCGTGGTAACAGCATAATGTTGCATGTCCATCACGTGCCACTTATTTAATTACATGCTTAGTAACCAAGTAGTCGTACAGTACTTCATCTGTTTCCAAATGTGGTAAGGAAGAATGCTCTACGACGGAGTAATATAACAGCTATTTACATCCAGCGTTTTATGTTGGGTGTTAGAAACTTGTAAATGCCTAATATTCTTCCCTTTCCCGACATTATTTATGTTCCCGGTTCAATAAATATTTCTTAAAATATTGTTTATGATCAGTAGTGTATATCTCATCATGTTTGTGCCCTGTAATTAGGGATTTCCACCACATGGGATTAAAATCCCGATTTTAAATAGTTTTTTTTAAGTTTGTTTTCTTATTAGGAATTTCCATTATCGGATGAAAATCCCTATTGTTATTGTTCTGTTTTTCTTATTATTAGGGATTTCCATGAAATATCTTGTTTTTGTTCGTTTTTTTATTGTTATTTCCAGAAATCGTTTAAGCTTGATATCTCAAGAACGAAACGAGCTACGACATTTAACTTTGAACACGTGATGTACGCCCTATGATATCTTGAAATGTACGTTCGCTTTTGATCGATAACGTTCAAGGTCAAGGTCATAGAAGTAAATTTTTTTTTTAAACTGTTAACGCTCATGACTTCATAACTGTATGCTGTGCGTGGTCTATGTTTAGCTATTCAGAGAGGTTGTGACATTAATATTGTCCGTGTTTTTCTCATTAAATAATATCGAAGATTTTGTCAAGGTCACGAGTTCGCTACGGTGTCAATTGAGGTCAAACAAAGGTCAAAATGAAATTTATGGTAGAAATATTTTGAAGGTTGGGTGTGACAGAGCATGCTCTTTCTTTATTTTTTTACTCGCGTTTTCATTGGTTTATTCATTATTTTTCATATAAGATTATATCTACATTTAATTCTTATTCTTCACAATCTCTCCTTTCTAGTTCATCCCATTAGCCCTTCTTTCCCTCCATATTCTTTGTTCTTTAATTTATTTTTTCTCTCCCTCCTTCCTCTCAACCAAAAAACCCAAACAATGTTATTTTACTGACGAATGAAATAATGGCAGAGTGAAAGATGTGCATGGAAGATAACTATATTCATATTTAATTATTATGTGATTAATGTAATATTGATATATTGTTTGACAAAAAAAAAATAAAAAAAAATGAAAAAATATAAAAATATGGTATAACCGCCATATTTGTTACTATTGACGACAATAAGTCAGAGAGAGAAATCCATCGGCGATAAAATGCAAGTTTATAAATATTCTATGTTAGCTGAAATTAGTCAAATTGGTTAGAATAACTTAAACTTGTTGTTCCCATTTTCGTTATTTCGTCGTATTGGGCGAATATTTCCATAGCGTTCATCTTCCTCCATGTTAGGTCAACTGTCAGAAGGCAGGGATATGTTCAAGAAGTCTTAAAGTCATACGTACACCGTCTTGTTCAGCTTTGCAATTCCTTACCTTGTCCTGAATTGTAGGGCTTGGTTTTATTAAAAGTTTTGAAATCTGATGTTCTTCAACACATATTTTGAGGCTGTGCACACACATGGTAAGAGAATTCATCGTACAGACCTAAACAGATCGAGCTTTTGCGGCAAAGGATGATTTTAAATTAGTTAAAAAGCAGGCCGCAAGTTCTCTACTGAAAATACGCCTGGCAGGTACAAAGCACGTCATGGATCTAACTTGCGGCTACATTTTTTGTATGACTAGTAATGTTAAAACGCGCCGATAAACGTTTCTCTAATTAATTTATTCATATATATATATCAAATTTTCCGCACATCTCAGAGTTCACGGTAACACACTGGAGATGAAGTAAATACATTTGTAGCTAACAAATACTGTAGGAAAGATTTTTTTCTATAGTCTTTCCAATTCAATGGAAATTTCAATTCGACGCTTAATTTCACGAATTGATTCACGAAACATCCGTGGGATGTTATTTGCGTGAACGTGTCAGGACACCGATTTTGTTTAGTCGATCCATGATTTTGACAGTGGTCCTTGTACTGCCGTTTACAGCTTTTGACATTTAGTTAGAATGCGTGTGATGTCTTCATCGTCCTCACTTCACATCAGGAATATCTGACATTAGTTAGGTTTTTTTTTGTATTTTACAACTCTACTGATCCAAAATGATGAACAAACCCTTTTGGAAATTACTCTCCTAAAATGCATTACATATTAAAGTGCTTAACTCTGCCATATTATAAAACAATCCTCTGATACGTTTTTTGTTTTTGAATAAGACGTATATATTTTTCATATGTACTGTAGATAACCTAGCTAAATTATGCAGAATCCTGTGAAATTACTGAAAACTCCGTTTTGTGTTTATTTTACTAAGAGTTTTTTTTTATAGTATTTGTCGAAATCATCAGACCAAGGGGAGTAACTCGTCATAAATAAAAGAGCTCTTCAGTTACAGGAACTACTTCCGGCTACTTTCACTTTACCTTTTGGCGGGTTGTTTACAATGCTGCCTGGTTTAGTGTCTTACTCAGACAGTGACAATGAACAATCAGACGAGTCTAGCGATTGCCCTATAAAAAAAACCAGCAACGGAAGCGGGGTTAAAAGATGCCACTCACCAGAAGTGAAAGTAGACGGGAAAAAGTTGAAACAAAGGTACATGTACTTGTAACATTGTGAAATCTTCAATAGTATTAGCATTTTTTCATTGTACAAGTAGATGGTGTACTGATGTATACATCCATTCATATAATCTACATATCCATGGTGTTTTGTAGGGTAGTACGTGCATGTCACTTGTACATGTATTGTATACTGTACATGTATGGAAATAAAGCATTTTCCTTTCTTTGTATCTTGAGTGTATTATTTTATTCAACCATGACATTTGCACTGGATATTTCTAATGGCTTTATTAACACAAATGATTACCAAAGGGTAGATGTGACTCAAATGTACAACTGATAGCTATATAGCTATATGTGGGTCTGTGTTCAACCTGTTTATGAGTGTAGCAGGTTTAATTGTAATAGTGATACAATCGCCTTCTAACTTCGCACTAGAGGGAATTTCCCTAGAGCTCAGTTGGTAGTGCGGCGGACCAGTGAGTCTAGGGTCACAAATTTGAGCCCGGCTGGTGGCACACTTCTCTCGCTCTGTTACATTTGGTGCCGCAGACCACTCTATACAAGATTGACAGGCTTCGTTGGAGACAGAACCTGAGTTGGTCTGTGTTTGGGGGCAAACAAGTTTGAAAGGGGGGAGAGGTGTAGCAGGTTTAAATTGTACGTAGTGATACGGTAGCATTCTAGCTTCGTGCTAGAGGGAAATTCTCTTTAGCTCAGTCAGTAGAGCCGCAGACCGCTAAGTCGTGTTGCGGATTTGAGTCCGGCTCGCACCACACTATTCTCGTCCTGTTACATGTGCATAAAAAATATATATATGGTACATGTACAACAGAGTTCAACTAAAGCATGAGTTGGACATTTACACCAGACACCAACTTGTGGGAATGCCGACATTTTGACAGCTGTCAGCACCCCAGAACAAAATGGGCATGTGGACTTTACCTAAAATCACATTTGTATTTCTAAAAAGTAATTGTAATTTTGTTTTCCACAGTGCTAGTGCCCTGCCTTTACCTGACACGATTAAGTCTTTGTATGCTGAGAAATCTAAACCTCATCAAGATGACCCTGAAAAACATGGTGGAAGGATAAGATCATTTGCACATGAGGAAGGAAACTGGGCGACACATGTACATATTCCATGTAGGTGAAAAAATATCTGAATGCATGTAATTGTTAAAGATGCTCCACCTCTGACAAATGGTATTTTTTCACTATAAAAAACAGGAGCAAACGATTAAGCATTTTTCTTCAGTTAAAAAAGTTACTAACTTTACACCATTACCACCATTGAAATGTTTGAGCTTATAATTTTATTTTAAGTTGAAATATAAAAAAATAATTAATTGCATCCCGCAAAAATTCTGTGGCACTATATCCTATATGGAATGAAGTACTGATTTCCCATGCACCAAAGGCAAAATGAATTATTTAAATTAATAATGTTGTGGTTATTTGACTATTTAAAGTAATATAACGTACCATTTAACTTTCATCTGAGATAAAATGAATCAAATTATATCCTTTGTCTCACTGAATAGACCTTGGTACTCCAGGGGTTACTATCACTGACATTACATCAACCTCTGGACTTATATCTCATAGTAAAACTGGTGACAATAGAAGACACAGGTAATTTGGTCATTTGATGTACAATTGTATGATAGAACACTGTGGTTGACTGTGCTGCTTTGAAGTTGGGTTTCACTCTCTCTCTAATCTTCAAAGGAAATCTCTGCAGCCCTGTAATTGGTTGTTTTTTCTCCTAATCTGCCTCCTGGAATATTGTATAGTCCAGGGTTGGATATAACATCAGTAACTCCAGGAGTATCAAGGATGCTGAATAGCATACATGTACATGAACTTTACATTTTCCTTGATTATATTTCCCTCAGGTAGCTGTAGACCTACTACAAACATTTGTTTTATTTAACTCTACTCAAATTCTATTCCATCTTTTTCAGATGATCATGATTCCCAATTTGAAAATTTGATTCAGGAATTATTGTTGTGTCTGCGACCACTAGACTTCAAACCAATGGAATCATTTCACATCAGTCTGTCTCGGACTGTGTGTTTACGTCATCATTGGATTAAATCTCTCACCGACTCACTCAGGTCCAAAGCCAGCATGCTTGACAAGTAAGATACTCTGTACAATCCAAACTTCTCACTGACTCACTCAGGTCCAAAGCCAGCATGCTTCACAAGTAAGATACTCTGTACAATCCAAACTTCTCACTGAATCACTCAGGTCCAAAGCCAGCATGCTTCACAAGTGCGATACTCTGTACAATCCAAACTTCTCACCAACTCACTCAGGTCCAAAGCCAGCATGCTTCACACCAGCATGCGACACAAATAAGATATTTTGTACAATCCAAACTTATCGCCAACTCACTCAGGTCCAAAGCCAGCATGCTTCCCAAGTAAGATATTCTGTACAATCCAAACTTCTCACAGACTCACTCAGATCCAAAGCCAGCATGCTTCACAACAGCATGCTTCCCAAGTAAGATACTCTGTACAATCCAAACTTCTCACAGACTCACTCAGATCCAAAGCCAGCATGCTTCACAACAGCATGCTTCACAAGTAAGATACTCTGTACAATCCAAACTTCTCACTGGCTCACTCAGGTCCAAAGCCAGCATGCTTTACATGTAAGCTATTTTGTACAATCCAAACTTCTCACCAACTCACTCAGGTCCAAAGCCAGCATGCTTCACAAGTAAGATATTCTGTACAATCCAAACTTCTCACAGACTCACTCAGGTCCAAAGCCAGCATGCTTCACAAGTAAGCTATTTTGTACAATCCAAACTTCTCACAGACTCACTCATATCCAAAGCCAGCATGCTTCACAACAGCATGCTTCCCAAGTAAGATATTCTGTACAATCCAAACTTCTCACAGACTCACTCAGATCCAAAGCCAGCATGCTTCACAACAGCATGCTTCACAAGTAGGATAATCTGTACAATCCAAACTTCTCACTGGCTCACTCAGGTCCAAAGCCAGCATGCTTTACATGTAAGCTATTTTGTACAATCCAAACTTCTCACCAACTCACTCAGGTCCAAAGCCAGCATGCTTCACAAGTAAGATATTCTGTACAATCCAAACTTCTCACAGACTCACTCAGGTCCCAAACCAGCATGCTTCACAAGTGAGCTATTTTGTACAATCCAAACTTCTCACCAACTTACTCAGGTCCAAAGCCAGCATGCTTCACAAGTAATATGTTTTGTATAGTCCAAACTTCTCACCGAATCAATCAGGTCCAAAGCCAGCATGTTTTACATGTAAGCTATTTTGTACAACCCAAACTTCTCACCAACTCACGACTTACATGTTTCTGAAAATTGATTGTGTATTCATATCTAATGGGACTTTGTAAAAGGAATCACACCATTTAACCTACTTTCAGGTGTTATTGTGAAATGGTGGCTGTGAAGCTGTTCACCAATGATGAGAAAAACAGGTCAGTATACTTAGATTGAGTGTCTGCCATATTGAAACTTTATGTACGATTTGTTTCATATCACAAAGGTTATTTGTTTGTCATATTCTGTACATGTACATACTGTAATTGACCCAACAAGTACCCAGGACAATGCACAATTTCTGTGGCACTTGAGTGCTACCGAAATGAATAAACCCAATTGTACTGTTATTTGCAAACACTATTTGTAATTATGATTTTATAATGTTGAATATCCTAAAGATGGAATATATTGATTATAATGTTGGAAATTTTACAAATGATTTTACGTTTGTTTGATTGTGTACATGTAGGGAAGTAGTCAGATGTAGGCTTGTGTAGAGAAATTGTTGGATTTAGATGCATGGTTGTATGTTGCCTATATAAAGTTTATAAATTACTGCTCTGTTTTTTTTTACGATTCATATTGATTAATACATGGTTAATAGATAGCATATCAACTCTAGATTTATTTTTCTATTTTTAGACAATGCTGTTTCAATATATCGGATATTCACACAAGTTTTTTTGTTTTAACACATTTGATGAGCATACGTTCTGTGCTTAGCCTGTATCAAACTATTATTTTATAGGACATTTGTGGTGGTAGAGGTCCTGTCCCACCCAGATATATTAAGGGACTATATATCAGCCATAGACGAGTGTCTGGACGAGTTTGGGCTTCAAAAATACTATAAGGTATGTACAATCTAAGTCCACTTCTGGACAAGTTGGGGCTTAAAAAATACTATAAGGTATGTACAATCTAAGTCTACTTCTGGACAAGTTGGGGCTTCAAAAACATTATAAGTTATGTACAATCAAAAGAACACTTCTCGACGAGGTTGGACTTCAAAATACTATAAGGTATGTACAATCTCCACTTCTGGACAAGTTGGGGCTTCAAAAATACTAAAAGGTATGTACAATCAAAAGACCATTTCTGGACGAGTTTCTGGTTCAAAATTACTACATTTTGTATAAGGCATTTGAAATCATAAGTCCACTTCTGGGCGAGTTTTGGCTTCAAAAATGCTAGAAGATATGAATAATCAAAAGTCCACTTCTAGGCGAGTTTGGGCTAACAATATTTTTGACAAATAAATATATTGTGGTAATCCTTAAGTCACGATGGGTAAATGTTTTATTCGTGTTACTCAAGTGTTTTGCAAAAGTGAAGTTACTGTCAGTAGGCGTTGTTTTAGGACAATAGTACTGTTATTGACAATCCTAGAACTGGTAATAGGGGACTGATGTCTCCATTGTAGGACAATAGTACTGTTATTGACAATCCTAGAAATGGTAATAGGGGACTGATGTCTCCATTGTAGGACAATAGTATTGTTATTGACAATCCTAGAACTGGTAATAGGGGACCGATGTCTCCATTGTAGGACAATAGTACTGTTATTGACAATCCTAGAACTGGTAATAGGGGACTGATGTCTCCATTGTAGGACAATAGTACTGTTATTGACAATCCTAGAACTGGTAATAGGGGACTGATGTCTCCATTGTAGGACAATAGTACTGTTATTGACTATCCTAGAACTGGTAATAGGGGACTGATGTCTCCATTGTAGGACAATAGTACTGTTATTGACAATCCTAGAACTGGTAATAGGGGACTGATGTCTCCATTGTAGGACAATAGTACTGTTATTGACAATCCTAGAACTGATAATAGGGGACCGATGTCTCCATTGTAGGACAATAGTACTGTTATTGACAATCCTAGAACTGGTAATAGGGGACTGATGTCTCCATTGTAGGACAATAGTACTGTTATTGACAATCCTAGAACTGGTAATAGGGAACTGATGTCTCCATTGTAGGACAATAGTACTGTTATTGACAATCCTAGAACTGATAATAAGGGACTGATGTCTCCATTGTAGGATAATAGTACTGTTATTGACAATCCTAGAACTGGTAATAGGGGACTGATGTCTCCATTGTAGGACAATAGTACTGTTATTGACAATCCTAGAACTGGTAATAGGGAACTGATGTCTCCATTGTAGGACAATAGTACTGTTATTGACTATCCTAGAACTGGTAATAGGGGACTGATGTCTCCATTGTAGGACAATAGTACTGTTATTGACAATCCTAGAACTGGTAATAGGGAACTGATGTCTCCATTGTAGGACAATAGTACTGTTATTGACAATCCTAGAACTGGTAATAGGGGACTGATGTCTCCATTGTAGGACAATAGTACTGTTATTGACAATCCTAGAACGGGTAATAGGGGACTGATGTCTCCATTGTAGGACAATAGTACTGTTATTGACATATATTAATAGGGGACTGATGTCTCCATTGTAGGACCCATCGTTTCACCTGAGCGTTGGATGGTGTGTCGGTAATGCTCTCAATGATGTTACCAAGGAACAACAGCGACAGCTTCAGGTCAGTACACAGAACCAGTGTTTATGTTGGGGCACCCATACGATGTCTTAATGCGACACAATGTATTGTTACGCAAGAAATTTTACAAAATTAATTCCTGAACACAAGTGTATTCTTATTTTATCATGCTAAAATAATCATCCCTATTAACATCCCATCAGCTTATTGTGATTGGTACAAAATAGTAATTAGTTTGCGAATAATAGATTTGTTAACATCGTATGACACATCTTGCTCCTTTTGTGTTTTGTACAGAATGTCCTTGAAGATTACCTCAATGCAGATCCGGGCCTTAAACTCATTCCGGTAGAACAAATACAATGCAAATCAGGAAACAAGACTTTTACTTTTACTCTAGATACATGATCTCAATAAACACCTTTTGTAGTATGTATTGTATATTTTTTTTGTTCTTGCATCAAACGTTTGTTCGTCCTCATGGAATATAAATTTGCCATAAAGGTATGATGTTTTTATGACTTAAGTCAGTTTTTGACTTAAATTTGTTTGAGAAATCGCGGCCAGGTCCAAAGGACCGATGTGATCTTATGCCATATCGTGACGTTTGTCGTCTGAACACCGTCGTCAACAATTCATAGATCTCTCTGTTGTGCACATTGCTATCCCACTCGCACTAACACACTAGAATAAAGTTGATGCACAGAATGTAAGAAATATTTGATTGACTACACTCTGTACAAGGGGTGCCGTATATATAGCATCCACTGTAAGCATGATGTGCCAACCATCAGTAACTGATTTCCTATGGTTACGAAGTCGCCATAATGTGGGTTTGATGTTTAAAAGAAATATTGTAAAAGTATAGTTACTTTTGTAAAAAGCTGTTTTGTTACTTTTAAAAGGAATCCAAGAAAAATGTTACCTATTCTCTTTTCCCAATTCTCTGGAAAGAGAAGTTGTTTTTTTCCATCTTCTTATTTGAAATCGAGACGTTTGTTTCCATAACGGGATTATTGTGCGAATGGATGTATACGTGTAGGGAGCGCTGCTAATGGATAGACCGTGGATGTAATACAAATAGACGTACAGAGAAATATGTGATGTACTATTGTTCTATTTTATCTTAATCAAACCATTATGAAATTCTTAGCAATCATAAATACAGTATTGTGTGATTATAAAAGAATCAAACCTTATGAAATTGGAAGAAATAAACTTCACCGTCTAGCTTTATAGTTGAAACATTGTCCCATCTTTGCTTCCTTTCCTATCGCTGTATTAAAGTATTCCAATGGGAACCTGTTTACTCTGATCATTAAAAAATACAATAAACAATGCTCGAACATAAACATCTCATGGCGTATTACTATTGATATTTGTACAAGTTTGTAATAGTATTGATAAATAGTAGATACTGGGTTAACAAATGCGTCACGTTCAGCCTTGACATTCATTTCTAAAGTAACAATGTGACCACTGTGCTAAAGTTTATCTGATAATGAATATATATATGTATCGCGTTATTAGATACAAATTTGCGTTGTCATTTTGTCTTTTTAGAGAGAAATGATTTGAATTCCTTTATTTCATACTTTAAGTGAAAATTTGCGTATCCCCATTTTTCGTTTGGAGGTTTGTGTGTTTTGTAGGCTATAATAGAAACTAAATTCAAGTGGAATTAGTTATTAGTTTTGAAGGTTGATCGCATATCAAACATAATTTAGTGAATATCGTTACTGGCCATTATTTCACGCACTTAAGGTATTGCAAGGGACGAATGTGCATTGTAAGGCAAGATAATAAAGAATGGCAGTTAATCAGAATATGCTTGCCAGGTATTCATCTGTAAGTATATGGATGGGATTGATTGTAAAAATGTAGCTGTCCATTTCAATATCCACCGAAAGTAGGTACTATTCTTCGCTTCATTATTTTTCTGGTCTAATGAAATAAATAATGCTTCTCCTGTGCAACGTCATGTTAACGTCAGAAGTGAAGTAACCAGTGCCGATCTACATTTTGGACTAATAGGTCAGACTGACAAACGATCGAGGTAAACGGTGTGTATCGATACCGTTTATGTTCTTTGTACCCTATACATGTTCGAGAAGGTCATAGTCCAACGTAAACGTTAATAATTACACATTTAGCCTATCACTAGTCAGTTGCAGGTGTGACATCCGCAGGTTGTTGACCTCCGTTAGAAGACAAGTAGACTGATATCTGAAGGTTGGTATTATGATTTTTAAAAGCAATATTACAAGGTTTCGATTGATAATTTAATTCCTGTATCATCAGTTGTAAGACAAAACAATTATTATTGAAACAATTATTACACTATTAGCATTTTCGGAACAAAGCATGAGGACAAAAATTCTTTGACTTGGCAGAAAGAAGTAAGAAGATAATAAGGAATAACTCGTAAAGACAATGGATCAGGGGACAACAAAATATGTTTGAGAAGAGAGCGAAATCGTAGATGTAATTATAATGATATTAATTTGTAGCATGTAAAACTTTTTTCGAGGCCAGACAAATCTCCATTTCGTGAGTGTATGAATGTTGTGAAAATTCATAATATAAATGTACACATAATTTATCGAATCTTTCAATACTGTAAGGGCATTTGTCGATACCTTGTATAGTCATGGGTTGTGTTATAACGACTTCTTTGGTGTGAAATTTACCAGTATTCTGCAGCAAAAGCCAACTCGTTTTGTGATGTTTCGGTATTACTGCTGATTGTGAACCGGATTAGCTTGTTAACATTAATGAGTACAAGCCGTGTCGTTAATTCTATCGGATCTGTTGCTTAATATTTTTGAGGATTTCATCTTGATGTGTTTTATAATGATTAAGTACATATATTGTGTTTATAATGATGTCCATCGTATGTACATACTGTAAATATTACAATAAAATTAACATGAGGTTTTTGAATTTTACGAATTGATATTGACAAGATAACTTATTTAGGATGTGTCTATGGCTGATTGTGTGTATACATGACGATATGAGAGTCAGATGACCTATTTCATTGGCCCAGTATAATGCTGTATACTCGGGGTGCGATATCAAATTAAAACGACTTACTACATTCACTAGACAAATGTCATTTAGGGAATACAGAATTTAGAATCGGAAGGAAATAACACATATACAATAATGTCAGTAAGATTCATATGTGTCATACGATAACTTTGGGTCAACAAGGGTAGGATATAAGGTGATATAAGGTCAGATCAACTGTATTAGGTCACTGAGGTCGGAGAGAATTGTCTACTTAATCAGATGAGTAGAAAATATTTATTTATAAAAGAGGACAAGTAAGCATGATAAGACGTATTCCAGTCATTTTTACTGATAAGTAATCCATTGCAAACAATTATTTATTTAATAGGTTTCGAAAACACAAATTGTTTTAACTAAAGTTATATTAGTTACCTGGTACATGTACTTTGAATGCTATTTCAGAAATGGCTTCATCCTTGTGGCTCCTTCTGGCATGCGTCGTGGCTGTGAATGCAAGGCAGATAACTCTGCAGACCTACAACGTAGGTCTGAACCCCCGGGTAGATAACATGGAAATAAGAAAAGACGCTGTTGTCCCCGAACTCAGACACAACGGAAGTGACGTCGTCTGTCTTCAGGAGGTAGGACCAACTGGGGCTTCTCATACAATGAGTAATTAAAAGAATAGAATTTCGGAATAGTGAATGAGCGTATTGAAATATTTTATTGATTAAACTTGAAGGTACCGCATCCTTAGATAGCCAATTACAATGTAGTGTAACGTTTAGTTCGTATGTTCATCCAGAAATAATGGTTTTAGGCAGTTTTCACCATGCGCTTAAGTCTTGTTTTGCAGGCTCTTGCTACATATTTTCATTTTTATTTTTTTATTTCAAAAATATTTGTGTATATGAAATACATACAACAATTGAGCTCATTTCTATTGCAAACAAGCTGCAGTAAAACCTGACAAGGCTGCATCAGTACGATTCTTTGTTTTATGAGCATAGAGACATTGGCAAAATATGCATGGTTTCAATTCTTATCAATTTTATATTTATGCAGATTTGGAGAAGTGGGGACGTCCAACATATCATTGAATCACTGAGAGACATCTACCCGTACTCACTCAGTCCGCTCCATGATCAGATGGGAAATTTCCAATACCGAACATTTTGGCCACCATGTTTTAGCTGGGCTGCTATGTCATTTGCGACTTGCGCCCTTACTTATTGCCGAAATGAGCCGACGGAAGAAGATGTGGTCCGCTGTGTGGTGTCGTGTGGGTTTGTGGATGTGTCTCGGGAGTGTATTTCGTGTGTGGTGATTGGAGGAACCTTTGCTGCCCTTCGTGGGTGTGTGTATGGTTTCGGCTATAATTACAACCCACAGGGATTACTTCTACTCAGCAAGAGACCGCTTACAGATGGATCAGTGACAGACTATTTCCCGGGGACGAAGACTATAGCACAGCGGTCTTACGTCAAAGCCGAGGTCCAACATAATTTGCCATGCACCTATATAATAAACATGTTTAACATTTAGTGCAAAAATAATTTTCAGTAATTAATCGCCATGATGGGTTCACGCAATGATATTAATAATAAACAGAAAGTGTAATAAATCATATCATACGGAATATGGTTGTAGAACATTTCCCCAAAGTTCAAATTTTCAGCACTCACAGAACGTCGATAAGCATTTAGAATACGTCATTAGAGAATCTATTTTATTTACGGATTGGTCCAATTTACAACTGTGCGGTTATGCGCGGTTGATATATATCCCTTTCGAGAACTATGCCGACAAATACAAGCAATCTTGTTTCGTTCATCAGGAGACCTCTTGGTATAGACGCTTTGGAGAAACCGACTCGATTTAATAATGACATATTTCAAGAGAATGCAAAGAAATTAATATTGAAAATAAATAGTTCGTTGAGTAAGGAAAGAAAGAATGTTATTGTAGAAAGAAATTCATTTTGAATAACACGTCAATGTTTCTAAACTAATAGCTTGTATGTATTTATGTACCTTAAAGAGGAGAATGGTATATAGTGTCTAAACTTTCCATTATCCAGGTGGAAGACTTTGGTCCTGTTGTTTGCACACATATGACATCATACCTCGGAGATTTCTATCTTGAACGTGAGTTTTATGGTTAATTTGAAAATGTAATTTTTGTACTTTCGTAATCTTCTTTGTATTACCCGCGGGTAATACGATTTGTTACGATTTGTGCTGACTATCTGTCGATGCGGGCTATACATTATAAGATATTTCACACACACTAGCAGGTGCATAGCTAACGTACCCTCATCCCATGTCAAATGATCGTAAAATGAACTGAATTCTTCCATGTAAAACCTACTTTTACCTACTCTTAAATAAATGATATGTTATAGTGAAAAAAACCCTAAAATTTATTTCAAATGAAATATTTATATCATAACAGCCTCACATGCCATTAGTAGGGCACATTACAAGTATAACTCTAAGATATCGATGGGTAATCAGCGACCAACCTGCCAGTGCGAGTTATCTTAATTTTATTTCTCTAAATTATAGAAAAAAGTCTTGAATTTGCTTCCTGCGGGTTATACTCAGATGCGGATAATACGCAGGAAAATTACGTAGTTTAATAGAAAAGATGTTGAATAGTAGATACATTGAAATATCACAAACACAACGATGGTTAAATAGTTTAAAAATAATTATATGATATTACAGCGAGTCTAATGGACAGGTTCCGAGGTTGGGCAGATCAAAGTCAATATGAGGCAAGCGTCCTGATCAGTCTGTTTTACCGGAACCGGAAAGGCGTCATCATGGGAGATTTAAACACCAGTCCGGGGTTACCCAGGCGAGGAGTCTTCCCTCACATGGCAGGTAATTACTGTCACCATGGGGAGTCAAACACCAGTCCATGTTTTTTGTTTTATCGAAGCGTTGGGAGGCGGTGATATAACCTATCTGTAATTGTTCCTAACATCATACTATTTGTGACATACGGTAATTTCTGATGTTGAAAGAAAACAAAATGTTCTCAGTATCATTTGATGTTATGATTAAACCTGCATTTACCAAGATTCTAATGAGGGATTTTAATACCAAATCGAGAAGTAACATAACAAATCATAAAAAGATAAAAACACCATTGTCTTTTACCCTAGCCGATTTGTGGTATGGTTGTATTTTTCTTAAAGCCAATCCTAGAGCTAATACGCAATGGAATAGCGTTGTTTATCATGAATGCAATTGAAAATAGCTTTGATAATCTGTATACTTGTAGATTCCTACAATGAATTCCTATACGGCCATTGGAGCTCTCCTTTCGTAGATAGGGTGGGTGCATGCACCTTCTGTAAAGATAATGTTCTTACATTTGACAACGAGAGTTGGATCCTAGACCACGTGCTGTCAAAGGGACATAGCATCATAGACTCTAAGGTAAAAACCGCGTGTTGTCAAAAGGGGGGGGGGGGGTATCTATTCCGTCTTTGCATATTACAGAGTTACCTCCCTTGCGGGTGTATCCATTGTTACGTCATTATTTTTGAGCGCAATTTACGTTGTTTTCTCCGAAAAGTATGACGCTACGCTCCAAACACATGACGTCACAATCAATACCTACCCGCAAGTGCAGATAATTCTGCAGATAATAACATGCAAATACAGAATAGTGTTTGTCTCCGTCTGTCTGCATATACTGATAACTTATGATAGGCTTGAATTGGATTTGTGGTGAAAAAGTCATCTACTAAGGACACTAGTACTGCATATATAATATAAATTTAGGCAAAGCCTATCTGAGAGCGCAGCAGTTAGTCCATTCTTTCGTTTTTGCCAGGTAGATCTAAATAAAGGATTTCCAACGGCGAAAGAGTACTCTCCCCTGACCCATCAGTCTTATCGATGTTGACATGTGTTTTGTTTTTATAGCTTATTGGGTGCGCTGAATAACTGTACTGCTAGAAACCATTTATAGAATTATTAATTATTGGAATAATAGCTTTGCTGAATTACTGGCATTGAGTTTATAACAAGAAAAACAATATTGAACAAAGATTACTTCTACTTTCACTTTCTGCAAAAATACGTGACTGCGGCTACAAATTATATCTCAACGTCATTCTCCGTTGCCAGGCGGAAAAATTCCGAAGCAACTGCTCACGTAAAACGGCTTTTAAGTTAAGACTCAGAAAAAAATGTAATTGTTAGATACAGGTAAGAATAAATTGGAAGGTTTATATTTCACTAATGTTTTCATTTTGAATTTTTCGAAGCGTTACTGTGTTTGTAATCACACGAGAGTGTGTTTTTTGTAAATCACGCGAGAGTGTGGACTTTGGATACTGTCTTGCGCGATGCTGGATCTTGTGTTGACTTCCTGTTTCCGGTTTGTGAGAAAGTTTTCACTAACAATTTACAAATATATTTGTGTACATATATTGGATGATTTACATAGAATAACGTTAGTGAGACACCTCTATCACAAGAGTTCGCTTCGCGAACGGGCCGAACGTTCGCTGCGCTCTCTATTATCTTCCATCATAGTATAATATATAATAATATATATTATTTTTTATAAAACATATTATACATGGAAAGCATAAAAATGTCTTTAACAAGTGTTTAAGGGTTAAGGACACTTTTATTATTTATAGATAGTAATTGTCAGTACTTTGATGGTTCATTCCTTTACTGCATTATCACAAAACAGCTTGTAGTTACAAAAGATCTGGGGCTAGTTGGGGTTTAGTTGGATTTCATTATTATCTGACAGTCCGGTCAAGGGTAAAGACATAGCTTCCGAGGATCGGTAGGGGACACGTATTTTTTTGAATACTCAGAATATTTGTTTTCAATATTTCATTTCCTACCTTTCAGCTTCTTCACACAGCAAATATTGATGGCCAAGAATTTCCTGTTTCTGACCACTACGGGGTGGAAGTGACTTTTGATGACGACATTTAATCTATCTAAACATGTGACCTTGGATGACCTCTACCAACTCTTAGTGACATTTTCGTAGATGGGAATAATAGCAATTTCTAGCATGATGATTACTTTGGTCTATATTGTGTTTATTAATTGTGTAATTCTGACAGGGTTAACAATATTGCACATGTTTTTATTTGATTGGTGAAAATTTCTATAATAGACAAATAAATATTGAGTTCTGTTATTGCTCTAGAAATGTTGATTTTCCACGAAAAAATGGTGTTGGTATTAGGTAATAAAATGTAAATCGATGCCACACGGTAATAATGCATTAAATAGTAATTATGTTTCGTCAATACGAAATTACGATGCGTGCTATATCAATAGGTGGTCGCCACACAGTGATGTGCAGGGCTCAGTTTTATCAACATTTTTTGACTTTAAGGAATCCCTTAACTTAAATTTCCCTATTGAAAAACATTACATGATAAGAAAAATATATTAAGTTAATTCTTTAATTTCTTAAATTGTGTAATGCTTTCCTATGGAGAATTTTTATGTTAAGGAATTCCTTAAATTGAAGGAATGTTCATGGGCCAAGGACTACCATGACGCGTCTGCTGTATCCTTCAAATCTCTGATGACTGGCATGTCATCATTAATTGGAATTTTAAGTTGTTTAAAATTTACAAAATATAGATATAAACAATGTATGAACAATGTTATTATATATGTACATGATCTGTTTTTATTCGTTTTTTTGTTATTAAACTTGATACCATATCACAAAGTTAATATTTGTTATAGAAAAATTAACCACGAGGGCTGACTTATACTGGCAATTTTCGTTACTAAAATCCCCACTCTTATTTAACTGAGAAAAACTTCTGGACAATATTTCCGTATGAAGACCTTCACCACCGTTTTACCAATAATATTTTTTGCCTGTCACTAGTGTAATATGACCTGGAGCGATTTTCATTGGCTGAAAATTCATTGTGACGTCAAGACAGAAACAATAAAAATAATATCAGAAAAATGACGTGACGTCAGGATTACGAGGACGACGGGACAAAATGGCAGCCTCCGCTTGAATTTTCGCAATACATTTTGACGCGAGATTCTTTGAAACGTAGGTTTTTTTAGTTTTTGTGTTCATTTCATATGAAAGGAGGGGTATCACTCTGGGCCGTTTTACGGCCACTCAGTGATAAGTAAAATAGTTTGCATGAAGATACATTAGGGTTTAAACATGGGAAAATAGCATATGCTTTGTGGACAGATGATACCATTCATTGATTATGACCTAATTTATGCACATGACTTAGCCTAGCCTAGGATGTAATCATCTTCAGCAGATCATGTCAAGATCCTTATGCAGTATATATTATATATATATATATATTCTAATTTTTAATTAATTAGGACTTAAATAATGGAAATGTGAATTTTCACCCTTTGACCTCTGACTTCTGACCTCTGAAATAACCATGAGCGCAGAAAAAATCGGATATTCTGAATAGCATACAATATGCAGTTGACCCTAATGTATCTTCATGCAAACTATTTTACTTATCCCCGAGTGGCCGTAAAACGGCCCAAAGTGATACCCCTCCTTTCATGAAAGTCGTCTCGAAGTGTTAAAGTTGTATGGTCTATCACTTTCGCTCTTTTTGTCATAGTGAAAACTGTTTAAGTGTTATACACATTTTTCCCCGTCTGTCCGAGGTTTAAACTTTGTACTTTTACCACTTTTTATAAAGTTGCAGCACTGGAAGTATTTTTAATTATAGAAGTAAAAAAATCTTTTTAACGTGTACACGTCAAAAATAAACTCGAAAGATGCCGAATCATTCCGAACTCTTCCGAACATCGTCGCGACAATCTCGAAGTAACACGAGAGTTGTGAAACCAAATGTCAACAATTTTTTTCATAAACAAAACATGCGGTCGACCTCAGCAGACTGGATCTACAAAGAAAATAATGCTTGCACATTATAATATTTGATACACACAATATTGAATTACGGCAATGTGTGATTAGATGTTTCAAATACTCGCTCTGTGGACATATACCAGCACGATTTGCTCATATTAGCCAGAAGGAAAACGTAAACAAACACATGTGCGCTTACGCTTGTTACCTGGATCACCACGTGCAGGACGTGTGGACATAAGTCACGTGATACGATTCGGAATGCTGACAAAAGCCGAAGGTACTGAACATGGCGGCGATTGAAAGCGCTGTATTCAAAACCAGGAATAGGCGGACATATTCTTTTGGGGAGCTTAATCAATAAGTTACATGTGCATGTTCAAATATCAAATGTTTAAGCAATGTATCGTTACAGTGAAAATTACCAGAAATACAACTTTAATTTTGCTCGCCAAGGCTCGCAAAAATAAAACTTCTTATACTCGTTTCATAAAATCTCATATGAAAGAAATGGTCACCTATTTCAGATCCTATATACATTGTAACAGCTATTGTTCTGTTCTGCAGTGATTTCTAATCTAAAACTCGACATAGAACTCCATACGTTCTACTGACCCAGTGATAACTTTATCGACTCGAAAGTTTGTACAGAATGTCGAAGTATATCGTATATAATACAAAAAATTTTTTTTTCTAAATGACGTAGACAAAATATGTTATTACTCTAAAAAATGTGTTTCGTCTAAAGTATGTTTTATTGGTTGTTGAAGTAACCAATAAGTAGTATGGCCATGTAAGGATGGTCTCCCTTGTAAACGATGAGTTGTATAGTAGTTAGGTATAATGTATGTGATTTTTGGGGTTATTTACATTCGATTGTTCCTTTGCCATTCTACCTTGATTCATTCCTTAAGGAAAATGATATAATCAACCAATTTGACGTGAATATATTGTAGTACTATTTCCATTTACACTGTACTGTCTATCGCATAAATCAAGTACTACTTTTAGATGTTATAACTTTTGTTAACCAGAAACAACATAATGCATACGACAATGACTACTCACTCTGATTTATCTTAAAGGGAAAAGTTGTATTTTTGTGGCTGTTTTCTTTATTATTCAAAGAAAACATTATTTCCTAGTTTCACAAATAATAAGTGGGCTTGCGTTTAGGAAGACCATGTTTATAGAAAGCCAGCATACTACATAAGCAAAATTACCAAACCTGATAATGACCTCAAGGAATATTGAAAGGAAATTGACCAGAACTATAAGTATTTTGTCAATTTTTGTCAAAATTTCTTGATGTCAATTTCAAGTCACATTTCATGTTGAAAGCAGGTCAATCTCAGGACAAACACCTGTTTAAAATAAAATTTCTTGTGGCATTTAAAATAATATTTCAATTTAAGGAAAGATATTAGGATAAAAATTTTATGACCAGAAATTTCCACTGTGATTAGAATTTTGAAGTGAGGAGATTTTTCTGTATACATGAAACATCAGGACACTGATAATTATGGAACAACATAGCTGTCTCTTACGGTTTAAAGATGCTATATGAATTTGTGCTTTCATTGCATTACATGGATTTATCATTATATAATTTGATCTTATCAATGATCGTTTTATCAATATTTGATTTGATTTGACCAATATATATCATTTATTTCTACCATTATTTGATTTTCATTTGTCATTGAATTATTTTCTTTTATCATTATATCAATCGATTTCATCATTATTTGATTTGTTGACATATATATTTGATTTACATCTACATTGTTTTATTTGATGTTATCATCATATTAATTTCATTTATCGTTATATTAGTTGATTTCATCTTTATTTATTTTAATTTTTACGTTATTCTACTCTGTTTTACTATCATTCTATGTATGATTCTACTTTCATTATTCATATCAATATTTCATTGCAAAGATACTTTACATGCTTATACTTTTCCATGGATGGATGTGCAGTTGTTGTAGTATTTCATTGTATATGAGTGATGTAAGCGTCTTTGAGACTCCGATTCAGAACTTTTAACCTGGGTTATTTTTTGTCATGTGGCGCCAAATGACACGAGGCCTTGAAACTCTCGCTGTTGTAGACACGACATGTTTGTAAAGTTTCCCTCGTTTATCACGTTTGTAAAGTTTCCCTCGTTTATCACGACGCAAGTCAGTTTTATTGTATCCCAACACTTATCTAAACTATAGACAGAAAATAACTCCTGACCAAAAAGTTCCGAATCGATGTCGTAGAGACGCTAACATCACTTATAGATTCATATAGTATATTTGAACCACACTAGACAGCTATGGCGTTCCATAGATAAGCGTCAGTATCATGTGTGACATATGTGAAGAACATTACCTGAGATTGATGTTCGAGTTGACTATCTAGGACGCCCAGTAATCACACATGTATTATATGCACGTGTCACTCGAAGCACATCTAGTGGACTAACAACGCTGTGAATTTCACGATTTGGACAACTTTGGCATGCCAGGCAGCAGGGATATCAGCGAGTCTTTCTAAAGATATTTCTTACCATCCATCGCAATGGCGGATCTAAAACTGTACTACTTCCCGGGATCGTTTTATTCTCAGAAGGTGAGTATACATGAATTCATAATTTAGGATATGTTTACAAGACACATATACATTCTTAACCTAGATAGAATATGTTAATTGAGAATATTATCAAACATACTATATATGTACCAATGGTACCAACTGTATCCGACTGTATACTTAATGGTTCCGGCTTTATACCTAATGGTGCCAACTGTATACCCAATGGTGTCGACTGTATACCGAATGGTACCGACTCAGACTGTATACTCAATGGTACCGAATGTATACTTAATGGTACCGACTGTATAATCAATAGTACGACTGTATACTCAATGGTACAGGCTTTTTACCCAATAGTACCGACTGTATACTCAATGGTGCCGACTGTATACTCAAAAGTACTGACTGTATACTCAATGGTACCGGCTTTATACCCAATGGTACCGACTGTATACTCAATGGTACCGACTGTGTACTCAATGGTTCCGACTGTATAATCAATGGTACCGACTGTATACTCAATTATACCGACTGTATACTCAATGGTGCCGGCTTTATACCCAATGGTACCGACTGTATACCCAATGGTGCCGGCTTTATACCCAATGGTACCGACTGTATACCAAATGGTACCGACTGTATACTCAATGATACCGACTGTATACCCAATAGTACCTACTGTATACTCAATGGTACCGATTGTATACCAATGATACCGACTGTATACCCAATGATACCGACTGTATACCCAATGGTACCGACTGTATTACCAATGGTACCGACTGTATAACCAATGGTACCGACTGTATCCGTATAGTACCGGCTGTATATTTAATGTTATCGACTGTATACTCAATGGTACCGACTGTATACCCAATGGTACCGACTGTGTACTCAATGGTACCGACTGTATAACCAATGGTACGGACTGTATAACCAATGGTACCGACTGTATTACCAATGGTACCGACTGTATAACCAATGATACGGACTGTATAACCAATGGTACCGACTGTATTACCAATGGTACCGACTGTATAACCAATGGTACGGACTGTATAACCAATGGTACCGACTGTATTACCAATGGTACCGACTGTATAACCAATGGTACGGACTGTATAACCAATGGTACCGACTGTATTACCAATGGTACCGACTGTATAACCAATGGTACCGACTGTATTACGACTTTATTACCAATGGTACCGACTGTATAACCAATGGTACGGACTGTATAACCAATGGTACCGACTGTATTACCAATGGTACCGACTGTATAACCAATGGTACGGACTGTATAACCAATGGTACCGACTGTATTACCAATGGTACCGACTGTATAACCAATGGTACCGACTGTATTACCAATGGTATCGACTGTATAACCAATGGTACCGACTGTATACCCAATGGTACCGACTGTATTACCAATGGTACCGACTGTATAACCAATGGTACGGACTGTATAACCAATGGTACCGACTGTATTACCAATGGTATCGACTGTATAACCAATGGTACCGACTGTATCCCAATAGAACCGGCTGTATACTCAATGGTACCGACTGTATTACCAATGGTATCGACTGTATTACCAATGGTACCGACTGTATAACCAATGGTACCGACTGTATCCCAATAGTACCGGCTGTATATTTAATGTTATCGACTGTATACTCAATGGTACCGACCGACTGTATACCAATAGAACCGGCTGTATACTCAATGGTACCGACTGTATACTCAATTGTACCGACTGTATACTCAATTGTACCGACTGTTTACCAACGCACAATATAGCACCGTATATGTGTTTGTATTATAAAATATGTTTGTAATATGTATGTATGAATGTGTTTGCAATGGCTGTTATATTACAGAGTTTACTGATGACATCATTCTTAGATTGTCTGTCCCTCATTCTTCTCCTAAACTTTCATTATTTGCCCTTTCTAAAGGAAACCAAAGCATTCCAAAATGATACCAATTAATTTGTATTTTATTTGTTTTATTGTCGCAGGCGCTTATGGTGTTGTTTGAGAAAGAGGCAACATTTCGAGAGCAAATTGTTTTATTGATAAAAGGAGAGCAGAATGAACCCTGGTATATGAAGGTGACCCCTAAAGGAACAGTCCCCGCCTTGGAAATCCCAGGAACCGTCCTGACTGACTCCGAGGATATCGTCAACTACTTAGATAGAGAACTGGACACAGGTTAATACAGAGCTAAGATTGCTGTCTTTCTATCCTTCCCTTGTGTGGACATTACTTAACATTTAATATATATATATATAATCGTTGAGCTGTATATAGACTATTTATAAGTGACATCTGGTCCAACCGTTGATTGTCATGTAGTTAATCTTCATAGTGTACTGTTTTATACCATACGTATAGCCATAACTTGTGAAAATTTATATCGTTTCCACAGGGATCAAATTGATACCTAATCCAGAATCCAAAATTGGCCAGACTGTGGAAACATGGCGACAGAAGTTTAATGCTTTAAATCTAGCAGTAATATCCTATGGGATTATGTTTCACCCGGAGTTGTCACAAACAGGGATACAGTTCCCTCCTGCTATGAGAGACAAAGGTATTATTACAATTGAATTATTATGAATTGTGATAATGGTAAAATAGAATATTTCCTGGAAGGGCGTATTATATTACCATTTGCAAACTACCATCGCACTCGTTGACACCCAGTTTTTTTTTTATTGATTTTCTTTTTAAATACGTTTTTGTTAAATTTCTTACGGGAATTTATGGTAAAAAAATCATGTTCTTGATATACAATAGTAGAACCATCCGATACATGGAATCAGATCATTTTCTATTTCAAATACCGTGCAGTCGGCTATTTAGTTATGGTGTTGAATTTTCGTGTTCACTTTAAAAGTATATAAAGACTACATATTATGTAAATCTGTTCTCAATATCTTGCGGTTCAAATTTTCGCGATTAAATCAATTTCCCTCGAAACCAGGAATATATAATCACTCGCAAAAATACTAGTTGCCGTCTATACGGTATCTTAAAAGGCCACCACCTTTCCGAAACGGCTTTTAAAGATGCTCCACCGCCGACACAGCATAAATGATATTCGTCATTTGAACAATAATTGGTGTTTAATTGTGTATATATATGTCTAATTAACACAGAAAATAATGTAAAATGATTTATTTCGCCTTTGGTGCATGCGCAATCAGTACTTCATTCCATATAGGATATAGTGCCATGGCTTTTTTTCGGGATGCAATTAATTATTTTTCATATTTTTAACTTGAAGTCAAATTAAAAGCTCAAACTTTTCAGTGGTGGTAATGGTGTAAAGTAAGTAACTTTTGTAACTTAAGAAAAATACTAAATCGTCTGCTCCTGTTTTTGATAGTGAAAACATACCATTTGTCAGCGGTGGAGCATCTTTAATTTTTAAAATAGGAATGCGAAACGAAATTGATAATTTTATAGTCACAAAAGTTCTTCACTTGCCGTTAATACTATACTTACCATAACATTCATAAAAATTAAATGCTAATTTTCATATCGCGGTTCGTTGATTATTACTGTGCCAGGTGGCACGGCGAAATAAGTCTTCACTCTTAACATAGTTTACGCAGGGAATCTAGCATTTGGTTGGTGTTATAACATCCTCTTAGGCCATTAATATACATTTTCGTGAATAATTATTGTTTTTAAGAAACTTATATTTTTTTTGTTTCGCTAAAGGTAGTGAGCCTTCAAGTGAAACTTTGACAAAAACATTTTTACAGGCGAAGTTCGTTATCTTATATCGGTATGTGACATATAATAACATATTATTGTCCTACATGGCAGCAACACAGTCCATGCATGCAAAAGAGTCACTACAAGAAAAAGCTTCCTAACAAAGATCAGCATACAGAATGAACGGCTAGCTAAAATGATGAAAAATAAGGCGGTGGTTATACAACATCTGAACGATCTGGATACTTTGTTTGATCTGATAGAATCCAGGCTGGCAGATACACGTAAAGGTCAGTACTTAGTTTAATCAGTATTTTATTTATATAGTCTATTGATACATATACGTACAGTACATAAGCTTATTTTGGAATCAGAAAACAAGCTTAGAGTTTATATAAATTGAGGTCTGTATTAAGGTGATACGCTGTATTAATAAATAGTTAGTAGTGCCATGCGCTCATCGGAATATACATTTTAATACTACATGCATTAAGTGATATAATAATCTATAATTCTAAAAAAAGCATGTGATAAGTAAAATGTTTTAGCAGTTCATGGTTCATGGTTCAGTAATAAATTCAAATTAACCAAATACAATATTGACATCGAGAAAGCCATAAAGAGAACAATACACTGTGCATGGTGAGGCCACACATAAATAAATCGATACTTTTATAAAGGACCATGGAATGAGTATAGACTCTATCATCTCAACACTTGCATCAAAACTTAAACCAAGTATATGTTGTCGATTGGACCTCTTGAAATTACTGAAATCCTATAAACATCCCTAACACACCCACACGCTGACACACTTCCACCAGATTATCATCCTCTAGAGTCACACTTCTAGTCCTATATCAACGCAAATAAAGTTTTAGTTGTTACGGAAGACAGCTTCTCTCTAAATAATGAGAAATAAGAACATGTGTCATACACGGGCGAGTGTATATTGACTTAATTTGATATTTTACAGAACAAGGGGTTGACGACAGTTGGCTTGTTGGATCTCGGTTCACTATGGCAGATATCAATCTGGTCATTTTGCTGGACAGACTTACTTTACTGGGTATGAAGGAACGTTACTTCCCGCCCCCAAAGCGTCCTCTGACACATGACTTCTATGTGCGGATGGGCAAACGCAGAAGTGTTCAACAACTTCGACAAAAATTTAAAGATGTGATGAAAGCGATGGTTGGTCGGATGATGGTGAAGTCTGTTCCCGCTGTAGTGGGTGTGGTGGGAGTCGTGGCTGGTTTGTTCTACTGGAGGAGCAGGACTAGATAATTGTTAACATCATAATATGATATATTCTGCAAATGGTCTGACCATTCGTATGTCAAATAATTATTTTCCATGGCTTTTATCATGTCCGTGAACATAGAAAGAATTGTTATGTATGTATAGTACCTAGTCAGTAGTTTGTCGTTGTCAAAATTAAACATGATTGTTGATACAACTTTACCATGGTTTTTAACTTTTCTGTAATACAATGTAATTTCAAAAGTCTGGGATATTTCTTATTTTTGCTACAATATCTGGCTCATATTTTCTTAACAAATATTAGCAAATTATGCACATTTCAGAAAACCTTTCATTCTTTCAATTGAACAATATGTAATTAACTTTTACGTTCGTTGTTTTCCCGGGAATTCGACATAAAATCTAAGATAATTGGGATGCGATTTCCTTTTTCCGTGACTGTGTTACTGTTACTGTCTGTACATATACTAGCTGCAATATTGTAGCTCAAAAGGCTTTTTGACAGAAAATGGTGTCGTAAAAGGTATAGTTAGTAGGCCGGGTACGTATATTCGTTCTATACATATACTAGAGTCACACGCTAACGCGCCAAGTATACATTGATAATTTTCATACGAAAAGTTATTTAAAACCAAGTCGTTGAAAGAGGGAATGGAATGTTGTGTGTGTGAATTTTGGTTAACATTCTGTTGAAAACAAAGCCATGTAAATCAAACCGATGAAAGTATATGGAACAAGTGGAAATAAATACAGTAGGATGTAACAGCTAGATAATCTCTCGGAAAAGTGGGAAGTAAAAATACTACTTCTAATAACAAAACATCTATTTTTCGCTTTAGAAAATCACTTATTGATATTGATCTGAATTTAAAAAGATGTCCCATTTCCTATTACATAAATGATCCATGGTCACAGTATTAATGCTCTGATCAGAAATACGATTAAAGTCCAATTACTTCATTAAAATCACTGGTCACACAATGTAACAGCAAGTCTATTTGATATTCACTACTCACTTAGTCCTATTTTCGAAGTACATATGTATACAAATTTGCCAAAACCATACTTTATAGTGCTGTAGAATAGTTTACTTTTCCTAGAAACATATACAATGCAGCTTATTTTTTTGTAATACTAAACCGATATATTTCAACTTTACTCTACCATCGTCACTTTACCGACATTAAGATACCCGTTGATTTCATTGACAAGTAACAGCAGGGTACGTTTTGGAATGGTATCTTGTAGATTCATGCTATTTCTCTCTCCTGTAAACACATATATGATAGTAAAGAGGTAAAACCATGTGTTAATTTAAATCGTTTCACAAGTTTGTTAAAACTTTGTAATCGCTGTGGCTGCAAGGTGCCGTGTTTTACGTCACATTATTTGATATCCTAATTCATCCAATTGTATGGATTTACATTTGACTATTATTGTAACATGACTATACCGTTCGATCTCCTCAGCTCTCTACACTATTACCATATGTATGTTATTATAGTAACATGACTATACCGTTCGATCTCCTCAGCTCTCTACACTATTACCATATGTATGTTATCTGTTGTCATGTCGTCAATCCATCAATGGTTCTACATACCGCCACAATATAAATGATCAGGAGATTTATTTGGACAAACAAAAATTACTGCAAACAACCATTTTCTACGGATTAAATGATAATTAACGGGGTATCAATAATTAAAGATTCGTTTTATAAGGTCACTTTGTGCGTCTGTAGATAAATACTTTCTAACTATACATTGATCGGCTACATGAATGACCTGTAATACGTCTCGATATGTAAGTATTGGGGTCACTATATCTGGGACGATTCACCGTGTCTCACACGTGTCAGGCTTTGTGTGTACACACACACACATTCTAAAGAGAGAGTACTCAGCTAGCGCCCGTGGTGTGGCAGTAAAGCACCATGACAGACCTCAAGTTGTACTACTTCCCGACATCATTCTACTCTCAAAAGGTAACTTAAGTCGCACAAATGTGGTTTGATCTTATAATGTTTATGTAAGCTTTACAGAACGACATTTGCTGAAAGTGTTCTTACATGTTGAAAAGTAATTTACACATACTTTTGTTTGTTTGATTTATTAACGTCCTATTAACAGCTATGGTCATGTAAGGACGGTCTCCCATGTATGCGATGTGTTGCGTGTATGTTATGCGGGGTGGGTGTCATGGGAGACTGCGGTATATTCGTGTTGTGTCTTCTTGTATAGTGGAACTGTTGCCCTTTTTATAGTGCTATACCACTGAAGCATGCCGCCAAAGACACCAAGCAACACACCCCACCCGGTCACATTATACTGACAACGGGCGAACCAGTCGTCCCACTCCCTGTATGCTGAGCGCTAAGCAGGAGCAGAAACTACCACTTTTATAGACTTTGGTGTGTCTCGGCCAGGGGACAGAACCTAGAGCCTTCCTCACAGGGGCGAACGCTCAACTCAAGGCCAAAAGGTGAGGCGGTGCCAAGGGAGGCATTAGGAAGGATAAAGTCAGTTAGGAAGAAGAGAAAAGATAAGATCCTAAATTTAGTCGCCTTTTACGATCATGCAATAGGGGCAGCAGGTACAATTCTTACGCCCTACCTGCAGGGCCAAATTTACACATACAGTCGTATTGTATTGAAACAGTAACGTTGCTGGTTATTACATATACGCTGTTTCTGGTTCGACTTTCAGTCTGATTATACTGAAATTGATGTACATTGTAAGTAAAACATAACCCGGAATGCTATATTATATTATATTTTATTAAGTATTACTGGTTTGCATATTCTTAAAACTGCAAACTCACAAAAATGTGGATTAATTCCGTCACCATGCCGACAAAGTCACGTTATTTGAAAGTAAGATAAGAAAATCATTTTTTTGTGATATAAGTTTCGGCAAAAACCATATATATGTAAGTGTTAATAATCGATATAGAACTTTTTGATAAACTTAAGCGAGGAGGTTTGCATGGACAAGGTAAATCCTAGAAGAAATGGGTATTATATGTTATTCCCTACCCTTGATAGAGTAATTACTCTGTTCTGTATATTTCAGGCTCTTTTGACATTGTTTGAGAAGGAGGCAGTGTTTCGCGAGCAAATCGTTGTAATTGTGAACGGAGAGCAGAATGAGCCCTGGTATATGAAGGTGACCCCTAAAGGAACAGTCCCCGCCTTGGAAATCCCAGGATCCGTTCTGACTGACTCCGAGGATATCGTCAACTACTTAGATAGAGAATTGGACACAGGTAATAGTGAAGAGCTGGTACTTATTACCCATCGTCGCAAATCCGGGCCACGAGTCACCGCACTTTATCGTTAACATAGTCACAAACGATAGAGCGCTAGCTCAAACTGACTGTCTCCATTCACTAGATGGACACTCTATTAGCTGAACGTACATGTGGAAATGTAGTAAGATGTTCTGTCACTTCCTTAGCTTTATCAGAAAAATATAGGAAGGGCGTTTTTCACTCTTGCTATGATGAATTTGCAGTTCCTACTTTCTCTTTTTTGACTGAAATTATAACCCCGAGATTTAGTGATAGATCAAAGTTTTATATCAGCACAAATTGAAATCAGAGCTCTGTTCAAGGACAAGTGTGTTAAGATGCACAATGGTTTGGTACGATTTTCCCAGAAGCATTGTTAAAATTGGGGATCAATTCTTTCAAATTAAATATAAATGGACAACTATATATAGCCATACATGCTTACACTCTGAGCGCTTTATAAATGTCGTCTTTTTTCATTCGAACGTACATACATTTCTCTCCTTCTTTGTTTATTGCCAAAATTGCTAACTCTTTTTTCTTTTGCATAGGGACAAAGTTGATACCAAACACCGAGACAGCGATCGGAAAGGACGTGTACAAATGGCGTCAAAGACTCAACGACATTAAAATCGACGTGATAACATTTGGAATTATCTTTCATCCAGAACTCTCAATAACAGGCATCAAACTCCCTTCTATTTTCAAGAAAACAACCAACAAAGGTTAGATATATCATAAATACATTTTTTTGTATTCCGCAAGACTTGCGTGGTAGTTGTCATATCGATCTATAGATAAAGAGATTGAGAAATGCTTATTCTTCAAAATATATCCTTGATGTATTTCGTGCTTTTTGCATACCTTATAAATATAGAACTGGTGTCTTGTGGATGCCATATCTGTTTTTCTGCCGTACTTAAACAAGTGACTGGATTGAAAGCAAATATTATGTTCTAAACAAGTCCGTTCAACTGTATGACATTTTATAAAATTGGCCGGAAAATAAACCAATTCGTCATTCTGCGGAAAATTCACTTCGATATCTGAACGATCTATTTTGATGTACAAACGAGTACGCAGTCCTTTGCATGAGAAACATAACCTTGCAATCTTAAATAAAGAGAGATGATGCCAACCTACGGATAAAAAAGGCGTATAACACACATAAGATGTCCGAGAGTGGCCTAATGAAAAGATGCCATTAAAACCGAATATTTTGGATTAATATTTGCCGCAAATCTCAAAGCGCGGAGACCATAAGGAGGGCCGATTCTAACCGTGCGTCATTGCAGAAACCGCGTTAATTGGATTGGATGTGTTCCCACTACGCCTACATATATAACAATAGGTAAACCAATCAAAGAAAATATTTTATTTGCTACAAAAGCCCGAAATATATCTATATATTTTTTCTAAAAATATGATACAGAATGGAGGTTATCTATACTCACATTATGATGTTTGCAAGTACATTGTATGCTATTTAAAGGGACAATTCATTCTGAGAGAACATTAAAATTTGTACATATATCGGAAAAACCCCAGTTCTAAAAGAAATTAGATCAACCGGTTTTACTGTGATATGTCAGAAAATCCCATGGTGGTGAAATGCGTGTGAAATGTTCAAACTCGCTCGCTGTCCGCCATTACACATTGTGGTCAAACATCTTATATGCCGAACCCAGTCCCTTGCTACTGATAATGCTACTTTTGTCTAGAACTGCTCAAATCGCTCTGACAGAAGTGTGTTTACCTTATTAGGTGAATTGTCTTGCCTGAAAAATCATTATACCACTTCCACAGTGGTTATGTAGTTTATTTGTTTAACGTGCGTGACTTTGGCTCGGGTATGGGTACAACGTACATATTGTACCTGCTTAATCATATTGATCAACGATTTGTAATTACAACGGTATCCATTAAAATAAAACAATGACGTGGAATTTGTCAATATTTTATATTATATGTTTCATGAGAAATGTACAACAATACATTTATGCCATGTTTTGCTTCTTGGTTATGTAAAAGAATTAGCCTGGGTGAATTTTCCCTTTAAGTCCTGTCGTGAGAACGTGTACACGCTCAATGAGGCTTCGTTTTATTGATGTTTATCCCAATGTATTATGACAGAGATACACCAGCAGATAAAATAAAATTTGATGATATGTTAATGAAATCCTAATAAATGTTAATGCCTCTTTACACTGATACCTTTCTTATTGTTATCAGTATATTAGCGAATATCCGTATTCCTGAGCGTTCCATTGTTACATTATGACAGCCAAACAGACCATGCATGCCGGAGGAAAAGCGCTTCAGGATAAAGCTGATCGATACCCTGAACACAGAGAGAGTTTTCTCGCTAAACTTAGGATGCATGACGAGCGGGTAGCTAAAATGGAAAATAAGGATGTGGTCCTTCAACATCTGAGTGACCTTGATACACTGTTTGATCAGATTGAAACACGACTGGCAGATACACGTAAGGGTAAGTATTTACTGTATGGTTGAGGTTTCAGATAAGGATTGAATCTGACTTTGATCGGTTCCATGAGGTGATACATTGAGTAGATCTTGAGACGTATTAAATTAACTGTGATGTTGAAGCAGTTGATTTAAATTGTTTCCGTACAAGAGCAACTCAATTCATCACCCCCATAAAATCGACCAAAGCAAAAGTTAATCTTCACATCTCAAGTCTTTTTGATCTGGGCTTGTTCAAGATTTCAACAACAGATAAGAACACTAGTCCATCATTAATGATAATGACTAGACTGTGTGATATGGTTGTTTCCCGCTTTAATCTGAATAAAGAGTGATCGTAAAGGGATTGGGCCGGTATTGTTTGTTTAGTTTACTTGATTCGAGTTTAACACCAGATTAAATATTTCTATTTTTGTTCTGTACATGTATGTAACCTGCATTTTTGTACAGGTACGTTAAATGACTCGCGTTAGCGGTATTACATTCAAAGTCATGGCAATACAAATATGATATTCGTAATAGGATGTTACCTGATTCTTCATATCAATGTGAAGTAATTTCGACTGTTTTAATATAATCATTAAAACTATAACCAATGATTAATAATATATACACAAACAAACAAAAAAATGTACACACGTCTCACTCTTTCTGTTAATGCGAAAACTTCTAAATGTGAGAATAAAAATGTTGTCGTTCTTAAAATTGTAAAAAGAAAATTCTTTACCTGATTTGTTAACAACAGCAGTGAGATCCAGTTGGAAGCTAGCTTAATTTTAGTTGGTCTATGATTCTTGAGCATAGACCGATGCTAATCTAGTGTAGTTCATGTGCAAATTACACGGATTGTTTTAGAAGGTTCAATGAGGTCTACTTTGGGAAATATTAACAGATGATGTTGATGTCACTTAAAACGTTTCATTAAATCGCAAATATTTATTTTACATGCGTATTATTTACCAGGACTGGCTATATCACACAGGAGCTGCACAATGTAATTTGCAAATTGCAATTGCATGGTTGAATTAATATTTGTAATTTCGAACATGAATTTTTCTTTCAAATGTTAGTAAAATGAAATGAATTTCCAATGTAATATGACGTGTGTTTACAGAACAGGGAGTTGACGACAGTTGGCTTGTTGGATCTCAGTTCACTATGGCAGATATCTATCTTGTCATTTTGTTGGACAGACTCAATTTTCTAGGACTAGAAGAACGTTACTTCCCGTCCTCAAAGCGACCTCTGACATATGACTTCTACGTGCGGATTGGCAAACGGAAAAGTGTTCAACAACTTAGACAGAAATTTCGGACGGTGTCAAAAGTGATGGTTTGTCGGATGTTGAAAAAGGCTGCTCCTGTTGTAGTGGGCTTGTTGGGGATAGTAGCTGGCTTAATTTACTGGAGGAGCAAGTAACCGGGCCATATAATTTACTAGAGAATCAGGCCGAGTAATTAGTATTTTCACTGGGGAGCAGGGCAAGTGAACTTATTGGAGCAATAGGGAAAAGTAATTATTAGATGTATTTTCACTGGAAAACAGGGCAAGTGAACCAAGTATGTATAGTGTATTTACTCCATAGCTGATTAGCGAATTACATATACAAGATATATATAACTTAATGCTATTATTCCTCACGGGCAGTTTGCCCGATGTTCCAATGCTGTATATCATTGTCATTTGTATGGCTAGGTCAAAACAAACTCAATGTGTATGCCTTTATAAAGAACAAGTTATTTCCGGTCAAATAAACGTTGTTAGTCTGCTACAGTGGAATAAAATTAGAATTATATTATTGGACTTGGTTGCGTCTACATAAATGCCGAAAGAAGGATCTCTGCATGTCATTAGTCTACAGATGTGTTAACGTTAAACACAATCTTAATAGTGATGGAAGTATCCGAAAACAAACTGCTGTTGGATGACCCATATCACAGTCTCGGATCATAGGATCAACAGAAGGTTTGCTGTAAATGTTTTATTGAATAAATAAAATACATCCCATGATGGACAATTATATATACGTGAAAATTAAACGTCCTTGGACACCATGGAATGATACATTTCTAATAATGGGCCACACCACTTTTATACAAGTATATATTCAATTGTATGTAGTATTGATCACATGGAAAATTACATCAATGAAGGAATACTGTAATAAGTGTACACCTACCACACCGAGAACAGTAACAAGTGTACACCTACCACACCGAGAACAGTAACAAGTGTTCACCTACCACACCGAGAACAGTAACAAGTGTACACCTACCACACCGAGAACAGTAACAAGTGTACACCTACCACACCGAGAACAGTAACAAGTGTTCACCTACCACACCGAGAACAGTAACAAGTGTACACCTACCACACCGAGAACAGTAACAAGTGTACACCTACCACACCGAGAACAGTAACAATTGTACACCTACCACACAGAACAGTTCACAAGTTCACCTACCACACCGAGTACTGTGTAACACCTACCCACCGAGTGTACACCTACCACATCGAGTACAGTAACAAGTGTACACCTACCACACCGAGAACAGTAACAATTGTACACCTACCACACCGACAACAGTAACAAGTGTACACCTACCACACCGAGAACAGTAACAAGTGTACACCTACCACACCGACCAGTAACAAGTGTACACCTACCACACGAAACGTAACAGTTACACCTACCACACCGACATACAAGTGTACACCTACCACACCGAGTACAGTAACAAGTATACACCTACCACACCGTACTAACGTACAACCAGTACTAAAAGTACCTACCACACCGAAACAGTAACAAGTGTACACCTACCACACCGACAACAGTAACAAGTTACCACCACACGAAAACAGTAACGTATACACATCCTACACCGACAACAGTAACAAGTGTACACCTACCACACCGACAACAGTAACAATGTACACCTACCACACCGAGAACAGTAACAATTGTACACCTACCACACGAGAACAGTAACAATTGTACACCTACCACACCGAGAACAGTAACAATTGTACACCTACCACACCGAAACAACATTGTACACCTACACACACCGAAACAGTAAATTGTACACTACCACACCGAATACAGTAACAAGTGTACACCTACCAAACCGAAAACAGTAATAATTGTACACCTACCACACCGACAACAGTAATAATTGTACACCTACCACACCGAATACTGTAACCTGTTAACACCTACCAACCCGAGTACAGTAACAAGTGTACACCTACCACACCGAGACCAGTAACAATTGTTCATCTACCGCACCGAGTACTGTAATTATTGTACACCTACCACACCGAGTACTGTAATTATTGTACACCTACCACACCGAGTACTGTAATGATTGTACACCTACCACACCGAGTACTGTAACAATTGTACACCTACCACAGCGACAACAGTGAAAGTGTTCACCTACCACACCGAGTACTGTAACCTGTGTACACCTACCACACCGAGTACTGTAATAATTGTACACTTACCACACAGAGTACTGTAATAATTGTACACCTACCACACCGAGTATTGTAACAGTTGTTCACCTACCACACCGAGAACAGTAACAAGTGTACACCTACCACACCGACAACAGTAACCTGTGTACACCTACCACACTGAGAACAGTAACAATTGTACACCTACCACACCGAGAACAGTAACAATTGTACACCTACCACACCGAATACAATAACAAGTGTACATCTACCACACCGAGAACAGTAATAATTGTACACCTACCACACCGACAACAGTAATAATTGTTCACCTACCACACCGAATACAGTAAAAAGTGTACACCTACCACACCGAAAACAGTAATAATTGTACACCTACCACACCGAAAACAGTAATAATTGTACACCTACCACACCGACAACAGTAATAATTGTACACCTACCACACCGAATACTGTAACCTGTTAACACCTACCACCCCGAGTACAGTAACAAGTGTACACCTACCACACCGAGAACAGTAACAATTGTTCACCTACCGCACCGAGTACTGTAATTATTGTACACCTACCACACCGAGTACTGTAATGATTGTACACCTACCACACCGAGTACTGTAATGATTGTACACCTACCACACCAAGTACTGTAACCTGTGTACACCTACCACACCGAGTACTGTAATAATTGTACACTTACCACACCGAGTACTGTAATAATTGTACACCTACCACACCGAGTATTGTAACAGTTGTTCACCTACCACACCGAGAACAGTAACAAGTGTACACCTACCACACCGAGAACAGTAACAAGTGTACACCTACCACACCGAATACTGTAACACGTTTACACCTACCACACCGAGTACAGTAACAAGTGTACACCTACCACACCGAGTACAGTAACAAGTGTACACCTACCACACCGAGAACAGTAACAAGTATACACCTACCACACCGAGTACTGTAACAAGTGTTCACCTACCACACCGAGAACAGTGACAAGTGTACACCTACCACACCGAGTACTGTAATAATTGTACACCTACCACACCGAGAACAGTAACAAGTGTACACCTACCACACCGAGAACAGTAACAAGTGTTTACCTACCACACCGAGAACAGTAACAAGTGTACACCTACCACACCGAGAACAGTAACAAGTGTACACCTACCACACCGAGAACAGTAACAAGTGTACACCTACCACACCGAGAACAGTAACAAGTGTACACCTACCACACCGAGAACAGTAACAAGTGTACACCTACCACACCGAGAACAGTAACAAGTATACACACTACCACACCGAGTACTGTAACAAGTGTTCACCTACCACACCGAGAACAGTGACAAGTGTACACCTACCACACCGAGAACAGTAACAAGTGTTCACCTACCACACCGAGAACAGTAACAAGTGTACACCTACCACACCGACAACAGTAACCTGTGTACACCTACCACACCGAGAACAGTAACAAGTGTACACCTACCACACCGAGAACAGTAACAAGTGTACACCTACCACACCGAGAACAGTAACAAGTGTACACCTACCACACCGAGAACAGTAACAAGTGTACACCTACCACACCGAGAACAGTAACAAGTGTACACCTACCACACCAAGAACAGTAACAACAGCAACACCTACCCAACATTAAGGTTCTTGACTTTGTTCTACGTATCTAGTCGATAAAGACGTGCATATTATATCAAACACTATTGATAGCGCTTGTCATCAATGTACAAACATGGATGATAGCGATTAACATAATCGGAATGGAATTTTAGTCACTTTAATCAAATACGTGATATTTATGTCATTTTACCATAGCAGGTCCATATGGCGTGCCAATATATGAAAACAACCCAGTATAAGAAAAAATAATGAAAAAGCTTTTGAAAGTTTATTTATTTAAGTGGACATAAATAATAACTTTTTATGCATCAACATCATTAAAATGAAAAAAATAAAAAATAAAGAAAAAATAGTAAATTGCTCTTTACACTGTATCATCTTCTTTTAGTAAGTTTTAACAAGGTTGATGTACCATTGTGAAGTAACATCGACCCAATATTTGTGAAAAGTGAAAAAAGATATATGGTAATTCCTTTTTATTCTTCTGGTATTTTAACAGTTGAATTGAAGACAATCGAACTGGCTTCGATATTTGGTTGTTGACACAGACCTAGATGCGAGTTTATGTCACTTCTTTCATCGTTTCACATATTGGGTTAATGCAATTTCTCCCTTATACTATACATGGACCCAATTAGTAAAAAAAAAATCATTCAGTGTAAAACCTTTTTTCTTTTTCTATTTTTTTTTAGTTTTTATTGATGATGTTGATGCTAAAATTATATGTGTTATTTGTATTTCTAAAAGTAAAACATGTGCATTGTAATTATTGATTGTAATTCTCAAAATGTTGGTAATTTTGGTGATGAATAACATATTAAAAGCTGTTCTAGATTCGTAAGTATGAAAAATACGGCACATGTAATTTTAATCATTTATGATTAAATAAATAAGCATTGAAAGGCTTTTTCTATTTTTTAACATGTGTTGTTTTCACAAATTGTCCCGCCACAGGGTCATCTGAATGGTCTCCCTTTGGTTTTGGGAAACTCAATAACTTTTAACACATGATATTCAACAGATATTATTTATGTCAACAAATTCCATATTTTCTTAACCAATATGAGACAATGGGATCAACTAATTTATTTTTCCCAAATGGAATTTGAAGGGTGTGGTTTAATTACTACATGGGTCGACTACAACAGACACATTGATCGACAACAATAGAGATTTTCTGCCCTAAATAATTGTATATATGATATCTATATAATGTGTTATATAATGTATTTGGACTTTGACACCCAGTTATAAGCACATGACTACGGGACTTACTACCAGGTTTAATGTGTTTACCTTCTTATCTAAAACTAAATTGTTCACAGCACCAGGTAAAAATCATTCTGTTATCTTACTTTTTGCCATGTTTAATTAACAGATAAGTTAATACTAAGTGATAAGCTGCTACATAAATATAGTCATCAAGGAAAACCATTACGTTGTAAAATCTACCAAAACATGGTTATTTCCAAGAGAAAATTCCAACATCCGGGTTATAGTTTTTGAACTCTTAACCTCTTATGCGATTATTATTATTCCTAATGGTTACTGTAAATAAAATTTGTCACAGGAATTTCAATATAATTACTTGGTTTGTAAATTAACTGCTAAAATCTACCAAAACATGGTTATTTTCCAAGAAAAATTCCAACATCCGGGTTATAGATTTTGAACTCTTAACCTCTTATGCGATTATTATTCCGTTGATACATTTCTAGTGTCACATGTTAGGGAGTCCCCATATCAGTTTCCAAGTACCCTATAAATAGCATGTGACTCTAACGAGTATTTGTCATACAGCGCCAGAAGTGAGGACAAGGAAGGAAGCAAAATACACCAACTATCAAAACGGCGACACTGCGAGAGCGTACTATTTAAAAAGTTCTTTTCTCTGACCTACAGGTTTTTAAGGATTTTTAAGTGTTATATCTTTGCGAAAAGCAAACAACTCAGCACTCCCGTTAGGATGTGGTACCTCTATATTACAGGTGGCAAGTGTAAGTTACTTCTATGTCAATTTCGGTGTTGGTTTCAAATATGATGAATTGATAATTGTGGATAATATATGCATAATTCCTACCACTTACATGTAGTGTTGGTTATCGCAGACGTATTTTTACTTTCATTATCAAAACATAGGATATCCATGGCCAATAGAAAGGTCGAACAGACTATAAATTCCAGCATATCCGAGAACTTTGGCGCGGCTTTTAAAACAGCCTGCACATACATTTCTGTGACAGAAGGAATATCACATACCGAAACAAACAAAAAAGACATAGATAATGATCAAGTTTCGTCAAATAACGAGGCTATGCAATCTACTGATCAACACATAATCCAACAAGATCATACTTCGTCAAATCGGAAAGCTGTCCCATTAAGTGATCAAAACAAAAACGTTAAGAAGCCAGCGTCCCTTATGTCACTGTTGCCTGTCATCCAAAGCGCAAAAAGACCAGGCACAATCATGAAATACTGCTAACACTAGGTATCAATGTAAATACTGCTAACACTAGGTATCAATGTAAATACTGCTAACACTAGGTATCAATGTAAATACTGCTAACACTAGGTATCAATGTAAATACTGCTAACACTAGGTATCAATGTAAATACTGCTAACACTAGGTATCAATGTAAATACTGCTAACACTAGGTATCAATGTAAATACTGCTAACACTAGGTATCAATGTAAATACTGCTAAATACTGCTAACACTAGGTATCAATGTAAATACTGCTAACACTAGGTATCAATGTAAATACTGCTAACACTAGGTATCAATGTAAATACTGCTAACACTAGGTATCAATGTAAATACTGCTAACACTAGGTATCAATGTAAATACTGCTAACACTAGGTATCAATGTAAATACTGCTAACACTAGGTATTCAATGTAAATACTGCTAACACTAGGTATCAATGTAAATACTGCTAACACTAGGTATCAATGTAAATACTGCTAACACTAGGTATCAATGTAAATACTGCTAACACTAGGTATCAATGTAAATACTGCTAACACTAGGTATCAATGTAAATACTGCTAACACTAGGTATCAATGTAATACTAATACTGCTAACACTAGGTATCAATGTAAATACTGCTAACACTAGGTATCAATGTAAATACTGCTAACACTAGGTATCAATGTAAATACTGCTAACACTAGTAGTATCAATGTAAATACTGCTAACACTAGGTATCAATGTAAATACTGCTAACACTAGGTATCAATGTAAATACTGCTAACACTAGGTATCAATGTAAATACTGCTAACACTAGGTATCAATGTAAATACTGCTAACACTAGTATCAAGGTAACATAGTCAATGTAAATACTGCTAACACTAGGTATCAATGTAAATACTGCTAACACTAGGTATCAATGTAAATACTGCTAACACTAGGTATCAATGTAAATACTGCTAACACTAGGTATCAATGTAAATACTGCTAACACTAGGTATCAATGTAAATACTGCTAACACTAGGTATCAATGTAAATACTGCTAACACTAGGTATCAATGTAAATACTGCTAACACTAGGTATCAATGTAAATACTGCTAACACTAGGTATCAATGTAAATACTGCTAACACTAGGTATCAATGTAAATACTGCTAACACTAGGTATCAATGTAAATACTGCTAACACTAGGTATCAATATAAATACTGCTAACACTAGGTATCAATGTAAATACTGCTAACACTAGGTATCAATGTAAATACTGCTAACACTAGGTATCAATGTAAATACTGCTAACACTAGGTATCAATGTAAATACTGCTAACACTAGGTATCAATGTAAATACTGCTAACACTAGGTATCAATGTAAATACTGCTAACACTAGGTATCAATGTAAATACTGCTAACACTAGGTATCAATGTAAATACTGCTAACACTAGGTATCAATGTAAATACTGCTAACACTAGGTATCAATGTAAATACTGGTAACATTAGGTATCAATATAAATACTGCTAACACTAGGTATCAATGTAAATACTGCTAACACTAGGTATCAATGTAAATACTGCTAACACTAGGTATCAATGTAAATACTGCTAACACTAGGTATCAATGTAAATACTGCTAACACTAGGTATCAATGTAAAATACTGCTAACACTAGGTATCAATGTAAAACACTGCTTAAATACTGCTAACACTAGGTATCAATGTAAATACTGCTAACACTAGGTATCAATGTAAATACTGCTAACACTAGGTATCAATGTAAATACTGCTAACACTAGGTATCAATGTAAATACTGCTAACACTAGGTATCAATGTAAATACTGCTAACACTAGGTATCAATGTAAATACTGCTAACACTAGGTATCAATGTAAATACTGCTAACACTAGGTATCAATGTAAATACTGCTAACACTAGGTATCAATGTAAATACTGCTAACACTAGGTATCAATGTAAATACTGCTAACACTAGGTATCAATGTAAATACTGCTAACACTAGGTATCAATGTAAATACTGCTAACACTAGGTATCAATGTAAATACTGCTAACACTAGGTATCAATGTAAATACTGCTAACACTAGGTATCAATGTAAATACTGCTAACACTAGGTATCAATATGTAAATACTGCTAACACTAGGTATCAATGTAAATACTGCTAACACTAGGTATCAATGTAAATACTGCTAACACTAGGTATCAATGTAAATACTGCTAACACTAGGTATCAATGTAAATACTGCTAACACTAGGTATCAATGTAAATACTGCTAACACTAGGTATCAATGTAAATACTGCTAACACTAGGTATCAATGTAAATACTGCTAACACTAGGTATCAATGTAAATACTGCTAACACTAGGTATCAATGTAAATACTGCTAACACTAGGTATCAATGTAAATACTGCTAACACTAGGTATCAATGTAAATACTGCTAACACTAGGTATCAATGTAAATACTGCTAACACTAGGTATCAATGTAAATACTGCTAACACTAGGTATCAATGTAAATACTGCTAACACTAGGTATCAATGTAAATACTGCTAACACTAGGTATCAATGTAAATACTGCTAACACTAGGTATCAATGTAAATACTGCTAACACTAGGTATCAATGTATACTGCTAACACTAGGTATCAATGTAAATACTGCTAACACTAGGTATCAATGTAAATACTGCTAACACTAGGTATCAATGTAAATACTGCTAACACTAGGTATCAATGTAAATACTGCTAACACTAGGTATCAATGTAAATACTGCTAACACTAGGTATCAATGTAAATACTGCTAACACTAGGTATCAATGTAAATACTGCTAACACTAGGTATCAATGTAAATACTGCTAACACTAGGTATCAATGTAAATACTGCTAACACTAGGTATCAATGTAAATACTGCTAACACTAGGTATCAATGTAAATACTGCTAACACTAGGTATCAATGTAAATACTGCTAACACTAGGTATCAATGTAAATACTGCTAACACTAGGTATCAATGTAAATACTGCTAACACTAGGTATCAATGTAAATACTGCTAACACTAGGTATCAATGTAAATACTGCTAACACTAGGTATCAATGTAAATACTGCTAACACTAGGTATCAATGTAAATACTGCTAACACTAGGTATCAATGTAAATACTGCTAACACTAGGTATCAATGTAAATACTGCTAACACTAGGTATCAATGTAAATACTGCTAACACTAGGTATCAATGTAAATACTGCTAACACTAGGTATCAATGTAAATACTGCTAACACTAGGTATCAATGTAAATACTGCTAACACTAGGTATCAATGTAAATACTGCTAACACTAGGTATCAATGTAAATACTGCTAACACTAGGTATCAATGTAAATACTGCTAACACTAGGTATCAATGTAAATACTGCTAACACTAGGTATCAATGTAAATACTGCTAACACTAGGTATCAATGTAAATACTGCTAACACTAGGTATCAATGTAAATACTGCTAACACTAGGTATCAATGTAAATACTGCTAACACTAGGTATCAATGTAAATACTACTGCTAACACTAGGTATCAATGTAAATACTGCTAACACTAGGTATCAATGTAAATACTGCTAACACTAGGTATCAATGTAAATACTGCTAACACTAGGTATCAATGTAAATACTGCTAACACTAGGTATCAATGTAAATACTGCTACTAACACTAGGTATCAATGTAAATACTGCTAACACTAGGTATCAATGTAAATACTGCTAACACTAGGTATCAATGTAAATACTGCTAACACTAGGTATCAATGTAAATACTGCTAACACTAGGTATCAATGTAAATACTGCTAACACTAGGTATCAATGTAAATACTGCTAACACTAGGTATCAATGTAAATACTGCTAACACTAGGTATCAATGTAAATACTGCTAACACTAGGTATCAATGTAAATACTGCTAACACTAGGTATCAATGTAAATACTGCTAACACTAGGTATCAATGTAAATACTGCTAACACTAGTAGTATCAATGTAAATACTGCTAACACTAGGTATCAATGTAAATACTGCTAACACTAGGTATCAATGTAAATACTGCTAACACTAGGTATCAATATAAATACTGCTAACACTAGGTATCAATGTAAATACTGCTAACACTAGGTATCAATGTAAATACTGCTAACACTAGGTATATCAATGTAAATACTGCTAACACTAGGTATCAATGTAAATACTGCTAACACTAGGTATCAATGTAAATACTGCTAACACTAGGTATCAATGTAAATACTGCTAACACTAGGTATCAATGTAAATACTGCTAACACTAGGTATCAATATAAATACTGCTAACACTAGGTATCAATGTAAATACTGCTAACACTAGGTATCAATGTAAATACTGCTAACACTAGGTATCAATGTAAATACTGCTAACACTAGGTATCAATGTAAATACTGCTAACACTAGGTATCAATGTAAATACTGCTAACACTAGGTATCAATGTAAATACTGCTAACACTAGGTATCAATGTAAATACTGCTAACACTAGGTATCAATGTAAATACTGCTAACACTAGGTATCAATATAAATACTGCTAACACTAGGTATCAATGTAAATACTGCTAACACTAGGTATCAATGTAAATACTGCTAACACTAGGTATCAATGTAAATACTGCTAACACTAGGTATCAATGTAAATACTGCTAACACTAGGTATCAATGTAAATACTGCTAACACTAGGTATCAATGTAAATACTGCTAACACTAGGTATCAATGTAAATACTGCTAACACTAGGTATCAATGTAAATACTGCTAACACTAGGTATCAATGTAAATACTGCTAACACTAGGTATCAATGTAAATACTGCTAACACTAGGTATCAATGTAAATACTGCTAACACACTAGGTATCAATGTAAATACTGCTAACACTAGGTATCAATGTAAATACTGCTAACACTAGGTATCAATGTAAATACTGCTAACACTAGGTATCAATGTAAATACTGCTAACACTAGGTATCAATGTAAATACTGCTAACACTAGGTATCAATGTAAATACTGCTAACACTAGGTATCAATGTAAATACTGCTAACACTAGGTATCAATGTAAATACTGCTAACACTAGGTATAATGTAAATACTGCTAACACTAGGTATCAATGTAAATACTGCTAACACTAGGTATCAATGTAAATACTGCTAACACTAGGTATCAATGTAAATACTGCTAACACTAGGTATCAATGTAAATACTGCTAACACTAGGTATCAATGTAAATACTGCTAACACTAGGTATCAATTAAATACTGCTAACACTAGGTATCAATGTAAATACTGCTAACACTAGGTATCAATGTAAATACTGCTAACACTAGGTATCAATGTAAATACTGCTAACACTAGGTATCAATGTAAATACTGCTAACACTAGGTATCAATGTAAATACTGCTAACACTAGGTATCAATGTAAATACTGCTAACACTAGGTATCAATGTAAATACTGCTAACACTAGGTATCAATGTAAATACTGCTAACACTAGGTATCAATGTAAATACTGCTAACACTAGGTATCAATGTAAATACTGCTAACACTAGGTATCAATGTAAATACTGCTAACACTAGGTATCAATGTAAATACTGCTAACACTAGGTATCAATGTAAATACTGCTAACACTAGGTATCAATGTAAATACTGCTAACACTAGGTATCAATGTAAATACTGCTAACACTAGGTATCAATGTAAATACTGCTAACACTAGGTATCAATGTAAATACTGCTAACACTAGGTATCAATGTAAATACTGCTAACACTAGGTATCAATGTAAATACTGCTAACACTAGGTATCAATGTAAATACTGCTAACACTAGGTATCAATGTAAATACTGCTAACACTAGGTATCAATGTAAATACTGCTAACACTAGGTATCAATGTAAATACTGCTAACACTAGGTATCAATATAAATACTGCTAACACTAGGTATCAATGTAAATACTGCTAACACTAGGTATCAATGTAAATACTGCTAACACTAGGTATCAATGTAAATACTGCTAACACTAGGTATCAATGTAAATACTGCTAACACTAGGTATCAATGTAAATACTGCTAACACTAGGTATCAATGTAAATACTGCTAACACTAGGTATCAATGTAAATACTGCTAACACTAGGTATCAATGTAAATACTGCTAACACTAGGTATCAATGTAAATACTGCTAACACTAGGTATCAATGTAAATACTGCTAACACTAGGTATCAATGTAAATACTGCTAACACTAGGTATCAATGTAAATACTGCTAACACTAGGTATCAATGTAAATACTGCTAACACTAGGTATCAATGTAAATACTGCTAACACTAGGTATCAATGTAAATACTGCTAACACTAGGTATCAATGTAAATACTGCTAACACTAGGTATCAATGTAAATACTGCTAACACTAGGTATCAATGTAAATACTGCTAACACTAGGTATCAATGTAAATACTGCTAACACTAGGTATCAATGTAAATACTGCTAACACTAGGTATCAATATAAATACTGCTAACACTAGGTATCAATGTAAATACTGCTAACACTAGGTATCAATGTAAATACTGCTAACACTAGGTATCAATGTAAATACTGCTAACACTAGGTATCAATGTAAATACTGCTAACACTAGGTATCAATGTAAATACTGCTAACACTAGGTATCAATGTAAATACTGCTAACACTAGGTATCAATGTAAATACTGCTAACACTAGGTATCAATGTAAATACTGCTAACACTAGGTATCAATGTAAATACTGCTAACACTAGGTATCAATGTAAATACTGCTAACACTAGGTATCAATGTAAATACTGCTAACACTAGGTATCAATGTAAATACTGCTAACACTAGGTATCAATGTAAATACTGCTAAACACTAGGTATCAATGTAAATACTGCTAACACTAGGTATCAATGTAAATACTGCTAACACTAGGTATCAATGTAAATACTGCTAACACTAGGTATCAATATAAATACTGCTAACACTAGGTATCAATGTAAATACTGCTAACACTAGGTATCAATGTAAATACTGCTAACACTAGGTATCAATGTAAATACTGCTAACACTAGGTATCAATGTAAATACTGCTAACACTAGGTATCAATGTAAATACTGCTAACACTAGGTATCAATGTAAATACTGCTAACACTAGGTATCAATGTAAATACTGCTAACACTAGGTATCAATGTAATACTGCTAACACTAGGTATCAATAAATACTGCTAACACTAGGTATCAATGTAAATACTGCTAACACTAGGTATCAATGTAAATACTGCTAACACTAGGTATCAATGTAAATACTGCTAACACTAGGTATCAAGTAAATACTGCTAACACTAGGTATCAATGTAAATACTGCTAACACTAGGTATCAATGTAAATACTGCTAACACTAGGTATCAATGTAAATACTGCTAACACTAGGTATCAATGTAAATACTGCTAACACTAGGTATCAATGTAAATACTGCTAACACTAGGTATCAATGTAAATACTGCTAACACTAGGTATCAATGTAAATACTGCTAACACTAGGTATCAATGTAAATACTGCTAACACTAGGTATCAATATAAATACTGCTAACACTAGGTATCAATGTAAATACTGCTAACACTAGGTATCAATGTAAATACTGCTAACACTAGGTATCAATGTAAATACTGCTAACACTAGGTATCAATGTAAATACTGCTAACACTAGGTATCAATGTAAATACTGCTAACACTAGGTATCAATATAAATACTGCTAACACTAGGTATCAATATAAATACTGCTAACACTAGGTATCAATGTAAATACTGCTAACACTAGGTATCAATGTAAATACTGCTAACACTAGGTATCAATGTAAATACTGCTAACACTAGGTATCAATGTAAATACTGCTAACACTAGGTATCAATGTAAATACTGCTAACACTAGGTATCAATATAAATACTGCTAACACTAGGTATCAATATAAATACTGCTAACACTAGGTATCAATGTAAATACTGCTAACACTAGGTATCAATGTAAATACTGCTAACACTAGGTATCAATGTAAATACTGCTAACACTAGGTATCAATGTAGCTAACACTAGGTATCAATGTAAATACTGCTAACACTAGGTATCAATATAAATACTGCTAACACTAGGTATCAATGTAAATACTGCTAACACTAGGTATCAATGTAAATACTGCTAACACTAGGTATCAATGTAAATACTGCTAACACTAGGTATCAATGTAAATACTGCTAACACTAGGTATCAATGTAAATACTGCTAACACTAGGTATCAATGTAAATACTGCTAACACTAGGTATCAATGTAAATACTGCTAACACTAGGTATCAATATAAATACTGCTAACACTAGGTATCAATGTAAATACTGCTAACACTAGGTATCAATGTAAATACTGCTAACACTAGGTATCAATGTAAATACTGCTAACACTAGGTATCAATGTAAATACTGCTAACACTAGGTATCAATGTAAATACTGCTAACACTAGTTCATGTATATGTATAATACTGCTAACACTAGGTATCAATGTAAATACTGCTAACACTAGGTATCAATGTAAATACTGCTAACACTAGGTATCAATGTAAATACTGCTAACACTAGGTATCAATTAAATACTGCTAACACTAGGTATCAATGTAAATACATAGGTATCAATGTAAATACTGCTAACACTAGGTATCAATGTAAATACTGCTAACACTAGGTATCAATGTAAATACTGCTAACACTAGGTATCAATGTAAATACTGCTAACACTAGGTATCAATATAAATACTGCTAACACTAGGTATCAATGTAAATACTGCTAACACTAGGTATCAATATAAATACTGCTAACACTAGGTATCAATGTAAATACTGCTAACACTAGGTATCAATGTAAATACTGCTAACACTAGGTATCAATGTAAATACTGCTAACACTAGGTATCAATGTAAATACTGCTAACACTAGGTATCAATGTAAATACTGCTAACACTAGGTATCAATGTAAATACTGCTAACACTAGGTATCAATATAAATACTGCTAACACTAGGTATCAATGTAAATACTGCTAACACTAGGTATCAATGTAAATACTGCTAACACTAGGTATCAATGTAAATACTGCTAACACTAGGTATCAATGTAAATACTGCTAACACTAGGTATCAATGTAAATACTGCTAACACTAGGTATCAATGTAAATACTGCTAACACTAGGTATCAATGTAAATACTGCTAACACTAGGTATCAATGTAAATACTGCTAACACTAGGTATCAATGTAAATACTGCTAACACTAGGTATCAATGTAAATACTGCTAACACTAGGTATCAATGTAAATACTGCTAACACTAGGTATCAATGTAAATACTGCTAACACTAGGTATCAATGTAAATACTGCTAACACTAGGTATCAATGTAAATACTGCTAACACTAGGTATCAATGTAAATACTGCTAACACTAGGTATCAATGTAAATACTGCTAACACTAGGTATCAATGTAAATACTGCTAACACTAGGTATCAATGTAAATACTGCTAACACTAGGTATCAATGTAAATACTGCTAACACTAGGTATCAATGTAAATACTGCTAACACTAGGTATCAATGTAAATACTGCTAACACTAGGTATCAATGTAAATACTGCTAACACTAGGTATCAATAATAAAAATAGGTATAATTAATACTGCTAACACTAGGTATCAATGTAAATACTGCTAACACTAGGTATCAATGTAAATACTGCTAACACTAGGTATCAATGTAAATACTGCTAACACTAGGTATCAATGTAAATACTGCTAACACTAGGTATCAATGTAAATACTGCTAACACTAGGTATCAATGTAAATACTGCTAACACTAGGTATCAATGTAAATACTGCTAACACTAGGTATCAATGTAAAATACTGCTAACACTAGGTATCAATGTAAATACTGCTAACACTAGGTATCAATGTAAATACTGCTAACACTAGGTATCAATGTAAATACTGCTAACACTAGGTATCAATGTAAATACTGCTAACACTAGGTATCAATGTAAATACTGCTAACACTAGGTATCAATGTAAATACTGCTAACACTAGGTATCAATTAAATACTGCTAACACTAGGTATCAATGTAAATACTGCTAACACTAGGTATCAATGTAAATACTGCTAACACTAGGTATCAATGTAAATACTGCTAACACTAGGTATCAATGTAAATACTGCTAACACTAGGTATCAATGTAAATACTGCTAACACTAGGTATCAATGTAAATACTGCTAACACTAGGTATCAATGTAAATACTGCTAACACTAGGTATCAATGTAAATACTGCTAACACTAGGTATCAATGTAAATACTGCTAACACTAGGTATCAATGTAAATACTGCTAACACTAGGTATCAATGTAAATACTGCTAACACTAGGTATCAATGTAAATACTGCTAACACTAGGTATCAATGTAAATACTGCTAACACTAGGTATCAATGTAAATACTGCTAACACTAGGTATCAATGTAAATACTGCTAACACTAGGTATCAATGTAAATACTGCTAACACTAGGTATCAATGTAAATACTGCTAACACTAGGTATCAATGTAAATACTGCTAACACTAGGTATCAATGTAAATACTGCTAACACTAGGTATCAATGTAAATACTGCTAACACTAGGTATCAATGTAAATACTGCTAACACTAGGTATCAATGTAAATACTGCTAACACTAGGTATCAATGTAAATACTGCTAACACTAGGTATCAATGTAAATACTGCTAACACTAGGTATCAATGTAAATACTGCTAACACTAGGTATCAATGTAAATACTGCTAACACTAGGTATCAATAAATACTGCTAACACTAGGTATCAATGTAAATACTGCTAACACTAGGTATCAATGTAAATACTGCTAACACTAGGTATCAATGTAAATACTGCTAACACTAGGTATCAATGTAAATACTGCTAACACTAGGTATCAATGTAAATACTGCTAACACTAGGTATCAATGTAAATACTGCTAACACTAGGTATCAATGTAAATACTGCTAACACTAGGTATCAATGTAAATACTGCTAACACTAGGTATCAATGTAAATACTGCTAACACTAGGTATCAATGTAAATACTGCTAACACTAGGTATCAATGTAAATACTGCTAACACTAGGTATCAATGTAAAATACTGCTAACACTAGGTATCAATGTAAATACTGCTAACACTAGGTATCAATGTAAATACTGCTAACACTAGGTATCAATGTAAATACTGCTAACACTAGGTATCAATGTAAATACTGCTAACACTAGGTATCAATGTAAATAGCTGCTAACACTAGGTATCAATGTAAATACTGCTAACACTAGGTATCAATGTAAATACTGCTAACACTAGGTATCAATGTAAATACTGCTAACACATAGGTATCAATATAAATACTGCTAACACTAGGTATCAATGTAAATACTGCTAACACTAGGTATCAATGTAAATACTGCTAACACTAGGTATCAATGTAAATACTGCTAACACTAGGTACTGCTAACACTAGGTATCAATGTAAATACTGCTAACACTAGGTATCAATGTAAATACACTAACACTAGGTATCAATGTAAATACTGCTAAATACATATCGTAATAACGCCATTTTTATCGTATCGTGTTTTCCACTAGACACGTCCGGAAGGGATACATTGTATCTACAGTTGGCAACTCAAGGAACAAGCTCTCTACGGAACAGTCTTCCTTTTCCTAACATGGTAATGTATTCTAAAGGAAATCTGTCATTGTAAATTTCGTCTGTTATTTGGGAAACGTATCCGTTAATGATTGACAAGTTACAACACGATAAAACTATAAAACCTCGTGTGTTCTTCTTTTGATTTTACTGTATCCGTTTAAATAAATTTTAATGATTGTAAAGGAAAAATGATTGAAAATGCCCATAATAATAACATGCCTTCATTTGCTTCATTATTCTACAGAATTCTCAACAAACCAAAGTAGTTCAGGACACACATAAGCAATGGCAGTACACCCTTACTCGGCACCAAGGGGGGAATAAGCTGATATTTATCCAGAGTGTCTCAGAGGGAACAACTTCTATTCTTGTACTCAAATCTGGTACCACAAGTATGGTTATACCGTTCCCACTTTGGCCCGCTGAGGACTACGATATCCATTTCCTTGAAGACACCCGGGAATCTGACCATACGTCTACTTGTGTACCAACAGGGAAGTTTTCTTTTAGAACCAGTAAGTGAATTTTATATGATTGTTTATTATTTCCCACCATCTTCCTTCGAAGTCAGGGAACAAGGACCTGAAACCTGTATCGCGTCCCTTAAAGCCACTGCTCCAACAGTAATGTTTTTGTTACTGGTCTTTTGTCCTTTTCGAATGCTTTTCCTGTTTCAATTGATTTTGCTGCAAGGAGAATGCAATGTCCACTTTTCCTTAATAACAAGTTATTAGCATTATCTGGGTTTATTCACATGTTTTTGCAGACATCTACGATGTAACTTTTTCCTGGTCTCTCAGTTTTTAAGTTGAACTTTTTTTTTGTTTTTCTCTGGTTTTTTTGTCTTCATACGTTCATACTTCAACAGTCATTATTTATGCAAATCAGTTAAACAATGTTATTTTGGATAATAACACTTGCATAACCTCAGTTTATGAAGTGGAGTATCATAACATAATATAATAAAATTAAGAAAGGAATTGTGTTTTTGTGCATTACATTATCGAACCATTTATCCGCTACAATATCGAAAATTTGTGCATTACAATATCGAAACATTTGTGCATTACAATATCAAAAAGATTGTGTATAACAATATCAAAACATTTGTGTATTACAATATCAAAACATTGATGTTTTTACCGTACAATAACGTGAATCTAACCCGAAATCTCTCCCATTTAGTCTCTGATTTACAATATGCGTTTCCTTCAAATATAAGCATTATCTAAGTGTCTTATAATACATTTGTATAGTCCATCGTCTTGATATTAAGCACATTAGATCTTATGGCCATGGTGATATAAATATGCAATTGATTTTCAAAACCACATTATAAAAGTATACGTGGAATGTCTTCCAATGTGCACACTGCCCTAGCATACTCATTTTTTTCAGAAATGGCGCAAAAAGACGTCTTTGAACTCTACCATAAATGTCTTGACTACCTGTACAGCAAGTTTCCTCACTTTCTGCATCTGCCACATTTGTATCGAAATAAATCCCCATGGTACTATGATAACATATTAAAGAACAAAGGAGGATGGATGAATGGTTACGTTAAGAATGACGGTGGAGATCCTGCCTCTGCTCTCAATGGTAGAATACACGGACTATTTTTCAGTGCTGTACTAAATGAGAACACTGGACAGCCACCACCATTATCACCGTTCGGTTCAACTAGGCTTTTCATTCCAACCCTGTCGATCTTCAACGACAGAATGAATCTTTACTTCGCTGATTTCTATTGTCACTTCGAACAGAAGCGACATAAGGTCCAGCTAGTGCTCACACCTAAAGGCACAGAGGACGATGCCTTCTGCCAACAGCGCCTGCTGTGCTTAGATCCATATCAGAACCCATTCTTCTACAGACAGGTTCGTACAGACGGAATAGTGCGAGTTGTCGTTACTGTTAATGTGGTGGTGGAGGTATTCCTGGCCATGAATCTAAATATAAAATCACTGAAATCACTGTATCCCTTTGATGTTTTCTTCATGTACAATCTAGCAACTACGTCAGGCGACAGTATGAAGAAAGGGATCCCAAAGCACCCTTCCTGTAATGTCTGTAATCTGTCTCGTTTCTGCTCAAATGACATGAAGAACTGATATCATGTGTTAAACGAATTGATTAATTATTTAGTTGTTTGGCTTGGTTTGTATTGCTTATTTCAACCAATAAAATTCATAATTGTCATTCACTAAGCGTCATAAACTATAAAAGCCAATATGTTGCTAACTGGTTAGACTGACTACCACTCTCTAGTCTATTAAAAAAAATCACTAAAATTTGGCTTGATTATTTTTGTCTCTACTACATGCCTGATTCTAGAGTTTCAAACTAGGGGAGATAATCTAGTAAAGAACTGCTGAGAAAGTATTATCAACAACTTAATTAGGGTCTGGTGGCCAACTGGTCTGCATCTCTAAAATATATAATCTTGATTTGGGTTATATATTTATAAAATTGTCAAGTCGTGGGCCTTAATGTTCGTACGGAACGGGAGGTGGTTGGGAAGAGGTGTTGGTTTACACTTGAGGATTTTATTTTCATAATTATGGCACTATATTCTATTTGCAACTTTCTCAGATATCAGAGGCAAATACAGTTTAGATGTTGTCGATAAAGAATGTTCACTGTTCTGATACCTGGTTCTTTGTCCTTGTTTTTGTTTGTTTAAATTGCCTTTTGAAAATGAGTGCGGCTTTAGATAATGCATATCCTTAATGTCGATAATAGTATATTTCGAACTGGTTAGCAATTTATAATAGTCATAACATAATGTTATGTTTCTTAAGATCAAGCAACTTATATGCTATGCATACCGATGTTGTCATACTCCAAACTTTAGTCTTTAAAACAGTAGTTTGCTCGAACGTCTTAATGCAATAATTACATAGCAATGATCTCTTGGCATCAGATTTATGTCGCCCATTCAACAGCCGCCATTTATATTTCAGAGTTAAAAAAATCAGTGTTGAAGACGTCAAATCCTGGTTAATTGTAAACTGCTAGCTACAGATATACGACACGTTGGTAAATGAGTTATAATGGTGTAAATCGTTGACAGTTTGGTATAATTTAAAAAAAAAAGTATTTGTACATTACGCAAGTTACTTTTTCCATCAAAATGAGAATTATTCCTGACTTATTTCCCTTTACACGGACCAGTTCTTAAGTCTAAATCCTCACCAGAAAAAAGGTACGTTGTCGAATACGTTTTCATACATGTATGTCAGCCCCTTCATCCCTTGTAAGAACACTTTGATTGTGTTGTGTATTGTTGGCTTCCATGTCTGCATGCTGTAAGACCTATGGTTACATATGTAGCTATGGTGTATTATAAAACGGATCATATTACGTTTGTTCACCTATAATCATATATATAACCGCGTTTAAATCACACTACAGTTTAACAGAAAACCCAAATTGTTCATCATTTCGTAATACAAAATTTTGTAAACTCGTACACACCCAAATCACCGTAGGTTTGGCAATGTATATTTTGGATTTTCTATTTATAGCAGGTTTGGCATAGATAACAGTCATTATCAAAACGTAACGAACGATGTATATATATATATTATGTACATTAATGTGTGTAAATACAGGTAAATAAAACATCTTTAAACATCGGCTTTCTTCACATAAAAGACCTTGGACATAAAACAAAATCTGTGAGTCATGCCCATAATTAGATTTAACGCATTGTTATTCAATGAGGTAAAACGATCTAGAAATGTACATAGGTTACCTCTTTATCTCTGTTAACTAAGCGGTGTGTTTGAGGAAACATTATCAAAACGAAAGTAATAACTAGTGTGGTTCTAAGAATACAATCTTACGGATATACCCGACCACATGTGCTTTATTCACTTAAATGTTTGTACTTAAGTGATATTTTGAGTACGATCTTGTCTAATCATATCGAGCAGACGCAGGACGTAAAGGACACGAGATATGTCTGAGAACACTTTGGTAACTCAAACACGAGGTAAATGACATGTTTTTTCTCTACTGTAAAGGGTAGGGTTATTATATTAAATCCTAAAATGATGCATTCGTGAGAAATATTTGATAATATTTTCCATGTAAATGGCAATGCAAATAGAATAGAATCTGATATAATATACGTAAACCCGGTATCATACTCCAAATAATATTTTTCATAACTTTAAAGGGACAATTCGCTCAGGCTAATTCTTTTACATAACCAAGAAGCAAAATATGGCATAACTGTATTGTTCTACATTTCATATGAAACATTTAACTCAATATATTGACAAATTCCACGTCATTGTTAAGTATTTTAATTGATACCGTTGTAATTACAAATCGTTGATCAATACGATTAAGCAGGTACAGTATGTACTCTGTACCCATATCCGAGCCAAAGTCACGCATGTTAAACAAATGAACTACATAACCACTGAGGAGGTAATAAAATGATTTTTAGGCAAGACAATTCACCTTATAATGTAAACCACTACTGTCAGAGCGATTTGAGCAGTTCTAGACAAAAGTTGCATTACTCTACGAGCAAAGGACAAGGTTCGGCATACAAGAAGTTCGATCACAATGTGTAATGGCGGACAGCGAGCAAGTTTGAACATCTACACACATGTCACCACCATGGGCTTTTCAGGCATATCACAGTAAAACCGACTGATCTAATTTCCATTAGAACTGGTTTTCCCCCGATATATGTACAAATCTTAATGTTCTCTAAGATTGCATTGTCCCTTTAAATACAGGTAATCATTTACGTGACAGTGATTTTAAGTTAAATGGATATATGACGTCAATACATTACTTCCGCCTTAAGTTATTGTGCCATCAACAACATACAAGTGACCCGCACAAGACGTTTAATTTTTCATTTTTGTTTTTTCTTGTTTATTTATAATTTTCGAATGCAAGCGTTAATTTATGTCATATTATAAAGGGATTTATGTTACATGTATAACAATGTGTATTTTGAAATTGACTAAAAACTGTATGTTGTAAAATTTTAAATTAAAATGTCACCATATTATTGTGGCCATGCATTCTGATTTATGTCGTTTTTATAGTTCATTGTGACTGGACTAAAGATGTATAAATCAAGTTAGTATACCTCATGATATGAAAGCCTATTTACCCTCAGATGTAACATTTCCCTGCGACAAACCCTCGGGAAATGTCATAACTACGGGTAAATAAACCTTCATATCACCCAACCACCGGACCCATAATGCAGAATAACACATAGGTCATATGCAGACAAACATTCGACGTTATCAGCTACATCTCTATAGATGAACATTTTTATAATATAAAAAAGAAACAAAGAAATAAATTATTGCACATGAAATTTATGTGATATTTCTTTGCATAAAGATTATCCATCTATCCAGAAATAATTTTTCATGTATACGGATAATAGTGCTATAACTATATTTTACACCCGTCACTTACACCTTACGCTACATGGCTAAGGAACATGTTTCTACTTATTGAAAATAAAAGTTGAAAATCTTTCTGGGCATGAAGGCGGATCAAATAATTACCCCCTTTTTTAATGTAAGGTTCCAATTTTCAATTTGAATATATCAACGACGAATTGCATGTATCAAATATCATAATTAAGCGGTATGATTCGGTCACAAAATCGTCAAATTTGGCAGCATTCGATAGCGTTATATTATTAACAGACTACTTAGTACCTCGCTAACTATACTATGTTACACCATCTCTATACCATCAGGAAGATAGAATATTGGTTGTCAGACGCTATGTTCATATATTTAATGGGCAGTTATTAATGTATTGTGATTTTGAACTTTTGTATATATATATATTATAACAAATATCAGGATGAATTGTGTGTATACGCAGTCATCTGATGTAATGATTGATTATCCAATGTATCTTTATCATGATTATAGTAGAGTATTTTCATATTATGTTAATCATTGAAATACATTTATTCTATTATAAAGCACACACAAGCCAAACGTACTACTACGTATAAATTGTCCCCCAACCATGTCACTGGACAGCAGACAATTTGGTGTGAAGTTCGAGTGCGAACAGGTAAGCTAGTATTATGCACATTATTTCTTTCATTTGCTTACAAAATAAGTTCGCAGTGTCAAGGTATATTTATATGCATACTTTATATAGATAAAATCAACAAACAGTAGATTAGTAGACTTAATATTTATGTTTGACCCCAAGAAATCTGTTTGATTAACATATTGAAATAATTCCATAAAGTCATTGTAATAAAAAGAAATGAGAAAAAAACTTAAAATACTGAACTGTGAAATTACAAACATTAATAGTATGTAGAATGTTTCTATTTTCACTTCGATAAAAGCTGGATACTGTGATTTTAGGCTCATGTTTGAATTCAGAGAAAATATAATATACGGTATGCGATGATGATGAAAAACTGGATTTAATTCTTCTTTGCATTCTCTTATATTCATAGCAAACGACGGTTCTTTTACGAAGTGATTACAGAAAAAACCCACTGTCACTCCGAATACACATCAGGAGTAATAAAGAACCGAACTCGGACTTGTTGTATTTACAAATATTCAACAAAAGTTCTAATATCATATTCCATGCATTCCTGCGTCCCTCACAATGTCGGATGATGATTTGTCCTGATGACGTCATGGGAAAGTCTGAAACAACTATAATAGTTTATAGTACAGAGACTGTTCGTAGCTACAGATATGTCTGGCATCGTATTATAATGGCAGGAAAAACAACCGTACGTATAATGGCAGGAAAAACAACCGTCACGTTAAAGGGAGGTAAATATTGCTTTTAGTGTTAATAAGGCTGGGGAATTGTGTGATTCTTAATTATTGATTTCACAGTTAAATGGCGTCGAAAACGGCCATCTTGAACGAACGTTATTTTCACTTAGACCAGCAAAGATTAATAGTAAATTTATAGCTTAAACCGTCTTTCGGTTAATACACATATAATTGTACAATGCCGTGTCCCAAATTATAAGATTGTGCAACAAGGTTTACACTAGGTAACTGTTTAGCCCACACATGCTTCACGAATGCAGCAGAATTTACTTTTGAATTGTCTACTTTGAGGTATTATTTAACATTGTTTGGTACATAAACTTATTCAATGTATTCTTTAACTTATTAAATTTCAATATTTGATTGTTAATTCATAAATGCAGTTGTTTAGGGGATTTTGATTTAACTTACTCGATGCATTCTGTAACTTTATTAAGATAGGACTATTGATTCTAGCTGGTGCCCGGAGACCTTTTCTCGTAAAACCTATCCACCAAGCACGTGGTTCCCCTCTAACAAAACTTAAAACATATATGTTTTCAGAGGAAGGACAATACTTACATAAAATCTTTTCTAAAACAAGATTTATATTTTAAATGGTACTTGACCGACTGTTGGTTTTTAGTGATAGGGTCTAAATATAGCAACTCGTATCATCAATCCAATATGAAGGGAAAGTTATGACAGATCCTCTGTAGAAAAGGAAATACATAAAACAACTTTGGTCCGTTTTTATCTTGATGCCGCCAAATGGATTTTAATATATACTTTTATTTTAAAGAAGCGACAGCAAACTACATGGCAGTTTCATTGCATCCACTTAAGAACTACCAAGACTTCTGTGTAGATGCTACAAATAAGGTATAATGACTTGTACATTTGAGCAAATGCGATCATTGAACAGTATACATCATGATAATGCTTATTCAATTAATTAAATGGGGAAGGTTCCTATTCCATTGCTAAAATGTTATATTTGTTAAGCCCTTTGTAAAACAGTACTGACTCCGAATTCATGAAATTAAAAAAAAAACCGATATCTAGACAACATTAAAGCTATCCCTATTACAACATATGTCATAGTTTCACTTAAAATGGACAGTTAAATTGCAGTTGATCTGTACTTTGGTTGTGGTATTTATTTACAAACAGATTCCCTATCATATTGACGTAGTGAGTACAAGTCCGCAGGGGTACATGTTGACAGATTACCACTACAGCGGAGGAACGGATGGTCTTATCGTCCTTCTTCATCAAGTCTACCCTCCAGAGTCTTTTCTCGTCATGTTTCGCTACCAGCCATATCCGACCTATAACCTTCCTTTTGTACTTAAACCTGCAACAGAGTACAAATTACAACTCTTCAGAGTCTATACCAGACGGGGCAAGGAGGACATCGGTATAGGGAATTCTCACTCGACTGTAGCTACGTTTACAACATGTAAGCATGTAATTAACGATTGTAACGGTCGATGTAATTAGCATAAACTTCTTTGACGATTTAGCTTATACTTATTTGATGAAGTTTTGTCTACTAAACCTTACCTATTGTTATCATGCAATGGTATTCCTACTGACTTTTTAAATTATTTAGACTTTGCATGTACATAAAATCTAAATTGGACATGAGAAATCTCGAAATATTTTATCGAAAAACCGACAAAATTTAGAAACCTTTTTGAGAGATCGACTGTTAAACCGATTGATCAAGCAAGTTATTTAGATGTTAAAATGCCTTCAATATTTTTGCATGAAACATGTTTTTTTTCCAGATATGACACAAGCGGAGGTCCGTGAGTTATACATGAAGGCTTTAGCATACTTGTCAGACCATCGACCCCGTTTTACAATCATTACCCATTTCTATCGTAACAAATCAGATGAGTACTTTACGAATATCATGACATCAAATGGAGTCATGTACAAATATGATAAGAACTGGGGAGGAGAGCAGGCTTCTTCACTCAACAAACAAATAAAAGGACTGTTCTTCAGTGCCAATGTCGACCCGGTGACCATGACACCTCCGGACATCTCCTACTTTGGGCCAGTGAGGCTGCACATTCCCACGTATCTACTTCTTCATGACGACATAAACATGTATTTCTCAGATTTTTACTGCCATACTGTGAAGCACAAAGCTCAACTTGTCTTGACTGTTAAGGGCAGTCAAACTGACTTCTACTGTCAACAACGTCTTGTTCTTGTTGACAAAAGAAATAACCCGTTCCTCATGAGAGCAGGTTACGGGCCTTTCGAGGCAGTCCGCGTGACAGTAAACATTACAGTGGAATTATTCTATACCGAAGATGTTCCAATCATTGCCTGGAGAAACATGAATCATAATGTGTACTTCACCAGAACGAAACAGAAGGGAAAGGCCTTGGCTATGGTAAACGGTGTACCGAAGAACAAAGATTGTCGGATATGTAATCTGGACTGTTTTCTGGACCGTCTTGCTCACGATTTGGTTTGATTTGAATATGTTTGCTATCATCGTATATTGTTTTGTAATTGTAAATAATAGTAAACATGGCTAATTTATACAGAGTATGATTCCGTTACAGATACCTGTGTATGAGACTGCTGTTAGGTTGTCTGTTACTATTATATACAGGTATATATAATATTCTAGACGATGTATATAGGAATATTCAACTTTTTTACGTTTAAATTGCCAAATGGGAGCTGCTTTATATGTTTTATATGCTTATCCCGTTGAAATTACTGCCGAACAGCTTAACCAAGTAATTTAACAAAGACCTGAAAGAAAAAGATGAAGGGGAGTAAGAGGAAAAGGAAGCAGAAAGAAATCAACTACAAATATAATATATCGTCTTATGACATCGGATTAATGTATGAGATAATATTTTTTCAACACATAATGACTTGCAGATCAGATAAAAAAATATACTTTAATTAACCAAGACACTAAGAAGTGATACGTTCTAATCACTAGTCGTTAGTACATAAACTATTATATGAAATAAACATTCATCTATGATCATAAATATGACTATACCATACATGTCTTTTTATATCTGATGTTTATTGCACAGGCAGCAGGGAAATCAAAATAGATTTTGTGATATAAGGGACATAACTCATATTATAGCTTGTTCTAAATATTATAAACATGCTATATAACCAATCCTAAAGATCGTTCAAATTGTGCCTAATGTGTGACGTTTCTTGTGAAATCCCGTATATAGTCAGGAATTTACAATTATTTCAAATTTTAACAATTATAAAAAATGTATACGCTTGGTCAAAGGATTGCTGATATTGTTTTGAAAATAAATCGTGATTCACTATCAGAATAGATTGTCAACAAAAGTTAGGCTTCACTATAGCCGTAGTATAGAATATAATTTTGACATTGCCTTTAATAATTTGCTGTCCCGTGGGGTTTTTTTCCGGGCACTCCGGTTTCCCCCCTTACTAAGATCCTTCGCGCGCTTACATCCGGGCCATCAAGAGTGATTTGCAAGAGTTGTATAGCTTTTTTTCGTCATCGATGTAAAACAAATAAAGTTTATATTTTAATAATATGCTTACACTTAGTCTTATTTCGAAAATATACTGGATCCTATTTTTAATTAGCACTTGAGATTTTCATAAACTATTTCAAAACACATATTTTGTACATATGTACCCTTCAGAGGAAACGAAAAAAACAACAACATACTTTAAGGTTCTAGTATAGTGGAATGTTTAAACGCCATTTAAAAAAAAAAGTTTTATGTACCATGACTTTCGTGCTCACGAATCAATCATAGCTTTTAATATGTTATTCACTAACAATAGTTATCATCATTTTGCGAATTACCATTATACTTATAATTTAAAGGTTTAAATTTTTAAAAGTTGTAATTAGCTCAAAATGAATCATGGCAGTAGTACCAAAAATCCTGATATTGACGTCTACGGTACAGTGAAATGAGTACACATGGTCACAACAAGACGCTAAGTGGTGGTTTACAATTTATCTTCATATTTTAGTAGTGATTATAAAAGTGATTTCTTAAGATATGCTTTGTTTATGTAAACATACATACAACATAAAAAAACAAGAACTATGTTAGTTCATAACTATGTGCTTTTACAAATGTTTGTTTGCACGTGCCTTTGTATTATTCTCACTTCTGAATTTATGATATTAATGAAGAAAAAAGGCAGCTTGTGAATAGTGATGCTGCTTTTCGACAATATAGATTTGGAACATGCATTGTAAATTAAACTGAACAAAGCAACTTTAATGAAATCTGATAACGACTTCTTAACATTTCCAAACGTGGTGAGTGAGTTTCTAAACGTTAGTATTCCCAACGTAGTGAACCATCAGTAGTGGCAAGACCATTTTCTTGGATGTCTTATGATGTTATAAACAGCAATCTGGTAAAGTAAAAGTCGCATAAGTGACAATATCATCAATATTTACATTTTTTTCTACATTCACTTGTCACTTCTGCTATATACTTCAACCAAGCCAAAGTGAAGTCTATGAAGGTATAAATGACACCCAAAACGTGAATATTTTGAGTCAATAATGTTGACATGGTATGTAAGGTCAACTGATCACCGTAAAAATGGCTGTTCCATCTTCTGGATTATATCGTCGTTGATACACAGCTTTCCTTTTATAACTTAAACAAGTCTAAATCTATTGAATTCCATAGGAATTTCAATGCTTAATTTTACCAATATCAAATCAGATTGAAATTGAACTTGATGTAAATTAACAATGCACAGTAGTAAACATACTTTATCTGATAGAAAGGTTGTGAACACAGTACAAATTGATCACAACGCCTGGTCTCTCATACTGATAGAAAGTATATAGAATTTTACAAAATTAATGTACTTTGATCTATGATATTGTTATCTAAGGACGTATAGATATAACCATCAACAACCAGGCAATGCAGGTAGATAAATGTTCGTACGTCGCGTGCACTATCGTAAATTTTCTATTTGACAATACGTAACAATACATGTATATAAATAATAACGGGGTATTTTCACTCATAATGGATATATATATATATATATGAGTAATATAGGTAATGTACAATAGAACAATATTCGTATTATAAGTAGAGGATTCGTATTGTATTGTGTTTGAGGATATATTTGCCGTCTCAACAGTGTAAATGTAAGTATAATTCAACCTATTATTATTATTATTGTACCATTCATCAAACAAAATAGGAAAAGGAGATGAAGTGAGTTAACCATTTTTGTGAATATCTCTGTACAATATTATTAGGAGGTCGGAAGATCATTTCTTGTAAATATCTCTGTACATTCTAATATGTTGATCATCTTTATGGATATCTCTGTACAATGTAGTCAGTTGATCAGATCATCTTTATGGGTATCTCTGTACAATGAAGTCATTTGATCATCTTTATGGATATCTCTGTACAATGTAGTCAGTTGATCATCTTTATGGATATCTCTGTACAATGAAGTCATTTGATCATTTTATGTATCTCTGTACATGTATCAGTTGATCATCTTATAATCTCTGTACATGTAGTCAGTTGATCATCTTTATGGATATCTCTGTACAATGAAGTCATTTGATCATCTTTATGGATATCTCTGTACAATGTAGTCAGTTGATCATCTTTATGGATATCTCTGTACAATGTAGTCAGTTGATCATCTTTATGGATATATCTGTACAATGTAGTCAGTTGATCATCTTTATGGATATATCTGTACAATGTAGTCAGTTGATCATCTTTATGGATATATCTGTACAATGTAGTCAGTTGATCATCTTTATGGATATCTCTGTACAATGTAGTCAGTTGATCATCTTTATGGATATCTCTGTACAATGTAGTCAGTTGATCATCTTTATGGATATCTCTGTACAATGTAGTCAGTTGATCATCTTTATGGATATCTCTGTACAATGTAGTCAGTTGATCATCTTTATGGATATCTCTGTACAATGTAGTCAGTTGATCATCTTTATGGATATCTCTGTACAATGTAGTCAGTTGATTCATCTTTTTGGATATATCATGTAACAAATGTAGTCATCATCTTTATGGATATCTCTGTACAATGAAGTCACTTGATCATCTTTATGATATCTCTGTACAATGCAGATCATAAATTGATCATTTTATGGATATATCTGTACAATTTGTAGTCAGTTGATCATATTATGGATATATCTGTACAATGTAGTCAGTTGATCATCGTTATGGATATATCTGTACAATTGTATGATACAGTTGGTCATCGTTATGGATATCTCTGTACAATGTAGTCATTTGATCATCGTATGGATTCACAACTTTTATTTATATCCTCTGTACAAAGTTATGTCAAGTTGATCATCGGTTATGGATATCTCGCTACAAAGTAGTCAATTGATTCATTCGGTTATGGAGTAGTCTCTGGTACAATGTAGTCATTTGATCATCATCCTAGATATATGGTTGTATCTCTGTACAAATGCAGAAAGTTGATTCATCATTATGGATAATATCTGTACATTGTTAGTCAGTTGATCAATTGTATGGTTATATGCTGTGATCAGAATGGATAGTCAGTCTGATCAATTGTAGTCAGTGGATCATTTGTCTGTACATTGTATTTACAGTTGATCATCTGTTATGGGATATATCTGTACATTATAGTTAGTTAGTTGATACATCGGTTATGGAATATCTCTGTACAATGTAGTCAGGTTGTTCTGATCATCGTTAATGGATATCTCCTAGTTACAATGTAGTCCATTTAATCAATCTTTTAATGGATAAATCTGTACAATGTAGTCACTTGATCATCTTTATTGATATCTCTGTACAATGCAGATAATTGATCATTATTATGGATATATCTGTACAATATATTCAGTTGATACATATTTGTGATATACTTTGTTACAATGTTGTCAACATTATGACGTCATGAAATGTTTGTATACTTGGTCGCCATTTTGAACAATATATACTGCGTCATTCACTATCACTAATCAGACAGTCCACCAAGGTTTACATGTCATTTTATTGTATGGATTATAGATTATCTGTACAATGTAGATCATCACAATTATCAGTTTCATCTTTATGGATATCTCAATGTAGTCCAATGTAGTCAGTGAATCATCTTTATATGATATATCTGTACAATGTAGTCAGTTGATCATCATTATGGATATCTCTGTACAATGTAGTCAGTTGATTATTGATTATGGATATATCTGAACAATGTTCAACATCGCTGTACATTGTATGGATCATATGGATATGTACAATGTAGTCAGTTGATCATCGTTATGATATATTCTTTTTATGGATATATAGTTAGTTGATCATTATTATTATGTTGCAATATATAAACATTTGTATTAAACAATAAAATTAAAATTTTTTTTATTGCAAATTGATACATATTTGTTCAGATTTTTCTCAACATTGCGCCTTATATATAAAACAATCATTTGTATTTATTAATAATTGCATTTATATTCTTAAATATTCTATGTGTGGCATTTATATTCTTTTTTTTTCTATTTGTATTTTATAGCATCAGTTTATATTGCATTCCTCATTTATTTGTCATTTATATGAAATAATACTTCACATCTACATATATATTTTACATAATACGAATCATACTTTTATGGTAGAAACAAAAATAAGTTTAATGGTTAAGTATATTAATATAAATTTCATTTTAGACAATATAACTTAAAAAAATCTATTAAGTACCGTTACTGAATAATGCACATTTGACATGCCAAAACGGTTATGTCATTTCAAAAGATATATGATTCCTGTGAAGTAACTAACACCTTATAATATCACAATTATCTGTGGCGTCATAATCATTAGTAATATATTGCTGTCGCGGTAGATGAAAACGCCCCATCCGAACGAAATCCAACGTTTTCTTTATATTACCATGTATTTATGATAAACATATTGCTACACTGAGGGCTAAGAAATATTAAATTCGTTAAATATTTTTATAATGTTACACATTCGGTATGATTTAGCGGATTTCCGAAATTCAACATCGCTCAACATTGTATGATGGACTCGACCTAAGGCCTTTTTATTACGTCCATCTGAATAAATGTCCTGTTATAGGAATCTATAAATCATTTTAACAAAGTGACGTTTTTTCAAAGCATGGAACATTCATTATTTGGCGCATTCGATTCTACATATAATATTTCTTGAGGTTTTATTCATATCATGATTTGTTAATGCTAACCTTACTGATCCTTTTTGATAAAAACTGGATTCATCATATAAAATGAAATTTGATACTTTGTATCAAAAATAAGTAACATGTATATAATGTATTTCTATTTGATTATACAACTTTCAACAGTCCCCTTGTGGTCAGAAAAGTTGTCATCTGATCGAGGATAACCTAATAGACCATGACGATCAGAACTATAAATCAGAGGAGTATGTCCTCGGATCTGCTGCAAATTACGATCTTACTATTGTCATGTGTTCGGCTCTGCTCCAAATCAACACAAGTAAGTATTATCGAATTGTAACTAATGAACTTGAATTATAGCAATGACTAATTTAAATGTGATTGTTTGATAATGATTCAACAGAACTGATTTTATCTGGTCTTTCCATCCCGATTCGTTGGTATTAATGTCAGTTTTGAAATGAAATACAACAAAGAATTAGACATATTGTATGTAAAGAGATGACACATATGATATTAATTCAAATGTGACACCAAGTAACTAGTACAGCATGATGTAAACGTCACTCACTCTATCTAAAAATTGGAACTTGCAGCTTCTGTAGTACGCAAAGATGTTACATTTGGATACTTGTTTAGGTTGAGCTCTTTTATCACAAAATTATTTATATTAATCAAGAAGCTATAATAAGATAACAAAGTATAAGATTTATTCATATGATTCTGCTACCCTCTCATAAAAAGCATGCATTCAGCCAATTTTCGATATTCATTTGCTATACATTGTATGAAGAACTTGATATAAGGTTTCCATTACTGTCCAAATGATTTTGGCATCAATTATGCTTCGATGAAATAATGTTTAATAAAAGTATATGCTGATGTTGTCTCCATTTTATAACCATGTTAGTCTCTTTTTATAATCAGCCTGATATTACGTACTATACTAACAATGGAAGAAGGTGTGTCAAGTGCTCCCCGGGTACTTACCTAGTCGCTGACTGTGAGGAGGAGAACGAATCTGCCAAATGCCAGTTATGTCCTGATGGATTTTACATTTCACAATATAACATCGCCAGGAATTGTATCAAGTGTAAATCATCATGTGAAAATGACCAGCTAGTTCAAATCACAAACTGCAGTCGAATTCAAAATATGGAATGTGCTTGTCCGAACGGAATGTTCAACTCAAATCCAGATTTAGAGCCATGGGATGCTAAATGCGTGGTTTATGGTTCATGTGGTCCAGGGCATGGGATGAGATACACAGGTAATAATATATATATATGCATATAATTTTTTTTATTGAACTATTGAGTAAATTTGTTTTTTTATTTAAAGATAATGAAAGTCAACAAACAACGACAAATATTTTATTTTTGTTTTTGTTTTATTTATATTGAGGTGTCGTTTGTGATAAAATAATCCATGAGATAAGTGATATAGATCGGCATTCCTATATATGGGGCTGATGTGTTATATGAAGCTATAACCAGACACCACAACATGGCAATACATGAATTCAAAACAATTAACAATAGTAATTCTTTATCTATATGACTGAACAAAAGTTCAAATGTTCTACATGATATCTAATGCCTTACCATTCATGTAATTCAACTATAATCGAACAAAAGGGTAATAAATAGAGAAGACATGGTTAGTATCTTACAATACAAGGTTTGTTTTATCTTAGTAAAAAAATCTATTATATTAGTATATCATCGATCAGTTAAGTGTCACTTTCAAGTATTTGACTAATGTATAAATGGCTTGTACCCTTTCATTCCTCAAATTTCTCAAATTAAACATATTATTTAATGCTTAATTTGTTAATTTAATTATGACTATACCCTTGATAATATGTATATGATGATTTTGTATCATGGAAACTGCAGTTGTTATCGTAACCACCCTTAACATGCATATATTATGAAAATTTGGATATTTTGTCAAATTTGCTGTATAGAATCCATAGAGCACGTCCATGAACAAATTTAATATTTCTCCTAAAGAGGTCTCTAAAGTTCATACATGTTCAGTAAATATTGAGTTTGTTCAAGGTTGCACTCTGTTGTTTCTTAGACAATAGCTCTCAACAAATAGGGGAAAATGACAGATAAAAACCGCTTCATTAAGGCACATTTCAGATGGCTACAATGGCAACTACAGTTGGCAAATTATGTCTATATTAAATATTTCAAATGTAACAATTGTATTTCTTTACTGTTTCCTTCACTTGCAAATGATGGATTTGGACCCAAACTTGCACACTTTTAACCGCATAGTTGAATTGAACCTCTCAGACTCATAGATTTTCTTGAATGTAAACTAGAATCAGCTATAATTTATATATTTTATTGAGTCAAAAGGCCATCGTTGGAATAAATGTAATTAGAATTGGGCCCATGAATTTTTCATAAACCGAATATATTTCCATATTACCCCTATAAAACACTACAGTATTAATGATGTTTTTATTGTTCAGCAACACCAGTGAAAAACACAACTTGTGAGCGGTGTGTGCCTGGGACGACCTTCTCCTCGACAACCTCTTCGTCAGACAGGTGTCAGCCGTGTACTCCTTGTGGGCAGTTTAAGGTTAAGAGAGAATGCAATACAACACACAACCGTGTGTGTGATACTAACGGAATATCATCATCAGAATGTAAGTACTGAATGTATATGGCATTCTAAAGGACAGTTGAATCTTGAAGTTATATTCTTCAAGAATATCACAACCGATTGATACTAAGTGAATGCCAGCGGTGTAGCATTACTATTTCGATAACATGATAATGATATAAGCATTATTAATAATAAGGAAGTGGTGTTTATATAATTATCAGGTTTGTATTTGAATAATGTCAGTATTTATTGAAATTACTAATATTTATAATATCTGAATTAATGTCCTCAAAGCAACGTTTAACGTGTAGGAAGTATTTTTGCTTTCCAAAGTCTACAGAGAAAAAATAGTTTCATTAATTCATGGAATACAATGATGCATTGTCTATAATCTATTATAATCAGCTAATCGATAATATAATCATGGTGCATTTATTTTTATTTTACAGATCAAGATGGTATTAAGGATAACAAGCGTCTAGAAGCAGCAATAGTTGTAGTAGCACCGATAGCCGGCATACTATTACTAGCTGTACCAGTATATATCCTGTATAAAAAGCATGTCTGTTGTAAAAGGCATGATGAAAACATAAGGTACGTCCATTTGACAAATTATACCGTAGTAATCACCGAAACATCAAGTCTTATATGTATTGTTAATATTGGAAAATATGTAATTTACATAAGGCACACCAGATGTATTAATAACTACTTCATATAAATGCAGCTATTCAACTTTAGAACCTAAAAACACCCAAGGTAGCAGAGTACAGTAGATTTTAAAAAAAATCAGCAAAATAAAGTGCAGGCTTTAATTATGTACACACAGCATTTTAACCTTAAATAACACCTATATATTTTTAATCTACATAACATTTGCAATTGTTCAATTTTGGACAGGTCTAATTTTTGTGGTTTTTTGAGTCTGTAAAAACCATGGTAACCAAATTTATTTTGTTGAAGAATTGCACAAAATGGGATTTTTAACCGAAAATTACACCCCCTCTAAAAGATATTTTTTCTTGAACACAGTTTAAAACCAAACATCACTGTCATGATAGCGGTAATGAGCCTATTTCGACATAGGTATAACTTTAAACTTTTGAGCAATCTTACCTCGTACCGTGGCTATCAATTTCTGCTGTTATTGTTGAATTTTTCCCTCTTACACGCACATTTGGATACACTCTAAACCATTAATCTCGAACCCATTTTGTTGAATTTCTTTATGCAGATGTGAAGCCTGCATATAGGTCTCTAGATTGAATTAACCAATTTAGGGACATAAACATTTTTATTTTTTATGCGTATAATAAAACAGTGGCTTTCTGCTTATTAAAACTCACCCATGGCCATTTGGTCTAACTGTGAACTGCTTCCCATGCAAAGTGTTAAATAATTTAAAACCAAATTATGCTGAAATTGAAGGTGATCACTATCAAACGATTTTGCTCTTATTTGATATTTCACGCTCACGTATGTACACGGAACATGTAAATGGAGATACACTGTAGTTCTGCTAAATATGCACTATTGTAAACATTCTAGTATACCCCAAAACGTTCACGGTTTTATCATCGACCTTATCTTCGGAAAAATCTCAAAAACATGCTTTAATTTCAAATGCGCTATATCCATGCAGTACTTAATGCTTCCAGAGTTTACTTTGAAATTTTGACAAAAAAAAAACAAAAACAAAAAAAACCCCTAAAAACCTCTTTCACAATGCAATTTTCCATGTAATGTGATGGCGACATCAGTGATATGAATACGTAACATACACTCGATGACAATGTAAGTCCAAACCAAGTCCTTCTGTCATTTCCGCTACAATGTAGCACAACATTAGTCATAACAAGATAATAATGTAAAGTAAAACATAACGCTGATAAAAAATAGAGGAAAACATCCGTTCAAATATTATGGGTCGCCTTTATACGGAGATTTCGTCCACGTTGATATTTTATAATTCTTCGTCCATTTGTAAAACGACAATATTCAGTGGAATGGGATGAAGATAACTGTATCACTTTCATTAGGTAACATAACAAATTGGCGTAATGTCAGGCAAATTATTAATAAGGTTTAATGGCAAACCAATTTGTTTTGGTTAACAATTATCTTTTCGTTACAGAGAAAAGGCAACTGGTAGTTCTACTGACAATGCAAATACGTCTTTTCCTGGATCTGTAAATTCTGGTGTCCTAGCATATTCTCTACCTAAAAATCGGCCTAGTCCTACTTCTGCCAATCAACCCACCAGTTTAAGCATACCAGAAGATGATATCGATTCTACCAATCTAAAACAACTCAATCCCGAAAATTTGCAGCAACTGCCACATTCACCTAATCGATTCAACGGGACCGATATTGATTGGCGGTACAACATTTTCAAAATAAACAGTTATTTATCTACAGAGTTGATCAATCAGCAGTGGAAGCATGTTATTCGTCATCTATATGAAGGTAATTTGTTCTCGTAACCTATCGCTGAATATCCTATTTGTAGTCTACATGACACAATAGTACAGCATTTGTACATTATTCGGTTTAACAAATTTCTAAGGATTTATATACCAAGACAACGTTAAAGCTGGGGAAAATACAACGATAGTAGTTTGTAAATTACTTTTAGCAAAATAAAATTTAGGGATATATATGTATATATGACAATATTGACCTCTTTTTATCGAAATATACTCCCAATAAACCAGAAAATGTGGCCTTTATATTTATTTATTTCATATTAACATAACAAATAACATACTAAGAACGCATTGAAGTTTAAGGATATAACAGATTGTGATCAATACCAGTATTTATGATATAATGGTAAAGGAGTAACATTGTATTTAGGTTGTGGACAAAGTTCTGACGCAGACAGAGAAATCACTGAGCAGGAGAAAAATTGTGTTGGAAATATAAAGGAACAAATCTACCAATAGCCTTCTTTTGGAGTAGAAATCCGGGAGCTTCGTTGAATTTCTTTATGCAGATGTGAAGCCTGCATATAGGCCTTAGATTGAATTAACCAATTTTTATTTAAGACATACACATTTTTTTTTTTTATGCGTATGATAAAAGTTTGTCAGGGGCTTTCTGCTTATTAAAATCTCACCCATGAACATTTGGTCTAACTGTGAACTGCTATCCATGCAAAGTATTAAATAATTTGAAACCAAATTATGCTGAAATTGAAGGTGATCACTATCAAACAATTTTGCTCTTATTTGATATTTCACGCTCACGTATGTACACGGAACATGTAAATGGAGATACACTGTAGTTCTGCTAATTATGCACTATTGTAAACATTCTAGTATACCCCAAAACGTTCACGGTTTTATCATCGACCTTATCTTCGGAAAAATCTCAAAAACATGCTTTAAATTCAAATGAGCTATATCTATGCAGTACCTAATGCTTCCTTTCCGCTACAATATAGCACAACATTAGTCATAATAAGATATTCAGGTAGAGTAAAAAATAACGCTGATAAAAAATAGATGAAAACATCCGTTCAAATGTTATGGGTCGCTTTATATGGCGACTTCGTCCACGTTGATATTTTCGTCCATTTGTAAAACGACAATATTCAGTGGAATGGAATGAAGATAACTGTTATTTATCTACAGAGTTGATCAATCAGCAGTGGAAGCATGTTATTCGTCGTCTATGTGAAGGTAATTTGTTCTCGTAACCTATCGTTGAATATCCTATTTGTAGTCTACATGACACAACAGTACAGCATTTGTACATTATTCGGTTTAACAAATTTCTAAGGATTCATATACCAAGACATCGTTGAAGCTGGGGAAAATACAAAGATAGTAGATTGTAAATTACTTAAAGATGCTCCATCGCTGACAAATGGTATTTTTTCACTATCAAAAACAGCAGCAGACGATTTAATATTTTTCTTCAGTTACAAAAGTTACTTACTTTACACCATTGCCATCGTTGAAAATTTGAGCTTCTAATTTTACTTGAAGTTTGAAATATTGAAAAGAATTAATTGCATCCCGAAAAATTCCGTTGCACTATATCCTATATGGAATGATATACTGATTGCGCATGCACCAAAGGCAAGATAAATTATTTCATATTATATTTTGTGTTAACTAGACATATATATATACACGATTAAACACCAATTGTTGTTCAAATTATTGATATCATTTATACTCTGTCGGCGGTAAAGCATCTTTAAGCAAAATAAAATTTAGGGATATATATATATATATGACAATTTTGACCCCTTTTTATCCAAATATACTCCCAATAAACCAGAAAATGTGGCCTTTCTATTTATTTATTTCATATTAACATAACAAAAAACATACTAAGAACGCATTGAAGTTTAAGGATATAACAGATTGTGATCAATACCAGTATTTATGATATAATGGTAAAGGAGTAATATTATATTTAGGTTGTGGACAAAGCGTCTCTGACGCAGACAGAGAAATCACTGAGCAGGAGAAAAATTGTGTTGGAAATATAAAGGAACAAATCTACCAATGCATTCTTTCGTGGAGTAGAAATCCGGGAGCTTCGGCCAGGATATTGGGTACCGCACTGGCAACTGAATGGCCACATCTTCTACAAGGTTTACGGGACAAATTTCCACGGATATTTAATGAAAGCCAAGTTTGATTCATCCTGATTTCTGAGTGTTATTATTTAATGAAAGCCAAGTTTGAGACATCCTGATTTCTGAGTGTTAATATCTAATGAAAGCCAAGTTTAAGACATCCTAATTTCTGAGCGATAATATTCAATAAAAGCCAAGTTTGAAACATTCTATTTTCTGAGTGTTAATTATTAATGAAAACCAAGTTTGAGACATCCTAATTTCTGAGTGTTAATGTTCAATGAAAGTCAAGTTTGAGAATCCTAATTTCTGAGGGTTAATATTCTGTACTCAGAATAGGCTCGTCATGTATTTATAAAATTTATACATAGCATACTCGTTTACAAAAAGAAAAAATAACGTTTTTGAATATATATAAAAATAAATAAATTAAATAAATGACATAGAACAAAGAGTTGTTTAATGTTGAAATGTATATAAATTGTTGTAGTGAAATTATTTTTTATTAAATTGTGTTGTTTATGTCTAGTCTAAATATTTATTTATTTACGTTATATTTCGTGTTTCTGGCACGGTGCCATTTCATCATCGTATATTTTTTTCCGTCGTATTAATATTTAATGAAAGCCAAGTTTGACATATCCTAATTTCTTAGTGTTAATATTTAATAAAAGCCAAGTTTGAGACATCCTAATTTCTTAGTGTTAATATTTAAATAAAAGCCAAGTTTGAGACATCCTGATTTCTTAGTGTTAACATTTAATAAAAGCCGAGTTTGAGACATCCTAATTTCTTAGTGTTAACATTCGATGAAAGCCAAGTTTGAGACATCCTAATTTCTTAGTGTTAACATTCGATGAAAGCCAAGTTTGAGACATCCTAATTTCTTAGTGTTAACATTTAATAAAAGCCAAGTTTGAGACATCCTAATTTCTTAGTGTTAACATTCGATGAAAGCCAAGTTTGAGACATCCTAATTTCTTAGTGTTAACATTCGATGAAAGCCAAGTTTGAGACATCCTAATTTCTGAGTTGTCTTAGTACAGTTTTGCTAAATGCACATATTGTTATAGTAAGACGCTTTTCTTTATAAGAATGACAGGGATATACTCCTTGAGACTCCCAAAAGGTAGTCATTCCCGATACTTGCTGTGGGATTTACAATATTATGTGATCAGCAAGGTTGAATATCCATAGGCATCATATCTACATATAGTTTTCTCTGAAATTTCGATACTGTTATTACAGTTTTCATATTACACCAGATTTTATTCTCGAATAAATGAATAAATAAAGTCAGGTTGATATATTTGTTACAGTTAGAGTCAGTGCAGTACTCAAATGCCCTTGCTATTACAATAAAAAACAATATTGATACTATATATATGTCATTCACAATTCAAAATCAGATTAATTGTTGAAAGACGAATAGAAACGATTAACTCTAACCCAATGAAAATAAGAGCATATCTGACTGAGGTTGCGATAAAAACATTATCCTCCTGGATTCTGGAATATTTTTTAATCTACCAACAAATGAAGAACTATATTTCTTGAACACACTTTAGTGATACAATGCGGAACTTCGATATTGAGTATTCATTTTATGCGAGCCTTTAATTTGTGAAACGAGTTTAAAAAGTGTCATAGCGAACTTCAGGAGATTCATAAAAAATAAAGATTAACGCAATGTTAAGATTTTTTTTATTAAATAAAGTACAACAACCTACATTTCGAAATTTTATGTAACAATATGTTGATCTAGAGGAGGTATCCATTGTGTCCTCGAATCCAGAAGGCACGTCATTGATTCCTGACGTCACGCCATTTCATATATCACTGTATCACAAGGGCTTCCTAACCGGGAGAGTTAATAGAAATTGCACCAGATTAGATTATAATTGTGACATATGTAACCATATCACATTGTGGAATACACTATACATGTATATATCAGGCAGATAATGTGATAAAAATCGATATAATATTTGGAGCCCTGTATAACATAATCGTACAAGAGTAAATACATCAAAATGTATGAAGAAAACAGGTCATATGATAACTGTATCAACTGAATGCATTTTAAACTTTCCCATTTCCCTTTGAGCAGTTTCATAGGAAAATGCAACTTTAATTCAAACAATTTCCATAGCTATGATACATATTTATATTAGAATTATACAATCACACACATGATTAACACACAAAGTCGCAAATTCAATACAAACATTGGATTTATAAATATATGACATTGATTAAAGTTGACTTATCTCCCTTTGACTGCCACACGACCTAAATTTCATTATTGGAAAACATCACAAATGAAAGTAATAACTAAGAAATCAAGCATAAATGTTCCATAGTGTATTTCTATGGATAAGAAATGTATGAAGATAAGTAATTATGGTCATGGCTCTAATTAAGGGGTGGGATATTGATTCCAATAATAATAACATGAATCAATAGATAAACGTAAGTGCTCTTTGTTTCTGACCAATATCCGTAGATAATCACCATACCCGTAAAAAATCAAACATAAACAAGCTGTGTCATATCTTCGATACCTTTAAAGGCTAAAAACCAAGGACATTGATAATATTGAAATAAACTTAACGAAGGAATATTTGGTCTTACAATATTTTGAATACCAGTACTGAAAATATCCTTTACTTAGTTCAAGCAAAATATATTGTTGCATGTGTTTCTTGTTCAATAATATTCAGACACTTAACGTATGAAAAGTATTAACAGAAAATTGACGTTTGCGGTTTGATAATGTCAAACATTAAAACATCGAAATATTGTTTTATTTGTGACAGACAAGAATGTTATGGTCAATTTCCTACGCCACTAGAGCGTGCCTAATGATTCTGTACATTAATATGAAGCAAACATCAGGTGTGGACATTCCTTGTAATTATAAACAAAAATATACATTTCAGATAAATCCTTTTTCTATTACATTACAATATCCGGTATCATATCATTTCTTTTCCTCAACTAGAATCGTATACAGGTCTTGACCGTAGAGCTTGTTTGTGTCATAATACTTGTCATTTTCATTTATATCAACGTTTAATGATAACTATAACTGTCAACTTCATCTAGAGGATATGCTTTATTTATAAATATTGATATGTTAGTAACTACAATATATGTAATAAACAATACCCGGGAAATAATCAATAATCGAAATGTATGACATGTAATGCGACCTCATTCTAAAGTTATTTAAAAGGTTATAAACAAGGTAAAATAAACACCATAAAATACAGGTGATTATGTTAGGATACCAACCAACCGTAAAATCCGTCAAAGTGAAGAATTCTAATATTACTGTTTCTTTTTTAACCTTAAATTTTAAATCGTTTTATTATTATGATATTTGCTCACCGGCGATAACAAATCTACAAAATGATGGGCTTAAAAGTCTTTAAAATTACCTAAAATAAGCAATCACGGAATATATACAATAAAAAATGTAGTTACAGTTTTATATCAACTCCTGTTTACTGGTATGCTATGAATAGGTATATGCAATTACATCCTTGCAATAAACTGCTTATAGATATTTACTACTAGCGATGAGGGGCGTAATTGGCCTGAACTATGCATGGTAATCAGCAACAAACCCACGGTAATGGAAATGAAATTTCCCACCTAATGAATCATCTATATATTGAAGATTTCAGTCATACTAGAAGATAAAACTTTATAAAAGTTTCATATGTTCTTAAAATGAAATGTGAGTAATACGTGGTGTGCGTGGGAACGAAGACTCGGCGATGTATTCCCGTTCCTATGTTGACTTACCCTCTTTGACTTCTTTACCTATAAATATGTGTATGTTTTTGTAGTGACACTCGTAAACCAATAAAGGAACTATTAATTTCAAATAAATATCTATTTATAAAGACTTAGGTGTGTTTGGTGCATTATATAATAGGTAGATCTTCACTCGACCTCATCGTGTTAGATATGTGTATTTAATAATTTAAGGCCTATTAATTTCTTGATTCTGATTATCACGTAGATTATCTCTGGTTAGTGAATACTACACCCGTCTTTAAGTTCAGTCCGCGATATGGTGAATCTTTGATGAGTAAGTAGGCCGGTTGTGTGACTTTGGAGGAAGAGTAATTCACATCTGTATTTACGATCATTTCTCACCACCTTAATCGTTAGTATGATATAACGTTCTTCGCTATATGGAAACATTCCTTTGGTTATAGCTCTTCATATCCGTATATTTGCATTTCTCATAGTGTTTATAACTATCGCTTTTTAACAAATGTTTATCTATTTCATTGAGTTGATTACATCCTTTTAAGATTTTCAAATGTTTATTATGGTAGAATTGATTTGATTTTGACAAAATCTGGGTCATCCGATAAATTATCCCGTTGGGATAGCAGCGTTTTTGGTACAATGTCAATATACAAATGTATATGGATATTTATTACATTTTTCGCACCCGTGAAAAAATATAAAAGTTTCCATCTCACTCGATGACATATAACTGGTATTCAAGAAACAATGAATATCCTCTATATCTTCTAAAAAATACTATCTTTTGAATATTATAGGACTCTTTCGTATGTGGATATGAAGGATAGGAATATTCTACCCGAAGTTCACAAAATGTTGTAAAACCCGAGGCTTTTGTAATCCCGAGGGTAGAATATTTTTTTCCTTCATATCCACGTATGAAAGAGTATTTTCTCTCGTGCCTCTACGTTTTATTACAATTTTGCTACTATGATTTTCCGCCATTTAGAAATAAATCTGAAAAAATGCGACTGTAAGTCAATTCTCCATACATAAAAAAGCATGATCTAATCAACGCAAATGCCGTTGTCAGTATCTTTTAAAAGTAAATCAAGTCTTATTTCTGAAAAAAAAAGAGTTAAAATTCTACTTAGAAAATAGTGATTTTGTTCGCGCTGTGACATCATGAGGTTTTATTGCATCGGTAGCCAGACAATACAGTCTCAGGCGATATGAGTGTATTGCCCTAGACAAGCCAGTATTACACGCGGAGGTTTGAGAGAATATGATGTATTAGATGTAATTGGTAGAATTATGTTTTTAAAAGACTTTTACTACAAACATGTATCAAATCGAATCACTTCATTACCTCTTCATGCAATCACAAAGCTTCTTATCAATTGATCAGAAATTATTTCATTTCTTTGTCAAAATAATTTATTACATGTATCATATAAAATTTTATCTCTGTATCACATAGCGTGTGCTCGAATTATTTATGACTGAAGTTTTTATTCCTGAAAATATTAAAATACCTGAAAATAAGCCATACCCGACGTTTGGGGCTGACGTAAGCCATTTATCGAGTACCACTTCGACGTAATTATAAGCCAAACAGCGATTTGGGGAATTACCATGTTTGTACATGCATACAAATTTTCTCATCTCTCTTTTTGAAAGCAGACATATAATCCATCGCCGTTTATATATACGATATCTGCATTACTAATAAGCATCTGTAAGGAATTTGCAAATTACAAAAAATGATACTTTTATATACAAATTTATATATATTGGAAACCTTGCCTGTTTTATAACAATGTAATCCGATTAGAAATGAGTAAATTGTGATTATTTATCAAATTATCCCAACACTACTGTCTCCTATCGTTCGTGATTATACTCCACGTATGTACTACTGCCATGAGAGAAGCTGGTACTACATGTATCGGTACATAACCCATGAACTGTGTTGTGTAATCCGAGAAAGATTCTATTTACTTACCGTACTAGATCAATGTCTACAGGTTTACCATATGTAACCAATGGTTCGTGCAATGTGTCGGTGGATAAGCCAAAGTAGCAAAAGTTATTTGTTACATCTCCAAGAATAGTATCATAAGATAACCAGTAGACATCTTTTTGTTTCTTAATCCCAAGAGAGAACCGTTTGTGGCTGATATGGCCCACTATAATTAATAACAACACATTTAATTATGATCAGCAACTAAGTATGGCCCACTAAAATTAATAACAACACATTTAATTTTTTTTCACTTGGGTTTATAGAGCGATAGACAAAACAGTTATCATTTTCAATCATTTTAATTTAATTCAAAAACTGAAAAGAGACACACAACAGCGAAAATAAATTGAATTTACACACGAAACGAAAAACAGTGTTCTATGGCGTCGACCAAACTTGAGTCTAAAACCGCTATTCGCCATTTTCACCAATTTCACGTTTCTTGTTTTAAAAAACCTGACCCTCATAACGATTTTAATGATGAAATCCGGTGGGAAATGTAAGTTATAATAGACAGTAGGCGACGATTACTATAGAAATCAAAGATAAATGACTCGCTAGACAAAATTAACACCTATTTAAATTCTCTTAAGTTCCTGATAATACTATGTCCATACTGACAGTGTTCATTATCAACCCAAAAGAAACACTGGCAAACGGGATATAGTATCAGGTGTTGTTACGCGTGGTTTCAGTGTGACAAGCACCAGTACAAATTAGGAAACACCTCAAAACATGGAGAGATTCCCATAAAGTATCATCATCTCAGTATCCAGGATGTGATCGAGACTGTTGTTTAAGATTTCTTGTAAATCAAACAAATCAACAAGTATTTTATGCGGAGTAGTCTGGTTAGAAAAGTATATTTTTCCCTTTTAATGATGCTTAGATTGCAATGTGTAGGTGTACTGTTGCTATATCTGATATTGATTTGAACTATGTATTAAAAAACTGACGTATGATTCTGATTTTTCTGTACTATGATGTATTTCTGGTAGGTACACACAGGTGCAAACCCACTAGGAATGTCTTCCAGAGCAATATCCGGTTTCCCAGTTCTGACATCTTTTTAATTCTGAGAAGATTATACATTGTAAATCAGGTTTGTATTATTGTATGACTCTAGTCATATTTGCAATATTAAGTAAAATATTTTAGAGACTGCCACGTGCATGTTGTGTCTTAGTTGATGTAGAGACTGCTGCGTGTATGTTTCTTAGTTGGTATAGAGACTGCTGCGTGTATGATGTTTCTTAGTTGGTGACTACTGCTAGTATCATTTGTCTAAGTTGGTGTAGACACTGCTTGTGTATGTTGTGTCTTATTGCGCGTAGAAACTGTTGTGTGTATGTTTCTTAGTTGGTGTAGACATTGCTTTTTTATGCTTCTTAGTTGGTGAGACTGCTACGTGTATAATGTGTCTTAGTTGGAGTAGAGACTGCTACTTTAATTATGTCTCTTAGTTGGAATAGATACTGCTAGGTGTATGGTGTGTTTTAGTTGGAGTAGAGACTACTACTTGTATGATGTGTCTTAGTTGGAGTAGATATTGCTAGGTGTTTTAGTTGGAGTAGAAACTACTACTTGTATGATGTATCTCTGATGTGTTTCAGGAATTAATCTCGTTCCCGACCAGACCACAACAAATTAAACTTAATTTAGAGCACATTAACGTACCTGTATGCAACCAAACTTACGTTAAAACTGTAAATGTTGCTAGTTACCTATGCTTGTGGAATGTTCTGACAGATCATTAAGTCTCCAGACCACCCAAGACATATGATCATACGATGCCTTGTTACCGTAACAATCTCCCATGAAATAGGTTATATTAATATTTTAAACATGAAAATGCAGTTTTGATAAAACCTAAAGTTGTTGGCTCGTCGCGGTATGTGGGTCTGTATGGCTTGAACGCCGTTAAATCACGACTAAAAAGTCCAATTATCTTATCTAATTTGGTCGTCTTCTTTTTCTGTGTTACATTACTAATCAAAGTGGATCAGAGACTATTATACAAGTACGATTGGATTACAAACATAACTAGTAAGATAATTATCCTTTGTTCTTGTAAACATATCTTATATTTCTGATAACTGCTGCAAATATGAAATGACTTTAAGTACGTCATGTCGCCGAAAATATAGCCAGGACATAATAATCGCTTAATGTTCAACATAAATCTAATGCATTTATATATCATTTTAATAACACAAACAATTTAGTATCGAAATGTTTTTAAAGGCGTTCGTGTACAATATGTGTTGGAAGGTTTTATCATATCGAGTTCATTACCTACACCATCGTGAGGAATCGTATACAAGGGATACTCCACCACTGACAAAATACACTGCGGTGTTCACAATGGAAATCAGATCTACAAATAAGCTATTGTCAGATTTTTTACACAACAAACAGATAATTGTTAAAATGTGACATCACAGGAGTTTGGGAGATATTGGTTGAGAAACACTCCACGGTCTGGATATCGAGATCATAATTATTAACGGCGGCTTGACTTACATCGTAGTTCCATTATCTCCACAAAATTCAAGTTTAGATCTGATCCTAATTTGACGTTTTTGGTCCCGTTAAGATCTGATCCTAATTTGACGTTTTTGGTCCCGTTAAGATCTGATCCTAATTTGACGTTTTTGGTCCCGTTAAGATCTGATCCTAATTTGACGTTTTTGGTCCCGTTAAGACCTGATTTTAGTTTGCTGCGATAATTTGATGCGTGTTTCTGGTATCATATACTATTCCGGTACCCCTGGTTCTGTTCCTATTCGTTTTACCTGTGGAACCAGCTTTGTGTTGGTATTATGGTTTTTGATGCGACAAACTGTGAGGCTTAATTGTTGTGCGGGTGTGTCTGTTGCATGTCTGTGTTATGTGATAGGTTTATGGCATATCAGAACCTTTTACCTGCTTCATGGTGCTACCACAAAGTTTAGTACCAAATGCGTGTCCTGATCACACTAAACTACTACTCGTGGACAGAAACTACATATGTAAAACACGGTATCTTGGTCAAAAATCAGAATCAAAAGCTTTCCAAACAAGGTTAGCCGCACGCTTGTTCAAACATATAGCAATCAGCGTTAGATAAGAAGACAAGAAAATGTAAAACAGAAAAAAATACAAGAATTTCTTTACCACCAAAGATTCATTTATTACATAACGTACATCACAAAGTAAAACGTGTGGTCAATAAATCTCTTGCTACGTGTGGGTTATTGTGCCGAATATCAGTCACAAGGTGTCGAGGTATCTTACAATAACCAGCATAGTGCATGCTTCACTTCTCACAGAATAGGAAAGGAAAGTGAAAAATGCTCACCTTTTCATTCAAAGTACAAAGTAAAATCTATTCACAATTTGACATAACAAATAACACATTCACAGTCCTTTCCACAGTGATTTTGTGGCACAGTAATTGAACACTGCACATTATGGGTTTGGGTATCTTGTAATTAAGGAGCAGGCAGATGAATATTTCCACTCAGTCGTTATATTTTTTTAAATGGATGACGTCATTCCTCAAAATGAGAAAAATGCAAGGTTTGGTCGAATTGTTTCCAATGTTGCTGTTTTATAAGATGTGTAGGTAAATTGATTTTAAAATAAATTAAATCTGTATTTCAACTTGATAGAACGCGTATATTAATTAATTAATTTCAAAGTACCACTGTTGATACTCTACGTTTCTTTGCAGTCATCGTATGATAATTAAATTATTAAGGCCAATAAGGATTTCTGCATACTTCCAACCACTCACATAGGATAACTGTGGCTAATAAAGCTATTGCTACCACAGTTGAGTGCACACATTACCCCCTTTTATGGCCAATAATGATTACATGGCCATGAAAGGGCTGATTCCACCACTTTCATGGTCAAGTAAAGGTTATTGCTATAGCCTTTACTTACATGACCATGAAAGGGACTCGACATGTGTGCAGTCGACTATAGTAATAATTATCCACCTTGTTCCAACGATTATGCAAATCAGTAGACCAACTAACCATTGCTGACAAGATTTTCAAAACAGGCAATATAATAAGAAAATCACATTAATTTAAATGAACATTAAAGAAACGTCATTACTTAAAGTTGTATTTAATTATAATATGATATCTAAAAAGCAGCTCAAATTATAAGAGAAAGTTTTAACTCTTCAGGAACCTTTATATCAACAAATGACACTTTGAAATCAATATCAACTGTATGCATTATATCAATTGAACAGATGGATTTAATTTTAAAAACAATTTTATCACACATTTATAGTTCCGAAAAATTCTTTTTTCACATTTACTTATTTTTCTTCCAATGGTTGAACAGAAGTTGATAATAATTCAATTGTACACATCCCCTAAACTATTTTGTATAGCATTTTCCAGTCAAAGTTTTTATCTCTTCACATGACGAAAACCCCTGTGCTCCTTACAATGGATGACAAATTAAACTGATGTATTAACATTGAGCCAAGAACCTCTAGCACTGAAGAGTACTCAGAAGCATAATATGTACAGGTAAGTCAAACATGGAACAACGGGAGAGTGGGGTATAGGGATGGAACGTATTTTTGTTCGAGGTAAAGAAGAATGCAGTAAGTCAGTTATTGCATGATTTCGGCCATGTTGGGCCATGTAATAACCTTTTAAAGTACATAAATTACCATCATTTGATACGACTAAGTCCCCACGGTAAGATGTCCATTGCTGTCCTAGTAGTAATTACTGATGACATGCATATACTGAATTTATTTGTGTGGAATTATAATCATGGATTTGTTTAAGTTGTCTTTCAGCCACAGTTAGTTGATCCGTGCCATTCATTCAACGGTGACCAAATACTCATTTATCCCACTTAATGGCGGTCAAGTGATCTTTGCCCCTCCGCAGTACGACCTGGTCACTCGGTACATACTCCCGCTACCCCATGTCGTTGTTATGTCTGACACTACTTCGTCTGTGGAAGAGGTACGGTTATTAAGTGCCATGGACCATAGAGATAAGATTATGTGGTATACTGTCAGACAGAAATAGCTGTGCATGTTTCTATCTCCTATTTTATTGAATTGTATTGGATCTTCCCCCATAGAGAAGGCCCAGCCATGACAAGCACTTACGAGACTATGCGTGTAAATCGTACGTATTACGGAATTACTGACAGAAACCTCTCTAAAATATCAAATAATCTGATCAGCCCACAATGCTGTGAACCAAATACCCATTTTCAAATTAAATCACAAATCTCGTAACACGAAATTCTGGCGAGTCTTATCTTCCGTTTTGACACCAGGTCAATCGGTACGATCTCCCCTGATGTATTGAACGACTGCATGATTCTAGGCAAAATGCTGATCATTTAAGCTGTGTAGGAATAGCATGCAAGTTAATATGATATCGTGCAAAAACAAATTGTAACTGAACAATGTTACTTTTAAGAGGAAACTAAATAGAAACTGAAATAATTTTTGGAAATGTTTATTAATAAAGTGATATACATCGTGCCACGCGTACGTTTTGTTCAAAATCAAAATCAAAATTCTCCTAAATATCAATATCCGTTAGCTATGATGTCGATAGAAGTTACCATGCCACATGTGATCTGCAATGTTAGTCTTTAAGGACAATTGTTAGCTTTTTCAAAAGGGGTAAACAGAACATGAACTGTTATAAAACGATGGATGTTAACGTTCATAGTTTATTGACAATGGATATATTGCTTGATTGGAAGAATTTTTTCATCGGTGGTCTTTAGGACTACGGTATACTTTTTATGGTTTCTTTGTGACAGAATCTGATACATATTCGTATTTAAACAGTTTAATGACTATTTAATTACATTTCATGTGAGAAAGATATTTCTATAATTTTCTTAGAATTAAGTACAACTGAAACATTTGAACATATGAAATCATAAGAAATAGGTTGATACGCATCGTATTGTACCTCAATATCAGAATAAATAAATAATACTAATCCTCCATTATTTTCCCGATAACAAAACTGAATATATGTCTTGGTTCCAGTCGTCTCGAGATAATGAATATACCTTTGGTTATCCCAGACGGGTTGAATTTGTTAGAACATTGAACGTGTTTTATATACAGTGTGTCATTGTAGTAATGATTACAGTATGAAGCATATTGCTGGTGAAACTAAGCAGAAAGGTGGTCTACATGAATATGGAAAATAATATAGTTAGTAAAGTTAGCTGGACAGGTGAGCAAGTGCACCTGTTCTAATCACTGGTGATCATTCTGAATTAAGTAGCGTAAGATAAAATCTAATTTCTTGATATTTTTGGACTTGTCCTTGATTTTCTCGTGCTATGAGGTGTAACAGGATGAAACATCTTCCAATACTCCTGAATGTTTTATGAAGGATGACGATTTTACTATGAGCAACACCTTTGCATTACTACAAAATAAACAACATGTACCTACTGACACGCAATTAGCGTTTTACTCTATCGCTACGCTCTAGTGATTTTACCAATTATGTGTTATAAAGAATGTTAATATATTGATAGAAATAATGACTACATTTAATAATGCATGTGCTATTTATGGTCTCTGAACGCTGACATAATTATGCGATTCCTGTGTTGTTTAAATGTACCTGTCGCTAGCTCACTGTGTATTGTGGTTGGTCTATTTGAAATGCCACGGAGTAACTCTCTCGAGTGTTATGAATTAAATTGTTTGTGACAAGTAAGCATAATGAAATAGAATACGAATATGTTGCCTTCTTTTTTACAGTGTATAATTATTATGACAAGTATCCTAGATCTGTGAAGTTGGCTATTTGTCCAACCTTGCAGAATCCCGGTGGACCGGTGTCATATTTGGAAAACTGCGACGGGGAGGATGTAATGGCTAGTATATTGCCGCTCCCGGTGGACCGGTGTCATATTTGGAAAACTGCGATGGGGAGGAAGTAATGGCTAGTATATTGCCGCTACATACATCATCCCAATATTGTATCAAATGAGTTTTAACATGACTGTTAAATTCAATATTTTTATATGCTTTGAAATACCAATTTTAAGAAATGATTTCCTTTGGATTCTCTTTCTTTACCTCTAACCAAACATATGTACATGTTTTATCATGTTGCCTTCGATGCTGTATTAAACCGGTAAGTCCTAGAAATCGTTTTCACTATCACAATAACACACGAATTACCCACATGAGACAATATAAGGATGTTCTTTTGTTTAATCTCGTATGACCCGTTGACACCAGTCCTATTTAAGGTAATTTTGTAGCTTGTTGGTCCTGATGCCTTATACACGTTGCATGAAGATTCAGGCGCCCATTCAAGGTAGGTTTGTTTCCATGACGACGTACTCAATAGCTTCAAAGCTAAGTAGGTACGGTAAGTCTTGTGGTTCACTTGGAAACAACATGACGTTTTTATGACTGTGTGTAGAATTGAATATTGCAGGGTCTAATGATTTACGAGAAAATGAAACTAAAGTTATTCGAGATTTATGAAACATTTTATTGCGATTTTGGGACTAGTTATGCAGGAAAATGGTAGATACCAAACGAATTTACGAGTGTCAAAGAGTGCATAGACGGCAACAAGACTTGATATAGATTTATATACTTTGGTACACAGATACGCTGGGGAGATTTAATGTTGGGTTGTAACAGATAATGTGAAATAAAGCGGCGTGGATGTTTATATAATAGGCTAGATATACATGTTAGACACTTGATAAACGTACTGTATATCTTACTGAGCGAGTCAGGTGTAAATCTACAATGTATATCGGTGGTTTTCAGCAGTATATTACAAGCAATAACGTACGTTCTATTTTGGGTTCTTTCCCCTGGCCGAATAACACCAAAGTCCATAAAACTGGTAGTTTCTTCTCCTGCTTCGCGCTCAGCATACAGGGAGTGGGACGACTGGTTCCCTCGTTGTCAGTATAATGTGACCGGGTGGGGTGTGTTGTTTGGTGTCTTCGGCGGCATGCTTCAGTGATATAGCACTATAAAAGGGCAACAGTTCCACTATACAAGAAGACACAACACGAATATACCGCAGTCTCCCCAACCACACACCTCACACAACATACACACCGCATACATGGGAGGCCGTCCTTACATGACCATAGCTGTTAATAGGACGTTGATTAATCAAACAAACAAACAAACAAACAATCAAACAAACGTTCTATTTGAAAATCATCATAATTTAATTCCAAGGAGAATCGGCCAAACACTCACATATTTTGTTTTCAATTACAATCCAAGTTAATTCGTCCAAAAAATATAAAATACATGCCTTTGGTGTTCTTACAGCTGAGTTCATTAAGTACGTCTTCTGTACACGACTTGAATTGGAAGAGTTTGTCTCCATGTGATTTCGTGGAGGATCTCGTTTATTTAATGGTGCTGTTACACGTAAGCATACTACCGAAGACGTAGAACAGGGCACTCTTATACTCTATGCAGACAAATTGACCAGACAGGCCACCACGCTCCACGCGTTTACATAAGAATGATGTCATTGGTTAGGCTTTCCGGTAAATGGGACACAAACTTAAACAATACAGAAATGCGCTCAAACGGTTGGGATATATCTCCTGCTTGTCGCTTCCCAAACCCTTCACATCGGGATCATTTTAAGGACATTTAACGGTTGAAGTAAAACCAACAAATTAAACAAGTAGAGTTATATTGATCGTCGACACGTGTGTGTTTAAACATTTGAAAACGCAACATTTGCTTGTAGGTCCCATCAAAGGCCTGCATATGTAATAAGTCTGTATAATGGCTTTTGTTTACATGATAGGTTGGTACAGTTGTGTTATCCTAGTCAGTGATACGGTCAGGTTATCTAAACAGGTGTTCCCCAGAACAACAGTTCGGTAAACAAATGACATATCATAACAACAGTTCGGTAAACAAAGGGCATATCATAACAACAGTTCGGTAAACCAATGGCATATCATAACAACAGTTCGGTAAACAAATGGCATATCATAACAACAGTTCGGTAAACAAATGACATATCATAACAACAGTTCGGTAAACAAATGGCATATGATGACAACTGTTCGGTAAACAAATGACATATCATAACAACAGTTCGGTAAACAAATGGCATATGATGACAACTGTTCGGTAAACAAATGACATATCATAACAACAGTTCGGTAAACAAATGGCATATGATGACAACTGTTCGGTAAACAAATGACATATCATAACAACAGTTCGGTAAACAAATGGCATATGATGACAACTGTTCGGTAAACAAATGACATATCATAACAACAGTTCGGTAAACAAATGGCATATGATGACAACAGCTCGGTAAACAAATGACATATCATAACAACAGTTCGGTAAACAAATGGCATATGATGACAACTGTTCGGTAAACAAATGACATATCATAACAACAGTTGGTAAACAAATGGCATAGCATAACAACAGTTCGGTAAACAAATAGCATAGCATAACAACAGTTCGGTAAACCATTTGTATAGCATAACAACAGTTCGGTAAACAAATAGCATAGCATAACAACAGCTCGGTAAACAAATTGCATATCATAACAACAGTTCGGTAAAAAAATGGCATATCATAAAAAACAGTTCAGTCAACAAATGACATATCATAACAACAGTTCGGTAAACCAATGGCATATCATAACAACAGTTCGGGAAACCAATGGCATATCATTACAACAGTTCGGTAAACAATGGGCATATCATAACAACAGTTCGGTAAACAAATGGCATATCATAACAACAGTTCGGTAAACAAATGGCATATATAGCATAACAACAGTTCGGTAAACAAATAGCATAGCATAACAACAGTTCGGTAAACACATTGCATAGATCTATCATGACAACAGTTCGGTAAAAAAATGGCATATCATAAAAAACAGTTCGGTCAACAAATGGCTTATCATAACAACAGTTCGGCAAATAAATAGCACAACAAAACAACAGCTGGGTAAACAAATTAAAGACACAAAATGAATTGAAGTGAAAACTGCTACAGAAGCCATAACAAGATTATCCTAACTTCCCAACAGACATTTGCTTCAAACAACAGTTCGGGGAAGTCTATAAGCAGGCTATGACAGTAAAAGGTGATACAGTCTGACAAACCATCCAGACAAGGACGGTTCACCCTAGAAAACAGTGGCAACATGTTCGGCATACCTTATACAGGTAAAACGGGTACACCTGTTACATGATGAGATCTCTAAAATAACACATCGTGTTTATGATGAGTTTAAAATTTCATTCTTTATACAAGGTTAGAATACCAATCACATTTATCTAACGTAGTAAGTTAGTCCTTATTGCCTTACATCAAAAGCTTAGACTGTTCCATTTGTTTAATCACATACTGCAAAGAGGCGATTTACCATTACTTCCATATTCAGTTCTAAAAGATGAGAATGTAGTCTCATGGTCAATGAGACTCTTCAAGCATTTGAATACTCGTGATTTAATTTGATAATTCTTATCTGAACATTTTGCGGTCTGAAGTTTTGGAGATAATATTCTATTAGTTTTAAAAACAATAAATTAAAAAAAACTATCAATATTGTATTGCTATTTTATGTTAGATCGGTATTGATTAAATATTTTATTTATTTCAGTTTTTAAGATATTGACATATAGGTAAATATGCAGGGACGTTATAAAGTAAAGGGAGATAACAGTGTTATGATAATGATAATGAAAAATAAAGATTGTTTACGATGTTTAAACGCTCTATCTAAAATCGTGCTTTCATGTTCTTGCCAATTGACTGATCAAAAGCAAACACATCAATTTTTATCACATCATATTTCTGTAACATTTGAACTGGATATTAACATTCATTTTCGTAATTTACGAATATCGTTTTTACCTAATTATCGTCAAACATTCTCGCTAAAAATAATTTTGAATAGAAAGGAAGTATTTTGGTATGAAAAGGCACATATATCATATCTATTGGTATGGATGGAGCCGATTTTCTCAGTCGAATGCTGGTTTTTCATGTACAAAAAAAAAATGAAAAAATAATACATTTGGGTATTAATCTTAAAAAATACAATTTCTACGATATTTTGAAAGATGCATTAAAACATACCTACTGATTAGAAGAAGGATAAAGAATATTGTTGATATACGAGAAAATTGTGGTATATGTGAGACTACCATCTGAGAGATATAAATCTTTGGTATATGTTGATTGATTCTCCGTTATCCTTTTAGTCCGAGAGGACGTTTTTGTTATTTCTCCTCAGACCAAGACATTTCATACACTATGTTTCAGAGAATTAGAGTACATAATGTGGCATAGCTGCTACTCTGATTTGGCTCATCGTAATTGGAGCGATTTTGCTGAATCGACCCATGCTGATTTTGGGCTTTTTGAATCTTTCCCTTTGCGAGTATCCATTATGATTGATTATGCTTCCTAAATCTACAAAGCACTGCAACACAAACGCTTAACAAAGATAAAGACCACGCTTTCCAAATATATAGACATTATCTATATATATATATATATAATTGCTATTGGAGGAAAATAAAATTCTTAACGTATGGACACCTAAGACGATTTTGTTAATGTATTCAAAATGTCCACTTAGACTTTTAAGTGTTAGTTGGCAATATAATGTTAATATTTACTGAATCGTATTGTTGATTTCGATGTCGGGTTGTTGAATACACCATTTAGAATGATAATGTTGTTAGCAGAGAAAACTAGGGATTTTTCTGTTGTTTTGTATGAGTTTGTTTTTCAGTAAATAACAATACTACATACTTGCTCATCATAAAAGCAAAACACTTAAAGTGAATATATATATGCCTTTTGACATTTATTGTGAATTTGAGGAATTCAATATATCACGTTGACGAATACGAGAGCGGTGACATTGCGAATTGTGCCCGGAATGTGAACTGGGCTAGTAGATATATATACCTAGGACAGGTGGAGTGGAATGCGGTATAAACAGGTGACATGTGTAATAATATTTACATCACAAAAGCTAGTCTGAAAACTAAGTCGCGTTGAGGCACAAGTAGGTCAAGGGACATTCACCCAGGAAAAAAATAATTGTGACTTGCGAAATTTTTGAACCCGCCAATGCACTAAACTCAGTCCTTTCCTGCTCAGTTTTTGACCAAGATCCTTGTGAGATCGAATTTCCAACGATTAGTTATGTTATATTGATATTACAGGCTGAAGCTATGTAAACAATTCATGTTAACTACTATAAAAGACTACAGCTGTATGCATGTATTAGTCTTTTACCATACACACAATTAACAATTGATATGTGCAGAGTTTCCATGCAGCGAAAGCATTAAGCGCAATGTCACATGCAATGATGATGAATTAGTGAAATAATTTGAGGCCACGTTATGTGTACTAATTATGCTATCAACCAGCTGTATCTGAAGTCACACGCGCACGTCAATGTTGAGCGAGAAATATTTTGGAAATAAGTATGCCTCGAAATAAAGCCATACATGAAAATAAGCATGTGATGTATTTTGAAAATTTGTCTTGAAAATAAGTACTTTCCATACTGAATCTGCAATTGACATATTCACCATAAAAATTGTGTTTCACGTGAATGTATTAAGGTCATTTTAAGTGCCTGGCTATTTGCAATTGTAATCGTTTAATGCATGCTGTCACAATTGCTTATTCGTGCGTTTGTTTGAAGTTTCAAGTTCTTCGCCCTCAAGGTCACACGAGTTTGCACTAGGATAAGTACAACGTAGCCTAAAATAGTTGGTACATCGCTGACATAATTACCTAATAGTACGCTGCTTAGTCGGTCGACATCGTCCCCAATAATGGCCTATTGCGAATGCTTGCCAAGTGTGTTCATTAAAGTATTGTCGCCATTTGTTGTTTCGTCGAGCGTAACAATTTATGGTCCTCTGCCACACGCAAGAGTCATATTTTTATTTACCGTAAAATTACCCTGTCCAATTTTCAGTACACGTGTCGTATGCACTAAGCAACGTCTAGTTAGCAAGTGCATCAATCAAAAGATTGTGTCGAAATGTTACAAAATCATATAAATGATAAAATGTTACTTAAAGCAGTATTTGAATTGAACAATTATAGATTTTAATTGATATACTATGACCACGAAAGGCGACGAAGGGGGCTTCATAGAGTAGGGTACTATTATTGTTACCAAACTGGCCATACTGTAATGTCTGATATACAATTTTTGTTAGCTGTTCTGGTCCTTGATTGTTTAAGCATGTGATTCAAAAGAAAAATGCCTGAATAGCCAAATAATATAACTACATTTAATTTTATTCTTTAAAGCAATTAGTGTTCAAGTATCTCGTGTTATCAATTATCCGTATGTTGAACATGTTGAACAATTATAGATAATTAATGAATATCTTAATGCAATATTTCATTATAATGTTTCTTTTCCGTGTGCGCAGTAAGCAAAGGGTTTTAGACCAGCTAAAGAAATGAAATCAATGTGTTCATACCAATAGTATCGTCTTGAATGAGTTTATTGAGTTCTGATCTTAAAAATCAACCAAAATAAACAAGTGGTATGATGGTTTTTAAGGTGACTGTGTAATGTCGAACCGATCGGTATTTAAGTGATTTTTAAGGATTATTTTAATTTCGATTTTTTGTAAACGCCATATCAGCATCCAAGGTCATTAAAGGGCAGAACAGAACATGTAGTTTAGTACAACGCCTGTTATTGGTTCAGATTTATTTCTCTGAGCTTCAGTTTTACAATGAGATAGTCCAGGGGTGTAGAGATCGTATGTGATTGGAAATCCTGGACTATCGAGAATGATTAAAGGGTAGTTCATCATGTATCATGGAGTACGCATGTGGTTTGCCTCAGTGTGTCAATGTGTTTGTGTGCATATGTGTTTCACTTTAGGTGGAATTCTCTGTATGCGTAGACTCTGAATACAGCAAATGTGTTCTGGAAGACATTGTATATTCTGTCTACTGGTTTGTGATTACACGACTGTAGTCTTCTTATGGTGCTATCTCTAGAAAAAATACACAGCCAAAGACATCGAACAAGAAATCCCGAACGGTCGCCTTATACACTTCACTTAACTAACACGGGACAACCAAATATACCAAACAGCGTCTTAACCCACTTATGTCTATGGCAGGGACAACTGATGGCATATCGTAGAAGGTCAAGAAGTAGTAGGTATCTAATGTAACATTGACATCATTCCTATACGATTTACGTTCCGATGGCATGGAAAAAGACTGCTAACGAATCAAACAGCTCGCTACATTTCACTGACAATGGAGTGATACAATTTATGGCAATTTTAATTTCTTATGGCATACAGACTGCAGCTCTATTTCAACGTTTAAGATAACGTAAGTTAAAGATATATTAGGTATACCTTACTATTTAGATAATGACAATTTTGCCTGCTTTCAGAACAGAGTAGTATATTGCATTAAGATGATTATATGTGAAAATGTTAAACATCATAAAAACTATCCATTTACCAATTAAACTAACTTGTAATGCAACTATATCCATTGATAATTACTTAAAACCTAATTTGCACAATACAGTTTATGCAATTAGTCAGCCAGATGCCTTATTAACATTATGAAATCTCCGTTTATAGTTGGGAGTGTACTTGGTTTCCTTTTTGAAGAATGTTTGTCAGATACGTATATATAAAATTACCTTATTACTTAACTAAATACATTCTCGCAGTTTATCTGATTTTGACTCCTTAGGCATTCTTCAAGATCATTTACATTAGATTAGCACAATTAAACATATCTTTCATTCCATCAGCTTCGCACTTCTCACCTTGTCGGTTCGGGTTCCTCTCTAATTCACATATAACCTTACAGTCACCGGAAGGCCACACGTTACACCGTAATGTTTAGCTCTGGTAATGTCATAACACTAATACATTCGTGATGTCACAAAGATGAAACATATTTCTAAAATTTACCGATGAAATTATCGAAAACAATTGTTTTATTTTACCTGGTTAGAAAGTCAAAAGTCGGAAGGCAAGGTTAACGGATTTTAGCATATGATAAACGTACTTATCAAAATGTTAGTTGGAATAACACATTTTGCATCAATTTAATATAATTACAATAACTCTTGGCAAACCGATAAAGCATGCTTTGCGTCTAAGGTTTGATAGTCTGACTGAGCTTGGATGGATCCAGGTTTTAAGGACAAAACGTACTTAAAAATTCTTTACCGCCGGCAGAGCAAACGATACTCATCATTTGAACAATAACTAGTGTTAAATCGTGTATATGTGTAATTAATACAAAAATACATATAAAATAAAGTATCTTGTAATGGTTCATGCGCCATTCATTCTTTATACTAATGTAGAACATAGTTTCATGGATTTTTTAGAAACGCAATTAATTATGTTTGATATCTCTATCTCGAAGTGAAATAAGAAGCTCAAACGTTTCAATTATGGTAATCGTGTAAAGTAAGTAACTTTTGTAACCGAAGGAAAATACTAATCCGTCTGTTGCTGTTGACTATGCCACTATGCTTACTATTGTCTATAACGGATATTTATTATGTACAAAGAACGCTAGTTTGAGATAGATAATATTCCTACTATATACTTTTAGGATCACTGAACTTAAAACGAAGACAAGCGTTCCTTAAACATAATGGCATTGCTATTTAGTGACAATATATGTATCGAACCATGTGGACCTACTAAACTAAAATGTACATTGTTTTGCATACTTTGTCAAAAAATTTACAAACAATACGAAATTCTACGAGTAAACAGTAATACTTAATGCTAAGTCTGATGCATAGACACTTTTTATCAATTAAGTTATGCTCACGTATACCTAAGAAATGATATATGGGTATTCAAAATATCACTGGTGTTCAAATAGGGTTCAAAACTAAATGCAGAGAGTAAATGTTAGAAAAAACTAAATGCAGAGAGTAAATGTTAGAAAAAACTAAATGCAGAGAGTAAATGTTGAAAAAAAATTAAATGCAGAAAGTAAATGTTGAAAAAAAATTAAATGCAGAAAGTAAATGTTAGAAAAAAACTAAACGCAGAGAGTAAATGTTAGAACTGAAATCGAGGTGGTGAAGAAACCTGATTACACGTCGATAACGATAGATCTAAATTCAGTGTGATATCGCCCAATAAACTATTCTTAGATTCTGCTTTGCAACCCAGTTGACAGAAATAGTAGTAAAAAGACAAAAATAAAGAACGATGAGCGCAATCACACTTTTGGTTTTATAATTCTTGACCCATCCCCACCTCCCTTCAAAAATAGCCCATCTTATGCCAAATGTAATGTATATTGCACTTTTGTTCATATTCTCTACAGACATAGATTGATGAGAAACCTCAATAGCTCACCAATCGTATATAAATATAGAATTGTAACTTTTTATGATTCCATGCAGATATAGACCTTTAAAAGACGTCGAAAGTATACTCATAAATGATATGACCTTTTATATGATAAATATACGGTTTTATACCTGATAATGGAAGTGCGTCATTGCTGTCCCTGATCAACCAGATGACGATGCTAAAGATAATGTTTAACCTTAACAGTGAAGGTTATGTGGGGACAAGGCTGTATCGTTGGATACACAGAACGTATGTAGGCCTTGCTTTCACAGATACGCCACAGTGTCCCATGACTTAATGAATAGCGCTATCGTAAACATTTAAACATACTCCAAGTATAAACTCATTAACGCAGGTCATATCTGTCAGCATCCTGTTGATGCTGCGTGGACGTTTAACAGAAATAGAAATGTCTATATTTGTAAGTACAATTAAGTTGATGCATGCACTGAGCCACACGACTAATTATCAAAATGACAACTTACATCTTTTATACATGTAGAGGCATCAATCCTGCTTATCTATGAATATGAATTAGTTTTGTTCATAAAATGACAGGCTGAAATCTACTGTACTGAAACGTTTGAATAAGTATCAAGATAACTATTTTAGTTATAAGTAACGAATACATGTTCGTTCCGATTTTTCTTGAAAAAATAAAAACATACTTTGCTTATATAAACCTATTTTTTCACCATGCATGATGCCTTCATTTAAATGGAATAATTTCCACGTTACATGGTGACAACAACTAATGAGTAAAATAATAAAACGCTTCACGATGTGGTTTTTAAATATCCTAAGGAAAGCGTGATTCAAAATACAAATATATATTTGTTAGCAAATTTAGTGTTAGCTTTAAATATTCTAAAGTTTTACGACTCGGTTATACGCTCTTACTAAATAAAACACATAATTGTTTTTCTTACCACTTTGGAAGCCATTGATAATGCATAAATTTATTTATGAAGCGTTTAACTTCAAATAAAATAAAAACATCTTATATGTGTCTAAAACCACGTGAAAGATGTCACTGAATGAAAACAAAAATGAATAATATTTGTGCATCTAAATTGAAAATGTCAACAAAGTTTCTTGATAGAAGACGACCGGACGAGTGATGATGGGAGCAATACTTGCAACAATATTTGCCATCCCCTTTCATTACGGGACATAATGCACAGTACAAAAAAATATCGGTCACCGGATTTCATTTACACTTTTCCATCGGTCTCCGCATGTATCGTTTTTTCTTCCATTATCCCATTTCATAAACTATCACATAACAAGATTTTATCTGTAATGGTCACCTCATAGAATCCTTGCTATTCCAACTTTATCATACAAAGTGTCAAAATGAATTCTGATCCACAAATCGAGACCTTTACATATCTAGAATAAAAAAAAAACTATACTATAAAATGTGCTTGGTTTGCATTAACTGTAGAATGCCGAATCTGGCAAGCTGTGTCAACTGTCATACTTAATGGAGAACACGCCTCTCCATTATACAAATTGAGTGAGATTTTATCGTATTTTATTGGGTTAAAAGCCTACGACGTGTACTGCACTCACTGACCGATATTTACAACAGATTATCCGCTAGAGGGCACTAGCCCAGATTCACCAGACTTTTGTTGTTGTTGTTTTTTAAACAACCAAAATGCATTCTGTATCGTTGAGTTATATCCAACCAAATTAACAAATGTCTTTGTTGCAATAAAGAATTATTTAACTCACATTGGTAAGTATGATATGCGTTTACAATTAATTCAATTTAAATCAATGCTAGATCTACAGCATTAAAATTACATTGGGACAAAACTGCGTTAGGAATTAGCATACCGGGAAATGTGTCCGCTACATGTACCTCCCGCTATGATAGCAAACTAAAACAATATTAGAGTGCTAAATGAGAAGGTCTACAAATAAACAAAGGACTGAAGACATTCACTCGATGAACTGACAGATAAGACGAAGGCATTTCGTACACTTGATAGTCATCAGAGAGAACCACACTGTATTCACAGATAAGTTCCTACAATCCATGCATCTGATCAATTAGCTTGCGTTAAGCAAACAAATTCGTGTAATTAATGTAAAGACACTGAATAAACAGCTTCTCGCTGTAATGAATTGAAGGGTATTATACACTGTTGTTCCGTGCACTGTAAGAGTGTAATCTTACCCATAGCAATATCATAATAGCATTATATAATCCTATGAAAAAATATAATTGGAAATGAAGCCGATTTTGCCGTGTTGATCTGAAAGTTAGCAACAGACATCGTTCTTAATTTTGAGACATTTTGTCTCAACCGCAGATCCCAATTGAAATTGTTTTAAGGTCGCTAGACACATTATCATATATAAATATATATGTATGAGTATATATTATTATCAATATCTATCCTCTAATATCCTATTTAATGTACCTGCATTCCAACAACGTTTGAGTAATATTTGCCGGTAATGCATAATTAAGTTACCTACTGTTGAAACAGTGTTGAATATATCTCTATGGTTACAATCATTCTTTGAAACAATCAGCTTTTAAACAAATATTATTTCAATTCAAAATTTACTCAGAGACAATTTGTTTTTCGTTTTTCTTCTTTCTCTGATTCTTAGGAAAACGAACGCAGAGAGAGTCAAACTATGGGTTTTAATCATTATATAAGGAATTTAAAGTATGACGTTTATCAATCATTACATAATATTTATCATTGACAAGCATGTAACGGAGATAAATCGGAGTTCAAAGTGGGCTCAAAATAAACCCCGAAGCGTTTATATAGCGAGATGCTTTTTACATTTATAATTGAATAACATAAACAAAAATATGCAATGTTATCGTTATAATCTGGTCTTCATATCACTTGAGATTTCTTTCGTGCGGGACTCTTTCTTTTCAAAGAGATTACTATGATGACTTTGCAGTAAATCTAAAGTAACGTTGCGAACGGCAGGCAATGCCACTTTTTATCATTATGAAACAATTTTTTTTTTCAAAGTGATAAAACTATTTCTTACGTGTAAGATTTAATTATAAAACCATTAAGCAAAGAACTCCGTCGTGTAAAACATTAATGTTTTAATAAAAAGTATTTTCCAAGAATGATATTTTTGAGTTCCAAGTTAATAGAAATCGAACGAAACTTTGCCACAGTATATACATGTATTCTCACATTTAATTTTTTTTTCAAAACCATTAATTCTCATTTGATACGCTTGATAGAATTTCCCCCAAAACGCCTTTGTGTTTCTAGGACAAATAGACTACGGTTTGTGTGTATATTTTCTGTAAAGACATAGTATAAACATATGTATAAACTCCGTGTAAGCATCCACCAACAAATATTATACTCTTTTCCATTGTGGAGTATAAATGGTGGTCGATTATTGATGGCCAATTTAGAACCGTTAGCTCTTTACTTCTACCATATCTAGGGAAGTTGTATGGCTTCTCAAAAAGTACAAATATTCGATTTGGCGTTATGGTCGGATTGGGTTGTGTGTCTGTATAAACAGAATAATCATAGGCTGTCACAGCCTGTGTTATGGCGAACAACAAGTTGATTTTAAAAAAGTGACAAATGAAATCTTATCGCACACAACATTAGCGAGTTATTGTGAGACGAGGCGACGGTATAGTGGTGCCTATGGGTTTATCCTCACTCCTAGTCGCCGGCTTGTCTCTCTAACTGTAAGGATTGTCTGGGGATTAAACACAACTAGACCTTTATCACAATGGATCTCAGCATTGTATTAATCAGAAAAGTGTTGGTTTATCCATTCCGGTAATGGTAGGACTGTTCGATAGCAAAACGGCAGGCAGAACATGATGATAATGTATGTACGATACTACATGCTGGTTTTTTAAAGAGAGCATGCTTTCATTAAAATGGATATAGAAAAAACCTACCCTATTTGTGTCAACATCCATTACACAAACTACACATGACTATCGGAATACATACTCCGTCGCCGCTAGAGCCGGGAGGTGTAATTGTGTAACAAAGAAAATAAAATGTATCCAATGATCAGTGTCGATAATTAAAATAGTGCTGACAAAGCAGATCGCGTATCTATAGTGCTTACCATAATGGGTACGGGCCTCATTTATGTGCTGTCAAGATATATATCTGTACTTTGTCGCCCCCACAATGTAATTAGCAATAACTCTGAAATTTCTCAAGTTTGTTTTCTGTCAAAACGCTCAGGGTATTCGGTATCACTGTTATATTAACGTTAGTTTTCACTCGGATCTTTAATGCAATTAATTGTTTGAAATCATATCACTTTTTGTTTCTGAATCAATCTATATTTAGCTTGGTCTCAAGTCAGCTGCTGTCGCACGTGCCGTTGTAATGGATTCCAAGAGGTGCATTTTGAAGTTGAAGTTTGCTTAGTATCACGTCTGTCTTTGCTGTGCTGTAATTAGTGTCTGTTGTACGTGATGTTTGTTTGACGTAACGTCAGTTCCTGTTTGTTCTAACACATTTCTGTATCACATTTGTTTGTATGGTATTGCACGAGTTCTTGCTGTGATGAGTTTGATACTGACTGTTATTCCAGGTAAACTTTTGCTTAATCCGAAGGAATTCTTTCCTGTAGTGACATTTCTTAGTATTACGCAGTTTTTGCTGCAATTACAAACATGAACGTTTGGTGTTAGATCAGATCTCGGTGCACTAACCTTCGTCTGACCTTTCAAGTTTGTGGTTTGTTTTCACATCAGTTCCGTTTTCGATACCACGTCAGTTCTTGCTATGCTGACGTTTTCGCAACACACCCCACCCGGTCACATTATACTGACAACGACGTTTTCGATACCATGTCATCTCTTTTTATGCTGACATTTTCGATACCACGTCAGTTTTTGTTATGCTGACATTTTCGATCCAATGTTCGATTGTACCTGTTGAACTGACATTGTAGATACAAAATCATGTCAGCTCACGTTGTGTTGGCTTCTTAAATACAACGTCAGTTCCTTTGATGCTAACGTTTTAAAAAGTACGTCAGTTTCAGTAATACTGTCGTTTTTGATAGCATTTCACTTCTATCTGTATTGACAACTTTTAGATACTACGTAAGTTCCTGTTTTGTTGATGACTTTTAGATATTAAGTCAGTTCCTGTTTTAAAGAAAACTGTTAGATATTACGTCAGTTCCTGTTGCATTGAAAACTGTTAGATATTAGCCATTTCCTGTTTTATTGAAAACTTTTAGATACAAATGTATAACATCAGTTCCTGTTGTATTAAAAACTTTTAGATACAAATGTATAACATCAGTTCCTGTTGTACTGAAATTTTTTAGATATTACGTTAGTTCCTGTTGTATTTATATGGCTTTTAGATATTACGCCAGTTCCTGTTGTATTAATGTCTTTTAGGTATTAAGTCTGTTTATGTTGTATTGAGGTTTGCTGGTTTTCCGTTGTCCTCAGGTTTTGACACTGTTTACCTTTTTGGACTCTGCAAGCAATCCTTTATTATGAATATAAATGTTTTGCTTTTATCAAATTTATTTGAAAACGAATCTTTATTTCTTTCTGTGAATAAAATGACGAAGCACTTTTCGCATTGTATGGATGTTTAAATACTGTCAAACATCTGTAAGAGAACAGATTCCTGAAATGATATCCTGTCGACTATACATGCATGAAAACAGACACCTGATCCTTGAGAAATATATACTTGTTTGAAATAATAGCAAATATGTTCAGATGGACTTAAACTGCGTGACTTTTAAAGCCGTATGTATAAAGTCGGTTACTTATAGATCTTAGTTGTATAAGACTCTCTCTTACATCCGGGTACCAAGCTTTGCACTGTCGTCATAAAACAAATTTTACCTGCCATAAATCATATCAGTTTGTACTAGACCTATCAGACCTTGACTTGTCGAAATCATGACGCAGCAATGATCTTACCCATTCATAAATACCAAACTAATTATCTGATGTTTAAATCATTAAGTGTTCACCTCGGACAGGGGTTTTATCCTCAGTAGACTCCTAAACAGCCAGCAAGATAAGCGGTAAGGCATAAATAACGGGCAGGTTTAAATGCTGATAACACAGGACCTATTTAGTCTGTCGTAGTGTGTCATTGTCTTCATATAGTGCATGCCTGCATTTGGAACAAGGCGCACATAATATGAGGATTGATAGGTTGTAGGTAAAAGGTCAAATACTTCCCCTTCTCATTCATGAATACAAACCGGGATCAAATCTTACAGACAAAGGCCATTGTTCTATGTGACATATGCAGATTGAACAGATATCTAAAAGACTAAGGATATATAAGGCAATTGATTTTTCAAAAGATTCACACGTAAGAATATATTCGAAGATGACTTACTGCATTCGATATTAAAACAAAAAGACGTGAAAGTAAATCCCATGGAAATCTGAAAAGAATATTGTTGCGCCAAGTGAAATAAATGAAAACAAAATTATGAAATGCCCGTTTTGCATGTTTAACATGGAAAAAAATCCTGTAATCCATTAACACTTTTGATGTGAGTAATGCTTTGCAATAATGTCAATGATAAAATAATTAACTTTCATTTTGGCGAATGTAGTCAATTTGCAACTGAATTAACATAGTTCGAGACAGAAAATCCAAAATCGTGGAAATGTGAATATGTTTAGAAGTACTTTAGATAGGAATATTGGAGTTTGACATGGATAATTTATAGTGTCTGTCTCAAAGCAAATTAAAGGCGCAAAGTATTTAAATGATGACATCCAAGCAAAACAATCCAGTTATCACTCCTCCATACAGCAGTGATGTAACAAACAATGCCCAATGATACTGTAGACCCATTGTTCCCTAGCTACATACATCCTGTAGGAAGACTGTCGCCGGAAATATATAGTTTTATATAATACCAATACTAAGAATTTTCAAATCACTTTGTGTTTTAAAAGTCATTTATATTAGGTTACATATTTGAAGCCTGGTGACTTCATCTTTCCTTTAGGAACAGGTCTGCCCCACAATTGTCTGTCCGTAATACGTTTCCTTTCTGTGAGTATTGTAGAATAATTTGCATATAAGAAATGCATACTAATTTACCATATCAATGTAAATGACACTGTACTTAAATAGAACAGATGATTAAAAAAGGAGTAAATGACAAGGAATGTGTATTTAACTGTAGGCAATTTGACATTTTTAAGTGTCAAAATAAGCCATAAAGATATTTAATGTGTCAAAATATTATCACGTGAATCTAAAAACGAATGAGGAGTATGTAGCACTCTACGACATGGTGCATTGTCATGATCTATATATCTACATCGCGGAAACACACGAATAAGTAATCTTACGTTTCAAATTACAGTAATTATAAATATACGTACAGTATACGACTAGACAAACAGGTCGTTTATTTCCGCTTCATTTGTATTTTAACTGACCCGCACAATCCACACAGTGAGTTTGCAAGCTTAATATTGAGTTTCGCTAATTTAAATCTATCCTCGCTAACCTATAAACTTATTGCAAAAAGAGTTTTAATTATGATAATTTATATCTACAAAAAAACCACCTTTCAATAATAAGAAAGCCAGGGATATTGATTATTTTCTGTGTCTGTGCATTCTTGGCTTCGTTGGACTACTTTAAAGCTAGTGGGGGTGCCTAAATACGACTAGGTATTGCAGGTCAATTGTGATCTGTTTATTTGTCGGGTTTTGTCACCGACTAGGAATATAGGACGGGGTCCCATTACACAATTCTACACGGTACGTACGTACAGTCAATTAGATCTTTATTAACCCATTCATAATATATAATCATATTGGCTCAGTGGACAGGAAATAATGCAAACATATGGAGTTTTACAGATGTTGGTAATTATAATACCCACAGACCGGGGTCTTAAGTGTTAACAAGTTACGTAGGTTCAGTTAGATAATCATACAGAAACACAATAATGTTTGTCCCTACAAATGCAAATTCATCGTGGACTGTTTGAACACTAAATGAAGCGAATTTTCAGTCATTGTACTCCATACAACGATGCTTCATGGTAATGCACAACATGACTATAACAAGGTTAGGTGTTGATTGACATGTTAGCAGAACGCTCACCAACAATTGTTTTTTCCTTTGTTGACAGGCAGCAAATTGTACCTATTGAAGTAAACTAATGGCGATGTTAGTGTGTTTTCGAGCTGAATGTTTGCTTTGGAGTTTTAATCAACCATAATATATACGCTAGTAAAAAAGCCGAACGATGAGTACTAACAAGAGGGGATGAACATGAAGGAGCTATATCGTGCTGATCCCTGGGGAACTAAATGATAACCCCCTCACCTCGTATTAGTGTGCATATTACCAATATATAAACCACATCTGTGCAAATATATGCACTAGAATTAGCACTTTGAATTATATTTTCTGTTTATTAACGTTATGAACGCACAGTTTTAGGTTTAAATTTATACTTATCTAATGCTTTTGATATATTTCTGTTGAAGTCTTGTGTTATCAAATCTTGGTTTTCGACGCCATAATACACGTATTGCTATTTTTGGTGTTACTCATTCATAAAATGAAATTTATGTTACATATGTAAGTGCATTTAATTTAGACTTGGTCTTAGATTGATTTTGTAATGAAATTCCAAAGGAAGGTTATCACTTTGGGCCGTTTTACGGCCACACAGTGATAAGCAAAATATTTTGCATGAATATACATTAGGGTCAACTGCATATTGTATGCTATTCAGAATATCCAATTTTTCCTGCGCTCATGGTAATGTCAAAGGTCAAAACTCAATGGGTGAATATTCACATTTTCATTGTTTAAGTCCTAATTAATTAAATATTAGAATACATTAGATAACATTTTTGCCGGTTTTGCCTGTAAACATTGGGTTTGTGAAGTTCAGTTCAGACAAATGATGGGGAAAAAAAACCAAAAAGTAGGTCACAGTGACCTAGTTAAGCATTTATTCTATTTTAGCATTAAAACACTAATATTTTTGCTAAAAACTAAGATTTTTCAAAGATTTGATAGGTTGAAGTTGATTTTAGTACTATATATGGATCTTGAAATGACCTCCTTTAGAAGCAAATCGTGTCTTTACAGAACACCCAAGGACAGAATGGGTACCCTAGTTGGGAAGATAGACAAGTGGTCTTATTCAGCAGGTGATCTTCATACAGAGATGATCGCTAAGGCCGACTTTACCGTAATCGATGTAATTACAAGCCGGGCAGTGTTTATTAAAGATGCTCCACCGCTGACAAATGGTATTTTTACACTATCATAAATAGGAGCAGACGATTTTGTATTTTTCTTCAGTTAAAAAAGTTACTTACTTTACACCATTACCACCATTGAAAAGTTTGAGCTTCTAACTTTACTTCAAGTTAAAAATATGAAAAATAATTAATTGCATCCCGAAAAAATTCCGTGGCACTATATATTATATATAATGAAGTAATGATTGCGCATGCACCAAAGGCAAAACAAATTATTTTATGTTATTTTTTGTGTTGATTAGGCATATATATACACGATTAAACACCAATTATTGTTCAAATGATGAATATCATTTATGCTCTGTCGGCGGTGGAGCATCTTTAATAAAAATCCTGATAAAAGCTCTGTTTCGGGTAGCGTAATTGGACTATTAACGGACAATCTGTCCACATAACCAACGTCTCAGTCGATTGAAACACGGAACAGTGATCACACCTATTACATGTAGCCCCTACCCGGAATGACGAGGCATGCTAAGCTATATACCTATAATGCTTATTTCTTTTTTATATTAAATATGACCTGGAGAAGGAATGATCATGGATGGCTGTGGACTCCTGGTATAACTGAATACGCTCATCGTGTAGGAGAATCACCTTTACCATACCGCGGGCTATTACTTAAACATATATTACTTCTTTCAGCAGTCATTGTTGGAAACCGAGCTCATAATGTTCCACCGTGCCATGTCAAACGTCCATGAAGGGTGTTGACATATTTTGCCATCGTGTTATTATGGGTCGAGTTACGGTAAATCGAGTTTGCAAAATTTTGACTTATGCATGTCGATTAGTTAAGTTATAAGATGGTTTGTTGAGATATAGAGGTTCCCAAAAAAGTGACAGTTGTTTATCATGTTTATGAAACTCGAGTTAGTTAATTTTCAAAAATTTTAAAAGCTCGTATCTTTTGAAAATCTGAAAATTGACTAACGAGAGTTTAGATAAACACGATAAACAACAGTCACGCGTTGAGGAACTTATTCATCCCATAATGTTAACTCTATATTTATACCGTGGTGACCATTTTCTCGTATTCATTCAGGGAATACATTGATGTACCACCATACAATGTGTAATGATATATTTACGCCATAAAATATAGTGCCTTAATAGTGAACTAATATTCTATTGTTTAATACTTTGAATAAGCATCTACCTGTTATACAGTAAATACAACGCTATTTTAAAGAAAATGTGCTATGAAAAGTAGCCTGAAATTGAAAGCCAATCGGAATCAAGATATCTTGGCATTGACTAATCAGAGGCGCCGTAGGTGTTTACACACTGGAGTGTGTTAAAATAAATGATAACCAACTGCTATGGAATTTATCACATCGTTTTCCATTGTGAAACATGCAGGGTTATGGGATAAATTTATGTCGGAAAGACAAGTTATAATGCGACCTGTCGATATTATCATATTTAAAAAGTTGAGTTACACTATCACGACTGACTATCATGGTAATAATGTATTAAAGTCGATATTCCAATATATAAGACGACTTCACATGATGTTAGCGACTTTTCGACATAAATATCTCAATAAATTGTATTATAACTCGACTTTTCGACATAATTATCTCGGAAAAGTTACGTTAACATAACTCAACCAAAAATAACATGATTGCAGAAAAATGTCAACATATATGAAATATCGATGATGGCAGCTAATTCATTCGTTAATATTCACAAATTTCTGGAGTACTGCATGCTTTTTTACTCTGTGTATTATAAATGATGAAGATTGGTGAACTAGTATGCATTAATGAGGTATCCCAGGGAGAATATTCTGTCTACGTGCGACCGGTTATGTTAATCAAATACAAATTGTAAAAATGCACTTTAATTATTAATCACAACGATTGTTACAATACACAAATGGATTTAAATATTTACTTAAATATATAACATCTGTAAACATACAAACATTATACAAATATTTTCTTCTGGTAATGGGTTATCATTATGTTATGGAAGACGTCAATTAGAGCGATAATCACAAATTAATGTTGTCATCATATTAATAAAATCTATCCGATAATCATGGATATCCGGTAGAAGCGGATACAAGTGATGAAAACAGCGAAATTATCCCATAGCGTGGCATACAAGTTCCCAATTATTAATTTCCTTAAACAACGCAAGCAGATTAAAAAATCCACGACATTAATGCTAATCATATTTCTCAATTTTAATGGGGTTTTTAATTATGATTTGCTTCTTTACTGATTCTTTTATTTTACAGGAACATATTAGATATGTGGAATAATTTAACCACGTTGGCCAAAAGATGAATAGACCTCCAGGCTATGAGTTCGAAACCCTCTTGAGGTAGTGACAATAAACCGACCGTATGTGGCAGTTTTCTCTTCGTTTAACTAGGATGTTTACCATCTCACAAACCACCGACAATGTTAAATTAATATCAACCATTGTTTCCATAGGATTACCAAACAGTGAATAATATCACCAGTGGTAAAATATTTCAACTGCGACAACTCTACTAGCCATGAGTGCATTTTTACTAAGCGTTGAACAATTTCTTCCTAAAATTGATAATACTGCACTTAATTCTCCTTATACAGCTGACCTTAACACATACCGACATTTGAAATGCAAATTTATTCAAATGAGATATATATCGCCCACTTATCCTAAAGGTCAGGACCTCTTTGTTGTTTTGAAAAGAAATGCCTGTCGAAGTTTAAAGTTGTAGGAGTATACATGACCACAAGTACGCGAACCTGTCAATCGGTATGCCGACTCTTCGACCTTGCCTGTCTTCAGGACCGCTTCTTTACAGCTGAAACCACAAGTTGTGGATGAACATGTTAATTTGCCGAATAATCACATTTTGTTGGTGCGCTCCACTGCGTCATGTAACCGCACTGAGGATTTGTAGATCAGGCGGTACTTTGATGTAGTAATTCATGCGTTCAGTATATACGTAGGTACATTTATCGATCATTCTTTTCACAAAAAAATGCATAGAATTCTCCGTTGGCATATTTGCGGTGTAACATTTGACCTTTTAAATGGGGATTTTTCCTAATTGCGTTGAATTTTAATTAAAAAAAATAAAACAATTTAATACATTAATTTCACGTTTCGCTGTTCCCAGAATACATTTAATCACATTTTTATAGCTTTGGTATTGTCCTCAATAGTATCAAACTCTGATTACTTCTAACAAAACGAAAGCAGAATTCTGTCATGGGAATGCATCAGTAGTTCAGGTCTCAATTTGATGATGTTAGAGACAGAGACGTTCCCATTGAGGTTTCAAACTAAGCCTAATTTTGTTTTAATCTAACAAACTACTGTACCTTTGTAAGAATGATTCCGGTTATATTTTAACACCAGACGGTTGCTTTTGAAATACGTTTTGTTACATTTTGAAGTTAACTGAGAGATAAAGCGCACGTAACAAGATACAAGTCATATTTAGCTACTTCCTTCTACTTTAATATTGTGAAATAGCTTATTATCAATACGGCTAAACATGACTTTGCTAAATTTTTAATTATGACAATATTTCGATTTATATAAATTACAATGTATCGCCAGTCCGGATCAAGAGAAGCTAAATGTAAACCATGTGTACGAGTTCCAAAATGGTATCTTTTAATATCGGCATAAAGCAGCATCGCTTCATCAGGTTTAGTATATCTAGTTTACCAATCGACTAGTATACGACTTGTATTCATAGTTAACTATCTAATCTTATCTGCAGGAAAACGATTAGTTTAATCTGTGCCAAACCTTCGTCAACAATTGTATTATATTTTTCTTAACGGCTTTCTTCATCTCTTTAATTCTTCAATGTGCATGACTTATATTTGATTGGTAACCGTAAGCGATCGGAAATCAAAGCGTCCCAATGGTTGTACTGACGTTCTTGGGAGCCTGTTTGGTAAGGCTGAAACGGTGTAACTTTGTTTATTTTGATGTTTATGCAAGTGACTGAAGAAGAAACAACATTCAAAGATTTTAGAGAGGAAAAAACAGAAAAATTACACATTCAGATCAATGCACAGACCACGGTCAACCAAAATGATTATCATAATGGTGGTCAGAAAATCAGTACCAAAAGGGTCTGCATATGAATATTGAACGAACAATAAAGTTATTAAGATGAAGTTTAACAAGTTGATCATAGCAATGTATCACTCCATTTTTATATGGTTACATCTTTATCGCATTGAGTTTTATTTTCGTTTCAAATCATTTAATACTTTATTTATATTTAAAGTTTCATGAGCAAATTAAAAGATATGAAGGAATACAAACATACATGTATACGTTATAGAATTACCACATAATGCCATCTGAAGATACAAGATAAAGTTTTAATTTAATACATATTCATAATATCGTCTTAACTATTATATTCGCATAAGATATTCTTCATTAACCGTCATAAATGAAATAAAAATAAATAATATATTTTCCACGATATATAAAACACTACACTCTGTATTTCTTTATCGGCAAAAATAAAAAAAACCTTCAAAGCCTAAATTACAAATACAGCCTGCAATGAACAGCATTCTTAAACTAGCGATAACTCCCGTTTGGAATGCTTTAACAATAAACAAATTGAGCTGACGTGATATCTGGTAAAATACCACCATTGAGACCGTTATCATGTGTAGCTTTCTTGTTTACTGATTAAATAAAGCTCACCAACAGATTTTGTAGCATTTCATACCGTGAAATCGTCAATACGGCTCAGAAATATGTGGACTAAATGATACTGCCTTCTTTTAGATATAGTTTTCCAAGACGTCTTCAATCATGTTTCAAATCAAAAGTTTGAAATTATTCTTAGTTACTTTATTTGCAACCAATGGTCAATTACAAAAATATATTTACTAACAGAGTAAAACCGCAAGTCTCTGAAAAAGACAAAGGCGTCTATACGACTGGCTTACTCTAGATAAGAGCTAAACAATTCATTTGGCGGCAGTTAGTGTATGGTGTAATGATTGATTCATAATTGGATAATCATTGTAATTCAACGATATCTTAGGGGAAAGATGACAAACACCACTTTAAAGTTCCATAAGACGCACAAATGTCACTTAATGATAATGCATTCCTTGAATATCATAATATCAAAAATGCTAATGATCTTCGTTTTTTATTTATTTACTTAACTGTTTGAGCCATCGGTAATCACTAACGGCTTTCTTTCTGTTTCATATCAAATTTAACTCGACGAGTAATATTTTCTATGACTCTGAAAACTTGATAAAATCAGCTTAGATATTGCGATAGTTCCTTCGAAGGTGTTCGTCAGCAACATAGACAGATGCTTATCATTCCAATCCATTTTCCATAAAGAGGTGACAGTCAAAGCAGGAAGACCTGCGCAATGATTAGAGTCCATTTTCACACAGAAACGCCTTCAGTACTATACAGATAGACGATTTACCTATTGAACTTCCACCGGATCATCGCATAGCGAGTTATGTTAACAGGGGGTGAGTGAACTTGGTAAATTTTGTAAGTGCAGTCTCGAGGTCATCAAGGTATTAACCTCAAATATTTAACAAACAGTGAAGTGGGACCTCTTATTGGAATTATACGTAGCCTTCCACCACAGACAGGTGGCCTGTCAGCATCACACATGTCGAATACCTCAGGTCTACATCGCCATCTGGATTAGCCAATTCTATGTAACGAATATTTCGGTATGTTTGGTAGTGCACTGACAGAGTAAATAATGTTGGAGTCCATTTCCAAACAGCTGCATACCATGTGATGTTTGTAACCTAGATTATGTTTATGGCGAAGACTTAGGATTTACTCAGATGCGTTTGTTGTCTATTTGTCGGTTGATTGATGATTCTTAACGTCATATCAACATCAAAGTAATTTAAGTCCCTAAAGTATAAAAAGTATAATACTTTTTAGGAGGACCGCTGCATACATTCGTTGGTTTCTAGATTAGACTGATTGAAGTATTATTTAAATGATATCGGTAACATTTCCATCAATGATAAAAATGAGTTTTGTAAAACAACCCCAACCACCCCCCCCCCCCCCCAAAAAAAAAAAAAAAAAATCAGTTTTTAAATCATTATGTCTAATTTGCATTTTGACTAGGGTTTAATAATATACTACAAATCTAAGGACTGCCTCATTAATGTTAAAAGCAACAAACAATCATAAACTAAAACATGATGATGTATCAGGACCTGAACCAGCCAACGCATCGTTGCAATTATCTCTTTTCTGAGAATCCGCATTTGTATAGGTGTAACTGTAAATGAATTATAATCTGTTGTTCCGTCTACAAATGTCTGAAGTAAACAAATATGACATTGACTCCGATCATAAATCACTAAACGCTGAGGGAGTATGTAGCCTCGATGAAAAGGTGACGAGGTGGTAATGAGTGTCATACAGAATACCTGTTCTACTGTATACTCGACGGGCGTATGTACAGGGAGCACGAGATCGATAGGCCTGATGGACTCGTGTGTACGAGGTTCACGGCGTGCGGGGGTCCCTATCGCACTCTCTGTACCTTAACCGATTTATTTCAATTTTATTAGTTGATTATTCACACTTTACCATCGATACACAATCTTAACGTATAGGTTTATTGAGTGAAGATATAAAAAGGAATTTAGTGTCATATCGCGATAAATGCTATAAAACCAGAAAATAATGAGGAACCTCACCGATTTTAAGCCAAAACGGAGATCATTTGCTGACTATCCACGTGTAGACGGTGTAAGTATTTGAAGTGGAATATCATTAAAGTTTATTTATATACTGAACTCAACGTGAAGGTATAAAACGATAAATAATACATATTATCGTATATATAATCAGTGGAGTGTTTTGGCAGCAACCCCGCCCAGATAGGAAAGTACTGGCCTTTCATCCTCCTCAAATGCAGAAAGATGCAACCGTGCGTGGGGACACAAGGGGCTTCAGTATGCCTTTAATCCTTACAAAACGATTGTGGTTAGACATCCCAATTCTAAAGAGTAAACTACCAGTCACACCTATAATAACCAAAACAAAAACAAATCCTGCCGGAAAGTTATTGTTTCACATGATAAACAATAACATTCCATTAAAGCGACCTTCCATGACTCAATGTGCTCAAAATCAGAACAGAATTCATAAACAAGTTATAACGTATTATAATAATTCAAAATCCTGCCTCTCCCATTGGTAGAACTATCATTTATGTTTAGCGTAAATGCAATTATTGTCGTGATCCGTATTAAGCAACATTTTATGACTGTCATCGTTAACATAAACAAAAGTAAATATTTACGTGTGTTTACAAGGGCGGAGATGTAAACTTATAAGTGACAGGAAATCTGATTAGCTGAATATCCGTATTCATTGAAGGATTGAATTGAATCTATTTTTTGTAATGTAAATATAACAAAAAAATGTGAGTGTACTCAAATTATTGAGAGTTCACTCAGATTTATGTATTATATCTCCGTAACATAAGAATATGTTCAAATCATTTCTTATGATTTACCTCTCTTTTCACATTTTGGGATGACCTCCTTTTTCTTAGAAGTGATTACGCCGCAGTATCAACTAATGTAAAGCGTCGTTATAAAACAGCAACAGCGACGTTATAAAACAGCGACCTTATAAAACAGCGACACCGACGCAATAAAACAGCGACACCGACGTTATAAAACAGCGACGTTATAAAACAGCGACGTTATAAAAAAACGACGTTATAAAACAGCGACGTTATAAAACAGTGACGTTATAAAACAGTGACGTTTTAAAACAGCGACGTTATAAAACAGTGACGTTATAAAACAGCGACGTACGTTATAAAACAGTGACGTTATAAAACAGTGACGTTATAAAACAGCGACGTTATAAAAAACGACGTTATAAAACAGCGACGTTATAAAACAGTGACGTTTTAAAACAGCGACGTTATAAAACAGTGACGTTATAAAACAGCGACGTACGTTTAAAACAGCGACGTTATAAAACAGCGACGTTATAAAACAGCGACAGCGACATTATAAAACAGCGACATTATATAAATTCAGCGACAGTTATACCTCTTATGCAGGTAGTATTATTTTATTATACAAAGGTCTACATAACTAGTTTTTAAGTATTTGCAAGCTATTGAAAAAATTAACTGAACAAAGTCGAACAGTCACCGTCGGCACAGCTTCTACTCAGTAGCGCTAACTATCATACATTACGCCGCATATCAATAATGTAAAGCGTCGTTATAAAACAGCAACAGCGACGTAAAACGTTATAAACACCACGCGATCTAAGCGGTAGTTATTTTATTATACAGCGACGTTATAAAAGTCAGACGTAAACAGCACGTTAAAACATGATTATAAACAGGACGTTAAAACAGTGACGTTATAAAACAGCGTATAAAGCGAGTTATAAAAACGACGTTATAAACGCGACGTTAAAACATGACGTTTAACGCGACTATAAAACAGTGACGTTATAAAACAGCGACGTACGTTATAAAACAGTGACGTTTTAAAACAGTGACGTTTTAAAACAGCGACGTTATAAAACAGCGACGTTATAAACAGCGACAGCGACATTATAAAACAGCGACATTATAAAAACCTGCATTAGAGAGTGACAGTGCTAGTGTCACCCTCTTATGCAGGTAGTATTTATTTTATTATACCAAAGGTCTAGAAACATAACTAGTTTTTAAGTATTTGCAAGCTATTGAAAAAAATTAACTGGTTTTAACAAAAGTCGAACAGTCACCGTCGGCAGTAGAATAACATATTAGCTTCTACTCAGTAGCGCTAACTATCATTACATTATGAAAAAAAATACTCACAATAAGCATTTAATGAAAATTCTTGTTGTCTTGTCTCCTGCGTTTCTTAAAATCTTAACGATTTTTTGTAAATCTCATTGAATTTTGGTTTCGTCCCGTTTAGAACATTAGCAACGTCAAAAAACAGTGACGTTATAAAACAGCGACGTTATATAACAGCGACGTTATAAAAAAACGACAGCGACATTATAAACCAGCGACATAATTAAACAACGACAGCGACTTTATAAAACAGCAACATAATAAAACAGCGACAACGACGTTATAAAATAGCGACGACGATATTATAAAAACAGCGACGTTAAGTTCCACGTAATGGGCCATATAATGTTTTAGCATTTGAAAATGCTTTTTATAATCAAGGTTTTTAAATTATCTATACATGTATATAATACATCATCTGTCTTAATCACTTTTTATCTCCGAAACATTACTAATAAATATTTAATTTGAAGGTGCACCAGAAAGATAATTTGTATGTAAAATGTTAAAATAGATTAAAATATTGTATAAAATACCCCAACTGCGTTATTCATTAACATAGTAATTATTAAATCACATCATTTAAAACGATGAATTCCTTAAAGGCTTATATTAATTATGAAATTGATGTATTAGATCAGAAAGAGGAGCAATGGGAATCAATCAAATAGTCCATTTACAGGTCTAAACCTATGTCGATAAAACGTGATAGAAAATCTAGGTGAGAGAAATACTAAGATAAAAGACCTCACTTGAAAAAAATACATTACCAGATAACATAATGTATCTTAATCATATGTAGTAGTCAAGTAGGTTTTTGAAATAGTTTCCTTCGACCATAAACACTTCAAATGATATTTTGTACTTCTTTAATCAGTGTCTCGCTCAGCATTGCGAAACAACTGGGTAACCAGATGATATTTGCCCCAGAGAGCTTTTGCAAGAATATTATTGTTTTAGCTATGTCCCACTTTTAAGCAGACATTATTCCACAGTCTCCCAAAAACCAAACCAACCCAAAGTCGGTTATGGAGCAGTACATTTTTCGAAGCCTCCATATCAAGGTCTGTTTTGAGGAAGTTTCAAACGACGCATGGGCCATTTAATATTAAAATAAGACTGAACAATTTTCGTATCAAACTAAATAATCAAACTATTGACACAATAAAAGTGGAGCAAAACATGGATTGGTCAGTCAAGTGTCATAGCGTGCTAACCATGTGTACATATTAAGTAACTGTCATTTGCGACTCCGCCAAGCGAAAAGCGACAGTGCGACATGCAAAAATGCGCTAAGCGACAGTGTGACAATGCGCCTAGCGAAGAGTGACAATGCGCCAAGCGAAAAGCGACACTGCCATGGTAAGAAGCCATGGTAAGAAGTTGTATGACAATCTACACTTATCATACCTAGACTCTATATTCACCCCTCGTCAGAAAATGGCAATCCATCAGCTGGTATTTAGCAGTCCATATCAACCTGAACGCAAAACGCGGCAGCGCGAAGGTGACAAAATCATCCCGGCAATGCAACAGAATATTTTTCGCACTGTCGCGTAAAATTGTCGCTAACATAATGGCTGCAACTATTTTGAAAAATAATTTCATATTCCATTTACATTAATAAACACAAACGTTTATTTTTAACTTTAATTAAAAAAAAACCCATCAGGTCTAAAATATAAAACTTACTTTCAATTCCGGTAGTGTATTATTATGTCAGTTGGCAATTACGATATCCTGCATGGAAGTAAAAAAAAAAAAACAAAAACCAAAACCATCTAAATCAACAAACTGAAAGCTGAACAATCAAATGCATGTCATGAATATCGAAATTATATGGAATAAATGCTTTAGGAATATGAGATTGTACATTTTATTATTTACATTGTATGTTATTCAATTTGATAGTCATGATATTAGCTATAATCGTCTAACGGCGCTATGAATACGTTACACCACTATTTTTACTGTTTATTAATGCGAGAGTTTCAACACGTGGGCCCAGTAAGATTAGTCAAACCTTCTGGCTATTGTGACGTCTAAAAAGTGCGTCAAATATGGGGATACATTTTCTGGCAAGGGGAAGAATCGACGACAAGTCGTACTTTCCATAGTCATTATAATGTCTCGAAACCCTTATATACTGAATTCTTATAGAGTAAGATTGCTAAGACCACAGTCTAAGAAATAGCATGCGGTCAGATAGATTGTAGTGCATAAATAAGTTTTCATTTTCGGCACTCATTAATCATTGTATGCTCGAAAACCTCACTTAAAAACTTAACGAAAACCAGTTTGTATGAACTAGTGCTACTGGAGTCACCAAGTCCTCCTCGTCGTAATGCGGTAGGTGTTTAATTCTTCATGTGATTTTACAACAAACTAATTATCTACACATTCGCATGACAATAAAATACGTTAAATACGTGACTTTAAATTATTCAAATACATGCGTACATATTCATCATGAGTTTTCATTTGACATTTCCAGAAATATCTTGAACAATTCAAATTTTCATAAATAATACATAGATAGCTGTAATGTTTATGCTAGTGTGAATGAGAGATGATACGATAGTGCTATCTTTTTTTGAATCTCTCGTTAACGAGTATTGTGTTGGTGGATAAAGCGTGTGTATATAGTTACCACACCCTGGGGCTCCCCATTACGTATGTCATTCTCATCAATATTTAACTAATGCCATTAGGTTATTAATTTAGATTAGTCATTACTATACCGTATATAGCATATTTGCATATCTGTGCAACGACTTCAATAACTTTGTGTTTCGCATTGTGATTCCTAAGATTACAATACATCTCCGGGTATCGGTTTTACCATAATTTATCACAGAGCCATCGACGGACTACCTCCTACTAGTAATTTTACATGTATTTGTAAGCCACATTGGTCGGTTTTTTAAATGTATACGCTGGTCTCCTAAATATTCAACGAAATTAGCTGTTTGACTTGATATCTTTCGCACATGAAATGGTTAAAACAGATACCTTCAATATTTTAAAAAATGAAAAAAGTAGGACATTATTTAATATCATCACACGTTAACATATCTACATAGACAAAAAACGACGATCAGTGATAAATCATGTACTTTTGCAAAAATGTATATATATCTACGTGTAGCATCGTTAGCAATTGTTTGTAAATGTAACATGTATATTAGATATATCACATTAGTTACACACACCAATACCCCATACATGTACAAACCTACTTCTGTATTCTAGGAAGAGATAAGAGGATTGTGTGTTAGCGATGGTTCAATGGTGATGGATTGTCATGTCGTCAATGCCAGCTCACAAGGTCATCCAGTACACTACTGTAATTACCAAGTCAAATCCGCTGTACTTGCACGCGCGCACGCAACGTGTGCTCTACATGCACTGCAGCATACACCGATCCATGTGTATGATCCTAGTTACAATGTATCTTGTCTAGGTTTGCAGTTTATATAACGGGAGAATCATTTTACAGGTTGCATTTACTTGTAAATGATTAGTTTATCGGATTTTAAAAATCTCTGTTCACATGCTTTTATCCTAAATTTGAACAGAATCCTTCTTTCTCCAATCAATCGGTTACATCAGTAAAGGGAAAGTACTAATCCATCGACGTTTTTACTGGAGTGGAGAAGAATGCTTATCAAACATATCTAAAAAATAGTAACTAAGCGCACCAAATAAAAGTGTCGGCGACAATTCATGAATACCTACAATAGCAGAGACCAAGCAAAGCACGAAGGATATATTTAAGATCTTCTCTTCTGAAAAGTCAAATATTCCCATGGCTAACTTTTTTTCTTGAGGAGATAATTGGAAATGACACTTTATGCCATAGCCGAAAATGAAAGAATATACTATGATAGCGTGCTTTAGTTTGAACTTGCTATTTGTTCCAGATGACATCTTTTTGCTTTTAGTAACTTTAAAACGTTATATAAATAAATAGGTCTATTCTTTGATAGGTGAATACCAGTTATACCAAAATGACACGGATAAGACCTACTTACATACATTTATACCAATATAAACAATCTGGACATAACCCGCATTAAAAATCTAAAAAAGAAAGACTAATTGAGGGCTCTGAGAGACATAATGAATCACTCCAAATATAAAATAATGACAATAACTACCTTAAACGAGGATCAATAAGCTCTCCATTTCTGTGTCGTGCTTTCGAATCCCGTGTGGTGCAGTTGCCAAGTTCCTGTCGTACTTCAGTGGTTTTACTCTGACGATCTACCTCCCATACCTAGCATGTCCTCCAATGACCTTGGATGTAAATGTGGTTTTACTCTGACGATCTACCTCCCATACCTAGCATGTCCTCCAATGACCTTGGATGTAAATGTGGTTTTACTCTGACGATCTACCTCCCATACCTAGCATGTCCTCCAATGACCTTGGATGTAAATGTGGTTTTACTCTGACGATCTACCTCCCATACCTAGCATGTCCTCCAATGACCTTGGATGTAAATAGGACATAAAAACCAAACAAAATGTTCTGATACCTTAGTACATAGTTTGTCTCCATGTGATAGAGGTAATACATATATTGCCTTCCTCTGAGAAGCAGTTCTTTAACACCCCTCACCACCACCACTACCACCAATGACATGTGGGGCAGTTGGAAGATACTGACCACTGGTTGTTATTTTCTCCACCATCTAAAAACTGTTCATAGGACATTAAAATAATCAAACCAAATCCAACCATGCAACCTGATTCCAACACACATATAATGAACACATTATCGTTAAACTTTATAATATAATTTTCAAATGAGTATTGTTTCATGTAGGAGTAACTAACAAAACTCACATTTAATGGTCAGTGGTAAATATGACTCAATGAACCTATAATACTATAAAACGACAATGTAACATCGAACACCGCTTTAGGTCTGTGTGATATTTATAGTAGTACTGCTAAAACGTGGTGCGGGATTTTTATATTACGCACAAACTGTTTTCAATCAAACATAATTCTAATGTAATAAGAAGTGTTGACTTTTCAAGCAAAACATGTTCATTTACATACAAAACCGATTGTTCGAGTTTCTTTACACATCGCAATGTCAATATTGAAATGTACTTGTTTAACAATATACCTTTTGCCTTCGTTTTTCTTTGAGGGATCTAGCTTTTGATCTGTGCTAGAGATAGACATTTGAATTGAGCTTCCCAATTTCTTTTCAAACTGGATGTCATCTGTTTAATTGGTATTGAATTCTAAACGTCTGTCTAAATAAAAGATCAAAGCCCTGACTTAAATTCCCTACATAGACAACATGCTCAGCTAACATTGACTTAACTCTAGCTGTGAATCGTCAGTTTAACCTTCCCCTCGTTGCACTGTGAGTTTTCACCTTTGATTATTCGATACAGTAAAGGGTTTCGTCGTGTTTTCTTCTTGTTCCCATTCTTCTTCAATACTCTATGAACTATCATCTGCGGAATTTGGCCTGCATGCTGTGCACTCTCTGCACCCGGGGTTAACCAAGTGCGTGACCATGGTATCCGGGTATACCCGGGAAACTACATATGGGTTTGACGTGTTCAATGAAGAATAATTAAGGACATGCATCACTGTTTGATGTGTGATAAAGAGAATGGAGTTGTACATTTTGCTCACAGAAATTACACCTTTTACGCAAAAGTCTTATTTCGAAATGACATACATTTCTGTATTAACCTAATGGACGAAAGGTTTAGATTCCCATCTAAATTAAAAGTTATGGAACCAGAACGATTAATTGGTTTCCGGTGTAGGTTATCGCCCATGTCTCTTTATAAATCCATTATCAGCAAATGCTTTCATAATTAACAGTACAACACTGTAGGTATTTCCAGGCGGTGAACAAGTATCGGGCATAAACTAGAGACAAAGTAAATAAGTTTTTTTTGTTGTTTAAATATTTCATTAATTTGAATAAAAAAATAACTTGGATCGGGCAGCAGGCAAAGCCTTTATACATGTATGCCCTTCCCAAATGATTACATACTTACATTTCCACATGGATATAAATCATTTTGAGCTCTTTTTTATCTATCTATGTAAAATTAAAACTTTACGCATTGTAAATATCGTAATTATCAAAATGTTGGTACCTGTTAGTGGTGAATAACATATGAAAAGGTGTATGAGAGTCACGGTACAAGTTTAAACACTACTATTAATGTGGCAAGTAATTGTTGATGAGATAACAATGACTTTTACCCAATTATATTCAGATAAAAAATGACACCGGAAATCAATAATGGCCATAAAAAAACTCAAGAATACATGGCCATTAATTGTATTATATTGGACTTTTCAATTGCCATTAAAATTCTTAAAATCAATGGTATTTAAATGTGGTCATGAATACTTTGCAAAAAAAAGTTTAATTTTCATGTTATTTTAATTACCATTTAGGCAGCATTGATAATCGTGAAACAATGTTATCTTATTCATGACCATGAATTGTAACAAAATGATACGTATAGCTAGAAATCCATGGCCATGAAATCTGACAGATATATATAAAATATAACACAGCATTTCTATTATCAGGGATACAAGATTTATAGCTTTTACTTTTGTCATAAACAAATTAGTATTGACATAAAATAATCTACTAGCTGTCAAGCGTGATAATTTATATTGACACTAATTGTTTGATTAATATGTAAAATAACAATCACATGCATTTTAGGAACACTTTAGCAATCAAATCAGTGGGTCCTATTTTCATGTTGATAAAGAATTGCAACCAAATTTAAGTCTACTGGAAGCGTCCATCTTTTCCTTAAGAATTTCAAATACGAAATAATCATCCAATGGTTGCCAAAACTTGTATTTTATGAAGACTGAAGTTTCCCCCTCAAATCCTTCAATAGACACTGCGGCCATTTTCGATTATGTCTGCTTAGGCGGGACAATACAAGCCACGTACGTGTGTCTGTATTTTAATTACTGGACATCACAGAAATGTGAATGTTATAAAATCTCGTATTACCACAATACAAACTATTGGTACCTTCGCACTCTCAGACAACTCTTCAAATGCCATTCGTATGCTTTTATTTTCAGTGTTGCCGTTTGATTGATGGGGTTTAAAATGACATGTGGACTGTTAACACTTGAACGCCATTTGTATAATAACGTTATTGTGCATATACTAAACCAAACGTTACGTTTAATTCTAAATACACTACTATCATATACTACCAGGTTACTGAAGCTTAGGTTTACATTTCTCCAACAGAAGATAATACAATGCAGAATGTATTGTCTAAAATAAACTTATCTGACCTCCACGTGTTACCCTTACGACTAGGATGACTAGTGACTAGTAGTGGTATGGAACCGTTTTCAGAAATATGAATTGTTAATTGTTTTCTTGTTCATGCAACGTAATTTTTGGATGATCTTCCTTTCATCTTTAGACTTGCCATCCTTGCTTCAAACGTTTGGTTTCCTTGATCTCTGTAGATATTGCCAAATTTTTGTTCTTCGAAAACAACTTAAAATGTTTTGATACAGATAGCTAGAATTGAGGTCAATCTGCCGATGATGTAATATCAACAATACGCCAGTGGATTGTTTTTCTCACATAGAGTAAGGTTCGTTTGATCGGTGAATTACATCTAGGTTACTTACACGCTTGCGTCATACAATTGTGTGGCAGTTGTATATTCGGGTAGCCAACGTGGTATACAGCATCAGTTACCAAGATAGATGTTAATCCAAACATTATCACAGGTTTGCTTTAATTCATAAAAACTGTACACACTGTGTTTTCCTTTCCCGAGAAAGCCTTTCATCGCCATCTTCAGAAAACAAGAGAGATATAGAGATACGTACCCTTTTAAAAATAAATGCGATCAGATATGAAAAGTAAAGGTTTTCGTCACTCTAAGATTGTTTTATGTTATTGCGGATTATTTTCTGTGTGGCTCTGATTCACTGGTCCAGCCATCTTTATGGGATATTGGTGTAACCACATCGTAGGGTTAAGCTATCTAACGTCGCCAATGTTCACTAGAGTAATGACATTAACCCAATCAACTTCACTAAATCGTAGGATTTCACTTTCATTCATCCATGCGGTATCAATTATAATAATTTTAAATTACATAGTCATTGAGGTAACGGTAATTGCAACCAAAAACGAATAGGAAAGACAAAGATGAATATTTGCTTCGATGTCTGCAATGTCTATAATAAAAATCGCATCACATACATTGAGGCTTTTCCTTCCGTTTCAACCCAATTAAAGCCATCGCTCTTGGTGTATATTTTTAGATACATGTTAATTCATTTCTCATATACATGCATGACATGGAATTTTCAGCTAGGAGAGAAGGCAAAAACCAAAAGCAAATGATCCGTTATGACAGTAAACTCATTTTCGAGGTAGCCTCGTTCAATACATTGGCGATTTGTGTTGATTTGCATTGATCATGGCCGTTGACAGATATAGACAGTCGCGAAAAGCTAAATTATGAACTAGACACACCCATATGTGCTGCACACGACGACGCGTTGTGTTAGAAAGGTAACCATTATCGAAATTACAATGGAAGTGGGCTATATTTCGTTGATGATCAGTCCGCCCAACTAGACATTGGTAAATAAAACACGATCTCTATAGGAAGTAAATATCCGTCTACTTAGTTCCATGTCACTGAGGTCGTGTGCGTAGTGTACATGTAATTGTGTTAGAAACCCGACTGCAACACGACTGCCCGTGTCGCTCTGAATGAAATATAAATAAGCTTCTGTAAACAATTTATATTGTAAATAAACCTGACGCCATTGATAAATACCGAGACTTTACTATATATCGATACAGAGTACGTGTAAGCAATGGTGAAAGTGAGGACACATTAGGAAGAAATGTTAATCAATCTCAAATGTGTTATATGCTGTTATACAGTACATCCCTGTTAGTGTGGCTATATGGTTATCTGTCTAGTCATTTTAACGTTTACCGGTAATACCCTGGTCCGTTAATATATGCTAGTTTCAAAAGCAATTTGTACTGACTTCGTTGCAATCAGGTAACAGCGAAATGACGTCTTTCGATTATTGTTAACATTAAGGAAATATTCACGTAAAAAACGAAATGTCATATGGCATATCAATACCTGTATGATTATTCCACAGGACATCTGGTTTGTCCAATGTTAGTTTGGTGTGACCAAGTGGCCTCTGGCATCATGCTTCAGTGAGATAGCACTATAAAAAGGGCGAAAGTTTCACTGTTACAGAGAGTCACAATACGGACATACTGCAGTCTCCCAAAACATACATGTATTTTACACATGCAACGCACTATATACACAGGAGGCAGTCCTTAATTGTTCATGGCCTTTAATAGGACTTTAAATGAATTAACCAACAAACCAACCTCGCACTTTACACATTGGTTCAAAAGTAGAAATACACGGTGTATTTATAGTGTCAGATAAGCACCCCGTGATCACCGCTACTACAATGTAGGTGTCCTATCACATAGTTGTGTTTCTTGATGGGTGGTGTAGGGTTTCTTATGTACATGGAAATAGAAAATATTTGACGTTTATTATCCTGTTTTCCTCAGCTGTTACCGAAAGCATCAGATGTCAAGGATTTTATTTTTTTTTTACAAAATGGGTTGTCACTAGATCGAGCAAATTTTTAGACAACGCCTGACTACTTATAATGGCCGACTTAGTGGAATAAAATGTTGCTGTTTCGATGTTAATTTTGCTTAATTGATATCTTTTAAATACAATGAATTTATATACCCATTTACCAGTTTACGCTCGTTTCGTGTGCACTTGCTTTAGCTGAGCAATGGTACAACGTAGATCCTATACGGACATCGTTCATCTGTATATGGTGATGGATAATCATCCACACTGATCATTGTACACATGAAAAAATATCTTAGCTTTCTGACATTATCTTGAAAACTAAAGTCAAATAACCAATCAAGTATTAAACTGTAAGTATCTCTTACTACACCCCATAGATAGTTTCTATTTTCAATAGAATTACGTAGAATAAAAATAATGATAGGAAATTCACAACACAAACAAAAAAGTGACGTATTTTCGTTATTTATTCAACAAGTTGATAAGTCATCGATGCGTCCACATATACATTATACATATAATATATGTGATCTTTTACTGTCTAACAACCAGATACAACAAATAATAAGGTTCACATTACCCCTTCAACAAGAGACAAGTCAACACTACGGTAAGATATCTATGTATGTTATGTTTTGTGCTCCGTATTCCAGCTAGTCTAGAAATAACGTATTGTAACATGATATGATCGAACTTATTCGAATGTTTTCTATCACGTAAAAAATCGAGGAATTCTAAGTTTGTCATGATAGAAGCCGTCATCAGTTACCATCAGAAATGTATGATCTTCACAGTATAGAATCAATACACTGCATAATACTTATATATCATGTACATAATTATGTCAGATGGCCGAAAGTGTTTACGTCACGTGAAATCGACTTTATGTATTTAGTAAATAATTACAAGAATATTTAAAGCATGTAAATTTTAAACATCATTAACAGAATATTTTAATGTTTCCGCAATTGTATGTCTTATATGCTTGTTGTATGACATCCCTAATGAATCGTATATTATAGATTTAATATCGTTGTTGCATGTATTCTAATTACAACGATACTTTACGTAAAGAAGTTTTCCAGTAGATGTTTATAGAATGTTCAAATATTAAGTACAGTACCGAAAAATGTGTTTCCAGTTTCAGTGCAATAAGTAGAACACCTAAGATGTAACACCAGAAGATCTCACGGTCTAATTCTTGGTTGAAATGTGGATTTGAATTGAATTAGACAGCATACAAAGCCATTCTAAGCGTATGTTTTACAGGAGAAGGAATCGTATTACATTCGTTGACGGTGCACGGTATAACCAGGTTTTTATTTGTATTTTCATATCACATTAAAAGTGGAGCGTATAGAATAATGTATGTGTTGTACAGAATTTTGTTCCAATATCTTTAGTTTCCAAATATGAAAACATCGTTTTCAAAAACAAGTTAGAACGCATTGTAATTGAGTGTGTTGACGGATGCGTCGACGTCTTAAAGATGTTAAATGTATTTTTATAAATAAATAATCAGACCTCACCAACTACAACAAAACCATCAGTTGCCATATAATAAATATAGGAAACGTATTTACACAACATCATTGAATATATTGTATTATGTATATACACATAATCACTACTACTAATACACGCACACGCTCTCTCTATTTCGCCAAATTACAGGCACACCAAGTTTTACTTTAACATTCTCTTCCACTCCCATACTTGTTTTCATTCCATTCTCATAGTGGATTCACAAAACAAACTTTCCACAACAGATTACCGCACAAGTTCACTTCCATTCACATTGCATTGCTGTTAAAACAGTAAGGGAAAGCTAACAAAATTAAACATCTATGATAAATGAGCAATAGGATATGTTTGATGAATCCATGATACCCGTGTTCAGTCCGCGATAGAGGCACAACGTGGCGTCAGTCGGGATATGCCATGAGGCTTTCCGAACACAAATAATGCAACACTGCCCTGCTTTGTAATAATTGGGACTTAGTACTTCTTCATGTTAAATGAAGTTGAACGTTACATATTTAAACAATGGAGTTACGAATGATTCTGTGACGAAATACATGTACAAAAAGTCCCAGTTCATCCGGAACCAATTCACCCGTGAACCCGAAATATACAAGCATGTCTAATTATAGGCCATAACGGCATAGGCCGTTAGAGAAGGCACAACGCGACACCTTCTGTGTCTACGCTGATGGGACTCTATTTAATAGATTGCCTGTATTGCCTGTAAGTGTCAAACTCGTGATTGTCTCATCAGCCCTTGTGCTCATTGATAAGGTCCCGTCACATGCAGATACTCCTCCGTCAAGAGACACAGCACAACCCTGATAATGTGAATGACAGAATCCATTCAGTAATCCATTACGATGCAAAAATAATCACTTTTTCGGCGTCAAAGGCGCGTAGGGGTTACCTTGGGTACCGTCTTGCCAATCCGGACATCAGTTGATTGTTCTTGCAGAAAGACAAATCAGATTTCAGGCTGCCAAGACTTATCAACACACGCAGAGAGTAATGCTTTTAGGCGTATGGAGTTCCCATTCACTCCACTAGGTGTTTGTAACTGTCCATTAAATTGTCATTCTACATCGGGATTCCCAGGTAATATATAGCTTCTGCAATTTCTTGACAATTTACTCGAACTGTAATCGTTCATAATGTGTTAACAGTGTTGTACAGACTGGCTAGCGATGCCTGTTCGTCCTACGTTTTTTGTACAATTTTCCTTCTAGACAAAGAAGCACCTTTATGCACCAATCACTGTCGTCTAGCGGTCGATGAATCGGACAGGGACTTCTTTCTGTGTGAGTATAGTCCGTAATGTAGGTTGTAAGGGCTCCCCTGATGGCTCGAGCCAGAAATTCTGTGTAAGCTGTAACAGCAGAAACCATTGCATTATAAAGTGATTAGGATATTCAAAATATTATTAAATGCGCCATAAGAAAGCAGCATCTCATAATGATATTAGAGACAAACGATTATCTGTTTTAAATTTATATTGCAGTATCGTTTTTTGCATGACCAATACAACTATTAACGTTTGAGGATGATACATTTTGTACATACCTTCATTAGACTGATGTGCAGCTCCTGTTCAGCTATACGCCTGCCTGAAAAACCGCAAAAACACAACATAAATACCTCAATATAGTATCAATTACGCGTTACATATGTTTTCGCTAGCAAGAAGTGTAAAATACTTCATTTTTATAGGAATATAATACTTTACATGGTAAATAACAAGCACACTTAATTCAAACAAAATGTAAACTTGCTTATAGTCGTAAGTCATTAAATTCCACATTTGTTGTAGAAATATTTTCAATAATATGAATACTATAATGTGGATGACTGTATATTTCGAAAGGAAGAGTGTCAATTTGTGCCCTCTGGTGGCTATGACTGATAAGCATTATTTTTTGTTTACCGATATCTGGGGGTTCATTTGGTTCCAGCAAAGCTGGGCCTAACAGAAAATTGAACCTATAACCTAAGGTACAATGCAGATTAATGCTGAATCAACCTACCAAGACAGCTTCTTGCTCCGAACCCAAAGACTACAGTGGTGAAAGGATCCCATTCTTTGTGGTGACCTTTTCGGATCCACCTCTCTGGCCGAAACACATCGTGGTCCGGAAAGTAGGATTCGTCGTGGTACATCGTGTAGTTATTGAACAGAATACACGTCTACAATGGACAATGAGTTGTATAAGTATGTATGTCTGTAACTAGGACTAAACTACGAGGTAATCCTCTATCAGTGGTCTGTCTATGTTGGAGTAGCTCTACCCACAGCATTGTATCGAACTAGTCTCCTAACGAAGACATCAATAAACTCTTAACCATGCGGATATCATGCATAGATTTTTTAAATATCTATCTCTAAATATAAGTTTCGTTATATTGTCTTACATTATATGTACATACACTACTGCCGACTACACTATCAATGCGAATATCATCTAAATATAATTCTTTATATAGAATAACTTACTCCTTTGGGAATCAAGTGATTTCCTATCACTGTATCCTCCGTCAATACCCGGGCGTTAATAGGGAGGACAGGGTAAATTCTGTAAACCAAACATATCATATTGAATTTAAGGTGCACATAGCAGTTTTATTATAGACACAAATGTGAGATAGAATTTGGTTTGGCATATATAGGCATATGTTTATAAAGGAGAATTCTGCTAACAGAGAGACTATCAGGACAAGCAACATGGGTAGACATTTACGTCGGAGAAAATAATAAAATACCATTTCGTTCAATGGCCTGATCCTACGAATAATGAATATGTAGATCAAATCTACATTTTCAAGAATAAAATTGATAATCAATAAACGTAGATACTCACCTTAGCGTTTCTTTAACGATTGCTTTGACGTAACTTGCATCTTGTAGCTCGTGATAATCGATGTGTTTCCCTTTGCCATATTGTTCTTGTACTTCACGGTGGAATTTTTCCTGTACTCGTGGATTCTCAGCAAGAAGGCACATAGCAAATCCTAGCGCATTTGCAGCCTATAAAATGAAAAGATAACGAAATGCAAATAACTACACTGATGTCTGTTATACTCCTGCCACAATACTATTGTTTAAGCCTGACGACCTATCGGAAACTTATTTGTCTCCTACTCTACAATCAAAAGGTAACGAAACTTAATTAATGACATTCTCGTATGCTTCTCTGCTTTCAGAGTATACACTCGGTCGCTCATTCCTAGCAATGTCCTCTTCTGCTTAATTTAGTTTCAACAATATGTAAGCAATCTTAATTAAGTGGTAAATGGCGATAACACTGTGGAGTGGATCATGTTCCGCCTATACGCAAGAGCGTGACGATCGGAATACCGATAGTACGAGGGGGAGACAGTTCGAACGGATGTTATGTATATGTCCTTAATGCGCATGTTCAGTCAGCCAAACTAGTTCATGCTATGGTTCTGCTGATCTATGAAAAAGCAATTCTTCAGATTTGAATTAAAGATTTGACCTGACCACGCAGGCCTACATACATTGTACCAATGCATCACTCAGTAGATAAAGTACTTAGCTGTATATGCTAGTTTGCTTTAAAAGCCAGTTGCCATTATTTTAATACACAATCTAATCTAGCGCTCCGACCACCCAAGGAACCTCTTGATGTGTACTTTTCTGCTTGGTTTCCAACCCAGTAAAGAGTCTTGTATTTGGATAAGTATTCGTGTCGGACGCTGCACTATGTTATGATCTGATCGCTTAACCGATACCCACCCGGCGAGTGCAGCACGCGACTACCAGGCAATTATAGAGTTAGGTTTTATACAAAATAATTTGACCCTTCGCGTGCATAGGTGTGAATGAAAACGCGTCTAGTTCTTATCAAAGTAGTTATTTGCGGTAAGAAGAAAGATTTGTAACCACATTCTGTTTATCTGATGCAATGAAAGACTTGTATAAGCGTTCGTTGATTGATGCACCTTGTCTAATGCATTGGAGATGCTCTCAAAACGGTCTCTTATCTGATTAAGTGATATGTACTCCAAATTATAGCCCTTTTTAACTTTGTTTTTATATCGCACTCGAGTAATCGTGCATGTCTCAAAACATTCCTAAATATTTCATAAGAAGTGTTAATGACAAAAAAAATGTTTTAAATAAGACAAATAAATACGTACCGTGTCGACAGCGCCAAGAAGTAGTTCTGTTGTGTTTACTTTGATATCAGCTAATGAAAGTTTTTTGCTGGCGAAGAGGTAGTCTAAAAATGCAGATCCTTTTAACGTAGCTGATTCGAAATCTTCCTTGCTTAAAGTCGCTAGACGTTGTGACGCGTTTAATTTCTCATCAATCAAAGATTCAGCTGCAAGAGCATTAGCATACAAATATATAAAATTATATATAAAACATACATAGGTATGGAACATCTTCGTTAGTCTTTTTCGAATCATTTTTAATGTTTTTTGTTATAGTCTTCGCTAGCGAAGTTCTTAGAATATGTCTGAATATGTGTTTGATATTAAGTTAATCAAGACTTGACGTATACAACGACAGTCTTTTTCAATTCAAACAAGTTGGAGTATGGTATGCTGAGATATATAACAAAGCTTACCTATCCTATATATGGAGTCCATTGACCGGACGTGTTCCCGCCATACCCTTGTTCCGAGCGCCTTGTGGACGTTAGCGAAAACCATTAGCTGGTGACCTGTCAGGAACATGCTTATCACAGAGTTGATGAATTCCTGTGCATCCTCTGGCACATTTTCGTCGTAGAACCCTAGTCGCTTTTCTAGAAGAACGGCTGCTATCGCTGCAAGAATAAAAAAAAAACATGAATATATACGGATATCGATACATCGATCAAGCTTTAAACATTGATATCGATATCTTTTAATTTCGTCGGGGTATGAAAGAGATTTTCTTTGCAAACAGTGTGAATCCGCGTAGCAAACAAACTACCCCCACGAAGAAAAGGAATGACCCGATCAGAAAGGCATATTTAGTATGAAAACAGAGAAAATCGTTGCAAATAAGATCCTTTTTTATGTTACATCCTTTACTTATGTAGTCGTGTCAATATCGTCCAAACGGCAATCTTCGCCGGGATGATAGTGTTGCAATTTCGTGGAATACTGGATTAGTTGCGAATCAATAAAATATAGATAATTTATATGTACTCTTAAAGCAATGTAGTGATTTTTTTTCAAGGAAGAATTTCCAAGTAACGAACATAGGCGGCTATATAGTACATTATCTTAGTTGACGAGATCAAAATGTTATCAAATCTTTACAACAAAAGTACTTCACTAAAGGCATGACCATTGATGACATAACCTGAGGCCTGATGAGGGATGAACTATATTTATTGTCACAGAAATTGCCATGTAATTGTTCGGTAAAGTGATCAAAGACGATGATAATTGTAACCAGTACGTACTCTCTGTTGACCATTTGTTTAGCTCGTTAACCAAGCCGGGTACGGCACCTCCCTGGTCACTGCTGTCACGGAGATGTCGTATCCGGTTCATAAATGCGTCCGATACTTCATTCATTTCACCTGTGTACTCCGCAACTACCTTTGGTTTCAGCATCCGTTGCGACAAAACACTTCTTGCATTTTTCCATTCTTCTCCGATTCTAAGAAAACGAATCCATAAATAACTTAAAAATTCTGTTGAGCCAAACATACAAATAAAGATAAAGCAAACATATTTTCAGACGTTTAAATCGTTATAGGATGAAATAAAACACATCAGCAAACTAAGCTATAGAGAAAACATGGGTCTGTCAAATGGACAGGGATATTGCAACCCATGTGATAGATTTTGGTTTGGTTGACAGCCAAAATTATTCACGAGGGTTGAGATTAATAGAATCTTACATGGGTCTGTCAAGTGGACAGGGATATCTCAACCCGAGTGAAAGATTTTGGCTGGACAACCCGAGGCTTGCCGAGGGTTGACGGCCAATATCTTTCACGAGGGTTGAGATATCCCTGTCCAATTGACAGACTCATGTTTGATTCTTTATCTCCACTACTTAGTAGTAAAAAACGAAATTCCTGTTTGTTTCCAGCTGTTTCGATGCGCCAATATGCAGGGACGTCTTTATGCGTCAAAATTGATGATGTCATCTACAATGCACGCCGCGATTACGCCGCATTTATTGATTACGTAACGTAATTGTCTAGCGCGTGTGAGCTGTCTTACACCCCCTATGTAAGACAGAGATATATTTTCCGTAGCAACCACGGCATATCCCTGTGAAGTATTGGAGAAATACCTATCCACCTGACAGGCCCATGTTGGATCATCTTTCTCATATACTTTCTCATAAAAAATCAGTTCTTCAGAATCATTTTTATGGTGTCAACATCACAGAGACTGCAAAATTAATAACGTCATCGGAAATAGTCTCCGCATGTATCGGCGAGGTCACGTCATTTTCAAGTGCGCGTGAGCTGTTATTTTCCTACCCCGGGTAAAAGACCGCAGGATAAGCCTGTCAAGTATGGGAGAAATTCTAAAGGAAATCGGGAAAAGATAACCAAGGAAGTCTCAAATAGCAGCGTTGTGTTACAATACGCACGGATGTAGTGTTTTTCTCCTTCCCAGAGCAAGGTTAAACAGCATCAGGTACGTATCTTTCACATCATACAACCTACACACATCTTTAACATTCCACTAAAGGCCGAGGTGCTGAGATGCTATTTCGTGAAATAGCTTAGATTAAGGTCTTTGATTAGCATTAAAGTTTATCCATGTGTTAGGCTGGGATGTACTGGATGACTCCGTACGCACTAACCTCTCACAGCCTTAAGTGTTCGACATATACACCTAATACAAAAGCTGACAGCTGTGTCACACAACTAACTCCAAATGTATTTACACGGCTCTCAATAATGTCACACACATTTTATTGCTTTAACGTTGAGAAGAATAACGTTACTATTAATATGCATGGAAATAGAAATCAAAGCTTAAGATGAATTATGACTCTGCTATAGAACAAATCGATCCACGGCGCTTCTTGTCTTTGTACCACTTATCATCGGACTGACAAAGTCATTGTCTACAGTTCGAGAACGTAATTTGGTGATCATTCATCTGAGTATCGCGATGCGATAACGAAAGTTGGCACACACATTACCAGAAAACCTTGGACATGGATTTATAGTTTTACGTGCGTCATGTTTTATAATCGGAATAGCGTGCTATATTTATCAATATCAATGTGTTACAATTGACGTCAGCGAGGTGAACATATTGCTATATGATATTTTGAGCTTTGCTTTTATCATGTCAAAATTTTTTTTTTTCAAAAGGATGGAAAACATTATCCATTAATTTAATTTTTCGTTGAGTCAAACAAAAGATATATAAATCGACTGCAAAACCACACAGATTTATGTAGTTTCTATACAACAAAGAAAAGTGGAACGACATCCATATTTTTCTCAAAAACCTCAATAATGTCACACCCAAATCGATGATATTAAGAAATATCCAAACAACAGATATATGCGCGAAATCATAAAATGTTTTTTTTAATACAGAACAAAATTTGTTCCCATGACAACGAAATGATGAGCAGTTATCAACATACCCCGACATAATGCCAGCGTTCTGACCACGCATCTTCTTATAGAGAACCCAGGACTCGTATGGAGGTCTGAGAGGCAGCTTTGTTTCCTTACGGCTAATTTCTTCCACCAGACGAGGATCGGCAACTGATACATTCGTCACCGGTCCCAGTTGTTCCTTGAAAAACTTTCCGTACTTTTGGTGAAAGTTTGTCTGAAAATAAGAAAAATAAATAAGGTTAACATTTGGCTTACTAGAAAGGTGAGACCTAGCACCTGAATGTGTCTAGTTCATGAAGAAAGAAAACACGTGTAAGTGAATTGAATTATGTCCTCTTTCTTGTCATCTGATCATTGCAGTCCTCTGATGGAACAATAATGCTGGGTTGGATGACCTGGAGTATATCATCTATAACCACATATCAGTTTACACTGTCAAATTAAAATCATATAAAATTGGAAAGCGGATTCTAATCATAATAAAAATATCGCCAATTACACCAGAGTAATGAAATCAAAGACACACCTGTGTAATCAGGGGCATTCGGTTCCTCAACTACATAGAACATCGCATACTAGAAGCAATATTAAAATGGTCACAATTTATCAGCTGTCGACAACGATTGTTATTCTATTGAAGGGGGTCATGCAGTGTTTTAACATATTTCCTGGGTAATCCCAAAGAAAGCACACGAGTTGTATTGTCTAACCATTGTAACTGACAGAAGATTAGACCGACAGTAGCCCTGGGGTTGAGAACCCCCCAACAGCATATAGCCTCAGCAAGGAGGGGCAGACGACAACCTCCAACAAAGCCATTCAAGGTTCGGGCGGGGCTGATTTACTCGTGTGTAAAACAGCGGCGTCATTATAATTCTACCGCACCACTTGTATTCAATATCAACTACCTTCGGGCAAATGTGTTCACCAAATAGACTATTTAGTAGACACATCAAATAGGTGTCCTTCCCGTAGTAAAGTCCTTTCTCATTCAAGCAATCCTTCTGTGTATGGCAGCCCGTAGATCGGTCGTTTACCCTGTTTAAAACATTTTACTGACTGGTCAGGCTTTTATCGTACAGCTAATTGAGAATGATTTTTAAAGAACATCTGTTATCAAACTGACTTGTTTGTATAATAAATACAACAGCGATGGGGTAACACACATTACCTTTACAATATTAGCCACCGAACTACTATTGCTATGTATTTACAGATGTTTAGATTAAACACTACATTGAGAACATCGTATTAAGTATTATATTGATGCTTAGAATTACAAAAACCCCGGATCTCTACCTGGTCTACAGTCACACTAAATAGGACCGCTGACAATGTTTCTCGAATTCGCACTTCTATAAAGACATAAACTTAATGTACCCGATTGTACATCCCCGTCCTCTTCGTGAAAATAACTTGTCTAACGTCATGCTCTTATAGGCAGGCTGAATACAGGAGACGAGAACACGACCATAGTGTCTAATTTGTAGTTAAATATCAAACGCAGTGTCTAATATGATATAACATTGTGGTACAATTTTTCTAGCTATAATCTTAGATACGACAATAAATGGGCCACATCTACCAAAACACACCATTACTAGGTTTATAACTAGTTCAAGAAATGACGCGTCTGCTTCTGGTGAATTCACAAATATTTGTAATCTCAATGTCAGACAGATACCAATAGGTACACAGGTATTGAATATTCCTATGTCTTATATGAAAAGTATAACCAATACATCATATTTAATACACTATATGACATTTTACAGCATTATATAGGGGTAGTGTGTAAATCACATGTCCCTGCTGTCGCCTGAAATACGATACATCTAGCGCTAACGATAAAGCAATCAGCTGTTCCTCCATGACACCAGGCCAGCGAGGATATTCTGATGATCTTTCACCTTTTATATGCATCCTATAAAAAGTTAATGTTCGCCTCACAGCATCACGTAGTGTAGGGTTAGTACCTTCCCATTACCGTCACTGGCTTACCCATTACTCTATACAGCGGGGTACCAAGCATACGTACGATTTCATTAACATTCGATATGAAATACAGAACGTGTCATTAGTGGCTCAACAGATCTCAGCCGAACAGAAACAACATTGAAAACTGATATGTTAAAATGTATATACATGTGTATATGTATCTAGTGGCAACAACTACTGGCCGTTACCAAGCAGTTCATTAGAAAGAATTAAAGGAATGTTACAATGTCGTTTTTGACATCTTTCCTAGGGACAGACTTGACATTCTTAAAAAAAGATCAGCTTGTCACGTATCTTGTCACATGTGTTAGTTACATTACCGAGAGAGGTGTCTGTCGAGTTTGTCACGAGGAACGACACATCTGACCTAGCGCTTTACATAAATTCAACAGTTTGGTATACATACCTGCTTTGTATGACAGAATAAAATTCAAAGTATTGTAACACTTATGAGACATTGCTAGATAAGCCCGTAAAATACCAGGTTAGCAATGTAAACTCGTATTTTGTATTTACAATGCAGGTCTAGCATGCTGCATTAGGATATTCTGAATTTAAGAACATTTCTACCTTTAAACGTGTACGGAGTTCACCTCATGGAAACAACATTCCATGATCATCAAGAGAAATTCCTTCAGCGTCCACAAGAAAAAGTCGTGCGTATGTAAAGAAACAATCCTCCCACGTTTACAGAGAAATAGGTAGCAGGGTACACACACCTCCCCTATACACAGCACATGTAAACCTTTAGTATTCCGCAGATACACCTGGACACTAAAACAAAAGTTCTTAGCAAGCTTCAGTCGACATAACTGTCACATATAACTAACAATCTGAAATACAATCAAAGAACTCCAATATGTGGGCCTTGGTATATTACCCTCTCCTTCACGTGAAGGTTCCCCATGACTTGCAAATATCTACTTCAACCTTCATTTCATAATGGATTTGAATACCCATTTGATTATGAAAATGACTGTTTACCATCAAGTGATTTTATAATTTCAACCAGGACATAAACACACACATGCATTTTTTTAATTCTTCCATTAGTTTGTTCTGCGATTTGTGACTGTCATTTTTTTATTACAGAATACGTTCAATCGGAAAGGGTACAGAACTGTTCGGCAGCAGCAGCCATATTTCACATTCACACAACAGAACAGATAACCCTCTTTAGATGTTCTGTAGTGAACGAGGTCGTTTTAAAGAATTCAATCAATCGCTAGGCACACAATAAAGGAAGCACACCGCCCGTGAACAGATTGATCCCATAAACAGGTGGGGCATCCATAAACAAAAAGTGGCATTCCTTCCCGAAATTCCTTCTCTTAACAGAAGCTAAGTACGGTTCAGAAACTAACCTGCCCATCACTCATAAAAAATCTATGTTTTGAGTGGTGACGGGAAACATGCGATATTTGAACAGGGTTTTGTATGATAATTGATAGGCTAGTGCTGTTAAGACAATTATATACCTCATTAATATATCATATAATACTGTCTTGATTATTAACTGATACAGCCTGATGTGGTTTATCACATATACAATGTATCAACCTGATAGATGTACCAACCCGATAGATGTACCAAACCGATAGAGCTATCCGATTTATCACATATACAATGTACCAACCCGATAGAGCAATCCGATTTATCACATATACAATGTACTAACCCGATAGAGCTATCCGATTTATCACATATACAATGTACCAACCCGATAGAGCTATCCGATTTATCACATATACAATGTACCAACCCGATAGATGTACCAACCCGATAGAGCTATCCGATTTATCACATATACAATGTACCAACCTGATAGATGTACCAACCCGATAGAGCTATCCGATTTATCACATATACAATGTACCAACCTGATAGATGTACCAACCCGATAAATGTACCAACCCGATAGAGCTATCCGATTTATCACATATACAATGTACCAACCCGATAGATGTACCAACCCGATAGAGATATCCGATTTATCACATATACAATGTACCAACCTGATAGATGTACCAACCCGATAGATGTACCAACCTGATAGAGCGATCCGATTTATTACACGAATACATATTGGTTACATCTTGATTCCCGGTATCAAGGTAATTAACATATTAAACGCTGTCCTAGTTATTGAATTAACAGCATGAGTGGTACAACATCAAAATAAAAAAAAATCACAATAGTAAACAAGTCAAATATGTATAACAATTGACATACCTGGACCTTATGCATCTGACCACGATTGCCCTTTCTAAAGTATTCATACGCCGTTCCGAGTACTGGTAACCCCTTAGGGCCCGGTAAATCCTGCAGTGTTTTTACAGTACTTTTTTCACAATCGGCACCGACAAACTGAGTTGGTACTGCTGCTAATGTTGTTTGGTGGCGATGATTGTCCAGTACTGCGGGCTTGACCAGCACATCCTCGGACACTGACCTACCCTCACTCACCAAACGACGCCTTGCACCCGATTTAGTAATTGTCCGGCCTACACCCGTGGCCACTTGTCGTATTGCAGATTCTGCCATAATTCGTTGTGTTTATTAGTATTAAAAATCAAAGTAAGTTTTTGATAACATCCGAAGAGATATTTTCCGAAAACGTCCTGGGTTTATTTCAATGTGACCAGCTCATGTCTCCGGCTCTTCATATCACTAAATAAAAAAACAATCACAGTTTTAATAAAGTTCTCGTTTGTCGCTTACTGATAGACATAGTCCCCTTAATAATAGTTAACTCATTGCATAGTAAGTATGTGTATATAAGTAGGTATTAAATCCTTGTGTGTATACTATAGCGGCCGTACGTCAGAACGAGTCAGGCGCTACTTGCCTTCTGCTGACTGCCTTACGAATTCGCTTTAAATAGGGTCACACTGGTACAATTGTACCGTAAACACAGTCGGCGAATCGTAGGTGTCTCTGTGTACGGACCAACTCGATCTGGGTATGTGTTGGGGCACCTTTCATTTATACGAAAACATACGGTATCATTGCGAAATTTTATAGATGCACGATTTTATTTGAACACGGTGAACTATCCTTGTTTCTACGATTCATAGACAATAAAAGTAATGCGACGACACTTATACATTAGTGACAAAAATTTATATGTAAGCATCATAATAACTCTAAACAGTTTAATTAACACCAAACATAACGCTTTTCAGTAAAGAAATGATACTGGAACCCAAAACATGATACGTCAATACCAATGCATCTAACATGAAAAATAGATCGGAGAATTAAGAAATGGTACCCCGTTAGGGTATAGCATCTAGCATTGATATCTCGGCATGCTTTATAAGATCATTCATACTTTCCTGTCTCAACTCTTTCTTTCATGTTTCAAGTACCCCAAATCCCTATTTCCATTCAATTAATGAAGTAACTGGCGGAATGGTGAACATTCCTTAGAGCTGCCGCTATATCATATATGTTAGGTTAAAATGAAGGATGGTAGCCCACGTGTGCATCTAAAATAGTTCCTATTTATTCCATCCTAAAGTCACTGCTACTCATGCGCCATTCATGTATCTCAAACATTTATTACCAATCTCTACAACTGCTGATATTAAAAGAAAGCAATTTGCTATGTCCTGTGGAATGCGAAACATCATATACAAACTTAGCTTAACTAACTCATAAATGACAAACATATCAAAGATTAAACCGATATGACATGAAACATTCAAAACAATTTTACCTTAAATTTGGAAATAATTTCGAATTACATCATGTTTAGACATTTTGATCCATATCTGTTGGCATCTTCACCGAAGTAAGAACAGGTCTTGGAATAGCTTATATAAGATCCCTATTCAGTTCTCGAAGCGATCAGTCTTACATATTTCAAACGTTGCGTTCTACGCTCTTGGCGTGTTCAGAACATAATGGAAAGGATGTCGATATATTAATGTAATATAGTGGTTGACGCCCTGACATGTTAACGTAGTAAAAGTATCTAATATAGATGACAACCTAACGTAGAACTGAGATTATTAAAAGAAATCCTAGACGAATTATGTTAGACTAAATTAAGAAAAAAGTCAATGGTTTGCTTGTACAAAAACTATAAGCATTGATATACGAGGCAGGTTATGTGGAAAGCAAGGGGTACTCTCTCCTGAAGTACGACGTCAAACTCGTGTAAACCAATATCCGAATGGAACAGTCTATTACTGTTTATAGAACAGCGTGTTTTTAAAAAAATGAAATCTACAATATAGCTCAGATTGTTGGTAGATTTAAGGCGGATACAAATTTAAAACACTATGTCGAGGTGCTAATCTAGAGGTTCGGTAGACATTCTTAATAGAATGTCCAGCACTGGTACTCATGGAAATAAATTATATTAGGAACTTAACTGCCGGCATGTTGATATATCGCTTAGTTTATCAATCAACATGTTTTGCTGCTTAAATATTGACCACAGAGCAGTGTGCCCAATGTGTACTTAATGACCCACTAAATTAGGGCTTGCTATCGGCAACATCTACGCAGGAATGTCACCTAGTTATGTATATACATATCGTCAAAACATTATTTTTGTGATGAACCGATTATCAATAAAAATTGTCTTTCTGAAGATGTGGAGTTATATCATAAATTCATGCTTACCATGTGTTTTTGATATATGTGTGGGCCAAGTTGTCGCGTTTGTGGTTTTTACCGAATAATAAACAGCACGTACCAGTTAAAAAGTATTACCCACTTCTATTAGCTTAGTGGAAACCGCAAACCTTAGGTAGCAGTGTATCACAGCACTACACTTCATCACAGGTGTTAGCCGTGACTTAACCTGCACACGTAAATACTTTACTATTACGATCAATAAGATGAGGCAGCTTGCCTCAACAGTTACAAATATTTGTATAGTTTATACGTAAATCATACCGATAAACCGTTGACACATAAAACCGTGTTTTCATCGTTTGCATGCGTTTACGCTAATGTAACGGAATGCGGTCATTTACATACAAGTTATTATTTTCTTTTTCTATTATCAAAATAACGACTAAATTAGCTTGTTTGTGACAATTTATGATTATTTTTAGCTCGTAAATCAGTACAAGTTGGTCCGGAATTCCCGTGTCGGTTATAAAATATTAATAGATATTGATTCCCACGGGACCTGTCGCTTTGCCTGATACAGAAGGGTGTTTTACACAACAAACATCGTTTGTACCTATTCAACTCTGACAATGTCCAGTGTTCACAGTATTCTTACACGCATTAATATTGTCTCACAAACTCAGCAATAAGGATCACAGTTCGCATCCTTGTCAACAATAACTAACAAACGTATAGCATCCTAAGTCGACTTTATAGGCTACCGAACCTAGCATCCTAAAGGACAATTAAAAAACCATTATAAATTATTTACCGACTTATATTGAGGTTTTAAGGCATCCCTTAGCTAATATACAGACCATTAAAACTAACATTTGCATGTAAGTCGACTTATTGATTAATCCTAATTGACAGAAAGATAAATTTACACACCCTAAAACTCATCATCCAACAGCATAACTAGCTTAGCATCCTTGACGAATATCTAACTTAGCATCCTAGATGAATAACTAACTTAGCATCCTTGACGAATATCTAACTTAGCATCCTTGACGAATATCTAACTTAGCATCCTTGACGAATAACTAACTTAGTATCATTGACGAATATCTAACTTAGCATCCTAGACGAATAACTAACTTAGCATCCTAGACTCATTCTAGTCGACTTAAAAAAGTAAAAACTACGTTTTAAGCATTGCGTCATTAATGACGTTACAAGCCACCTAACTGAAATGCCTATTGACTCATGATCATCTCCTTGTACACAAATTACATCAAATATGTTCAGTTAAATTTTATCAGATACTTTTATTATTTATCAAAACGTTTTATTAACAAATTTCACTGTCGATTAAAACAAGAAAAATCTTACCTTTCTGTTTGCGGATCCTGCTTTAGTTGTAATTTCCAATTATTAGAGGAAGAGCTATGTACGTAGTACCTACAGTACTAGTGTGTATGCGTTGCATTCACAAGATTAAATGTACGCAAAGACATTAGCGTCCTATTTATAGTGTAAGCCGTATAATTGGCGGAGGAGAGAATGCCCATTCACAACAGCTCCCGGTACCCGCCACTGCTAACCTTACATACTTTTAATCCATATCGAATCCATGTTAAGCTACGATTGGTCGAGCGGTATTCATGAGGAGTAAATACATACATTATACATATATATGCGCTCTCTTATACCACTGTGAAAGTCACGGTATATAGACATTATAGAGTTACAGCAAAGAACACGTTAACAGTACACAAACGCTCACATTAAAAGTTACATTGTAATAGCAATCGCATTGTAAATAACATGTTTTTTTCTAAAAATAAAGAAGCTGTTATTCATAATTATATCTCATCTTTACCGTGCAGCTGAAGTCTCAGTTAAAATGTATTGTGAAACATCTGATAACGGCTATACAGATATTCTATAACGTATAACACCTGTTATCATTATAATGTTCAATAACAATTATTTATCATATACAATACACTTCGATGTATCGATTTAACTACTTGCATGCATATGAATTCGTTTTGTATTAACAACTAGTGAGATATATGTACAAACATCAATGTACAAGCATATTATATTGTGAATGCAATATCGGTCGGCTTTATTATTATTTATAGCATCAGGAGATATTGTTCTATTTACATTCTATGCGAAATCCTGTTGGGTTCATACCACGCTAAGTGTATTAAAACAAATTCTGACAATCCATCAACTTAAAGAATCTGTCATTAATATATAAGGATGCCCTGGTACGTTAGCTGAAGTGTGGTAATTTAGTGTTTTGCTATATAGTATACCTATTGCATGATGTACAGAACATGACTTGTTATTGTTTCAAAGCACAATATCTTTTTGAATAAAGCAATGTGAAAAATTGCCTGTCTGGTGTTAAGTATTTATCAAACAATATGTGCTATATCACTTATTTTAGATTCACTATCTGAGAGTCCTATCTCATCTCATGGACCAGACAAATGCGTTACCAACCCATTTTAACAAAACTGTACTACTCGCTTTGCTAGATTAGTAAGTTGAGAACATCTTACCCTTTCACAAAAAGACAAATATCAAAATAGACATCATTTTCTCTGATGTGTCATGATGGAATGTTAACACAACAGTCAGCCCATACTATTCCAAGATTACAATTTATCAATCAGTTATCAGTTATTCGAGATCAAGGACATGAACAAATGGTTCGATGATGATAATTTAATTTCTGTAAATACCGACTGTACCATTGGATTACAGTAATAGCGTTACAAATCACCATGGAGCTTCACTTTTGCTCTCCACACATCGCATACTATCACACAATCATTTACACATATTCAAAATGAATTTAGATAGTCATGGATTTATGTTGACACTGCATACAAAACAGGCCACATGCAGCTAGTGGTCAATTCTTAAAGTCGGTCAATAAACATGTCGGTAGTCAAACAAGACTTATTGATATGTGACACATAGCCATATTACAAAATACGATACTTAGTATACACTATCCACAAACATGGTGTTGTTTGTGTCGGGGCGCTACTTCCTAGAATGTGTACTCAATCACTCTAGTCCTGGAACGTATGACGTCACACTTCATTGATGCTGCTGGCACTTAGGTGGTACTTGTGTGTTGGTGGCCCAAAACGCACAGCCGATTGAGATATGCAGTTGTCAAGGCAAACATATCCCAACACTCATTGAACCATTAGACCGTCCATGGAAAATGGTGTCACAATTGCATGAGATGGTAAATGGAATGGTGTGGAATACTTATGAACTAAACATGCTACCCATCATGAAAGCGTTTGTGGACGCTCGTGGCGGAGTAAAACAAGTCGACTTACAGTGGTCTAACGAAACAAAACTACCATTATATACCACGCTGAAATCAAAACATAATTTAAACAAAACGTTGAAGAAGTATTTTGTTTATGTTAGCAAAATGTGGCGTTTAATTCTAAATCGATTTTCAAACGAACATATCATTTTTGCCCTTTTTTGATATAGTAAAAACCCAATGAAATATGCAGGAGACGCCTTACCTCTTCTTGGCTGTGCCTGGTCAGCTAGATAGAAGATGGGTGGACAAACCAGTTCGCCATCCAGCCAACAAATTGGTGAATGGATTCATTTAGTACTCGTCAATGATGCTATAGGGAAAACACAGATGTTCCGAGAATACCAAACAAGTTTTAAATAATGTGTATAAGCATACTCGTTGTTTTTGTGATAAAATAGATAAAAGGATATGCACATTTAGTATACGTGTATTTGAAGTAGGCAAAACTTAAAAACGTGGACCTTGGAAACTCATTCTGTTGCAAAACACTACTGCATATTGAATCCATCGTTTGAAAGTAAAAAATATGCATATATTATGAATTGTATATACTTTTTCATTTACATTCTATGACTTGTTAATTAAGTCTAAATATAACGATGATGAATGGGATATGTTTGTAATTATAAAATCATTATCACTAACGTAGTTCCCTATATTGAATACATCTCGTGTTCCTACACAGTAGGATTGCTAAAATATATGAAATAAGAGAAATACCTGTCGACATACCAGTACTGATACATCTATCACAATGTCGGACCCATAGGTGAACGCTAAGTGAACTTTAAGCAGGAAATGATACTCAGTGGATTATTTTGATCGATAGATGTGAACTATTTTACGAATGACAAATCTATAATTCAATTAATGCTTAGTCATCTTAACTACTTGTTCTGGACACCTAGTAATGAAATACTTTTAACATGCACAGGGATGAATTGGATTGTTATCTAGAATAATCAACCCTTAAAGTTCAGGGTTGTTCGGAAATATGCCAATTTATATTAAATTTGTTTTCATATTTGGGCTCTTTATATATAGTCGTATATGTATTTATAGATTTCAAAATGTAGTTCAGTTCAAATGACAAGAGGGCAACGTAAGTAAAATGAACGTAAATAGCCTAAACACTTGATATTAACTGATACATGTAAATCAAATAAATTGTCATTAAATTGTCGTATCTGAACGACAGCAGAAGAATATCGCTTTTGATGACATACTTTTTATTACTTGTCCTAATCTCTTTTTTAGACAATACAGCGTTTACTCATGTGAGATGACTGGGTGTGTATATTCTATGACTGTTGTATTGACTAATAAAGTCGACAATATGCTTCAGTGAGACCTCACTATATATCTAGACTAGGACTATAAACGATCACAAGAAATGACGCCACAAGTATACTACGGTCGGGCTGTAATGTTCGGTAGATAAAATGGGTCGTATTAAAAACAGGATATACGGTGAAGGAAAGCTTAGGGAGCCCGAAATTATATATAGATTTACAACAGAATATAGCCGCTCAGTTTTAAAATCTACAGTGTATTCAACAAAAATAATTGCATATGCATCCCAGTTTCTTGTTTTTAAGGGAAAAGACTCAAGGATAGCTCGTACTACATTATCTTATTTTTCGCCCTAACTTTTTAGACGCATCCACTTTTTTAGTGTTTAGGCATGTGAGGATCTATAAACAGGTGGTACTATGGCTTAGCACTAAGATTACAGACGATCAGGTACTGTTCGGCTAATATTGAACCGAATATTTGTATTTTCCCCCATCTTTTGGTGTTGTTATAAAAGTTTAGGAATAAAGTAAATGGTATATGTAATACTATGAAACAAATTTCTTATCTAGTATTCGCATTTAGTTAATAAATGCTAATATCGACAAACAAATTTAACGTTGTTGAATTATCTGTAATTATAAGTTATGCCAACAAAAACAGCAGAAAGAACCTGAGCATATAGTAATATTTTCAACCAGGTTCAATCAGCTAAATATGAAGGTATACATGGTCTGTGACACCAGATTGCTGCGCTACTCGCAAACATATTTCACATTCTTTCGATTTGATTTCAATATAGCATTATTACCAAATAGCATATGAGTTTGGGGTTCTTTAATCTGGGGTAAAAAGCTCGTGGCATTCTTCTTATGCTGTGATAATGTCCAAACGTGTGTCATTGGAATATGTATCCATTTTTTTGGAATATGGTCTTCGTAACAAGTAGACAACTCTTTCTTTCTGCCAATTTGAGGTGTTAATATAGAGCAATAAAAGACGCGTGCAGCAGGAAAACTGATGTTTTCTACATTTCCAAAAATGTAAAATCTATTAATACAACATTCTTCATTATTTTTGATCAACTGAAATGAAATAACCATTTTTTGGATAAAACGATACATAAACTTCCATACATGTAATACCTAAAAACCTTGATTTCTTAAGGGAGGGAGCGTTTATTGTTTTCAAATAGTTCCTATCATGGTCATGATACACGTGTTAACGAAGTGTTTGATTAACACTGTACTGCCCAGATAACGGCAGAAGATCATGACATATCATTTCACGCTATTAATATGTGATAAAATTGGTTGCCTCTTCATCTCCTAGTATTTTTTATTGGGAGGGGGGGGGGGCGCTGGGCCGAGTGGTTAAGATGTCTGAACTTCCACTAGCACGAATATACGTACCTGGCATACTATACCTTTTGGCTTTCAAAAGCCACCATTATCTGTCTTAATGTTGTCTTTTGAGCTACAATATTGCAGCTAGCCCGCCATACCTAACTTTATCTACTTTTAATAACTTGGGACAACCTCACTTTATCTACTTTTAATAACTAGGGACAACCTTACTTTATCTACTTTTGATAACTTGGGACAACCTTGCTTTATCTACTTTTAATAACTTGGGACAACCTAACTTTATCTACTTTTAATAACTTGGGACAACCTTACTTTATCTACTTTTAATAACTTGGAAGAACCTCACTTTATCTACTTTTGATAACTTGGGAGAACCTCACTTTATCTACTTTTAATAACTCGGGACAACCTCACTTTATCTACTTTTAATAACTTGGGACAACCTTACTTTATCTACTTTTAACACCTTGGGACAACCTTACTTTATCTACTTTTAATAACTAGGGACAACCTTACTTTAACTACTTTTGATAACTTGGGATTACCTTACCTTATTTACTTTTAATAACTTGGGACAACCTTGCTTTATCTGCTTTTAATAACTAGGGACAACCTTTTTTTAACTACTTTTAATAACTTGGGACAACCTCACTTTATCTACTTTTAATAACTCGGGACAACTTTACTTTATCTACTTTTGATAACTTGGGACAACCTTACTTTATCTACTTTTAATAACTTGGGACAACCTTACTTTATCTACTTTTAATAACTTGGGACAACTTTTTTTAACTACTTTTAATAACTTGGGACAACCTCACTTTATCTACTTTTAACACCTTGGGACAACCTTACTTTATCTACTTTTAATAACTAGGGACAACCTTACTTTAACTACTTTTGATAACTTGGGATTACCTTACCTTATTTACTTTTAATAACTTGGGACAACCTTGCTTTATCTGCTTTTAATAACTAGGGACAACCTTACTTTAACTACTTCTGATAACTTGGGAGAACCTCACTTTATCTACTTTTAATAACTCGGGACAACTTTACTTTATCTACTTTTGATAACTTGGGACAACCTTACTTTATCTACTTTTAATAACTTGGGACAACCTTACTTTATCTACTTTTAATAACTTGGGACAACTTTTTTTAACTACTTTTAATAACTTGGGACAACCTTACTTTATCTACTTTTAATAACTTGGGACAACCTTACTTTATCTACTTTTAATAACTTGGGACAACCTTACTTTATCTACTTTTAATAACTTAAGACAATCTTACTTTATTTGCTTTTATTTGCAGGTATGGAGACTATATATTTGTGTCTAATGAAGAAAAATGATGGCTAAGAAAGCCATTATTGGCTGAACATACGCTTGAGAATAATATTTAGCGTAAATCAACTGAGCCCGATTACCCGGTACAACGACGACGCGACCCTGGACTTAATCCATCATATGCCAAGTAAATAGTTCTTTATTCATGCTTTGGAAACGGCGTAAATATGACCTTTGAAAAAAAATGACGCCTCAAACATTGTTTAAGAAAAAAAAAGTTCCGTCGTTTGTTAGTGCTACCGTATAGTCGGCTATTTTGCCTGTCAATATTTTCGCAATTTGGACCTATACATAGAAAGTTTACTTTTAGCGAATCAAAATCTCGCAATTTAAGTTCAATTGTATATAACATCCGTCTAATTCTTAACATTTCATGGAGCACAAATTCGAGAGAATGGCGGTGACCGTGGAATCGCGAAATTATGATATCCGCTCAAATAACCGATTATGCGGTATTTCGCATTATTACGGCATGTTTAGTCATTTACTGCTGAATTTACGTGTTCGTATTTTCATTTATCAATATAAATTGCAGGAGTATTCAAAGTATTGCAGCAAAAACAAGGTGTTCACCCTTGAAAAGTAGCCGATCCTTGGGACAACTGACGTGCGGACTTTTTTATATACCTCTACTAGGGCTGCCAAATAAGGCGGTAGTATTGCACTAAATGATTACGGGTAAAGGCTCAGCCAAAGTTCGACATTACATAACTACTTAACCCACCTAAATGTTACTGGGTACACGTACTATATAAAATCAGCACAGGACAGTATTATTGAGTGCTAATTTAATCCGATAGATTGAAATTATTTGGCAATAATTGTGTTTCCACTCGCGTAATATATTGTATAAGACGATTAATGATGTTATTGATTAAATCGCAACTCTACTCCTGTTTATCATGTGGTTGAGAACAGTTTCATATCGTAAGGGCATTTCATATATTTTACAAAACAGTTATGAGTATTCGGTTGTAATTATCTGATAGTTTAACATCAAGTAAAGAGCCAGGGTCATTTAAGGACGTGCCATGTTTAAATGGTAGAGAAAAGCCAGATTACTCTGAGAAAAACCACCGCCCAGTGGTCAGTATCTGGCAACTGCCACACTTGGAACAACTCGAACTCGTGACCCGGAGGCGAAGGACTTTATGTCGAGAGATAATCTTATTCAGCAAGAGTCATTTTATGCATATTTATATGCAATATCAATGCAAAAGACAATATCACGAAATACTCACATACTACATTTAACTATGTAAATATATTGACATTCACATACTACTTGTTACACCATCATATATAATCATTGAATCGATATAAATAAAATAGGAGTAGAAATGCATAGAGAAGCAGGAACCTGAACGTATAGGCATGCTGAAACTGAAAAGATAAACAAGATAAGCAAATTAAGTTGTGTTCAATGACTCTAAATTACATGGATAGTTTATATTTATCATAAGTATATTTAGTTCCGCCCCAATGCACGAACGGATTATTATTTCAAAGGTATTTTGTAAATTATTGATTATTTACATTTAGATGGCAGTTTACAGAAGATTTGAAAAATGCAGCAAAATCAAGTGCAGGCTTTAACTATGTACACACAACTTTTTAACCTTAAGTAACACATATATAAAAGTACATGTATATATATTTTTAATCTACACAACATTTACAATTGTTATGCAGAGTTCTTTTTGGAAAGGTCTGCTTTTTGTGGTTTTGTGAGCCTGTAAAAACGATGGTAACCAAATTTGTTTTTTTTTAAATGCAAACAATTGGGATTTTTAACCCAAAATTACACCCCCTCTAGGAGATTTGTTTCTTGAACACAGTTTAAAACCAAGCATCACTGCCGTGATAGCAAAACTGAGCCTATTTCGACATAGGTATAACATTAAACTTTTGAGCAATCTTTCCTCGTACTGCATCTATCAATTTCTGCTGCTACAGTATTGAGTTTTGTCATCTTAGACGCATATTCGGATACCGTCTAAACCATTAATCTCGAACCCATTTTGTTGAATTTCTTTATGCAAATGTGAAGCCTGCATATAATTCTCTAGATTGAATTCACCAATTTTAGGACATATACATTTTTAAAAAAAAATTTAAGCATAACATAAAACAGGGGCTTTCTGCTCAATAAAAATCTCACCCATGGCAATTCGATCTAGCTGTACACTGCTTCCTTAACTGACAATAAGAAAAATCATTTTTGGATCAATAGCTCTTATTTGTAAATTTAGATAAAACCTTAATATTGCACAGCCTTGCTTTACATGTCGGGAGATGATATGGGTGAACCACTGTTACACTGTACTATTAGTAAGGACTACAGGTCTTACGAGCCATTGCAATCAGCATATAGCTAGACCAAATAAACAATGTGGTGTAATTCTAATGGATATCACGTCTGAATATTAACTTTTGCAATTCATTTTGTAAAGTTAACTGTTATTAAGTTCAGGCGTGTTGACCCACACTACTAAGGATTTCTAAAATTGACAAATTAAAATGATAGACCAAATCGAAGTATGATGTATTACTTGTACACTAAATAAGCCACGTCTCTGTTGATCAAAAATGTGACTTGTAATATATTTTAAAGTGGATAAAAATCAAAATATTATGAGATGAAAGAGCAACTATTCAACAATAAATGTTACTAAATATAGCGTTTCAGATTTGATATAAACTGTTTTAATTCCATTATAGTATGTAATAGCAAATGTGTAAATTAATCTTAAAAGCGTGAAATGAACCAAATACATTACAAATTACCTACTGTGCGAATTAAACCCAACCTTGTCTAAAATAACTAGAGGGCAAAATAACAAATGCATACAGGTTGAGTTGTAATTAAATAAACGAGAACAAATTCAAAATATATACTGCCTACAACAGGTGGGCATTATATTAGTAAGTATTAGAGTTGGAATTATTGTGATAATGTGTCGTCATCATCACAAAAACCAACTGAAGATTCCATCCGGAATCCTGCGCCCCATTCTATGCATATTATTTTCAAACCTAGATACGCCACTGAAAGGTTAACATTTTTTAAAAGATATATACAGTGTATTTTCAACCCACGCTTTCGGTAAATCCTGGATCCACCCTGGATCCCACTGTGACACACAGGGAATTACGAAACACAAGAACGGGGAAAGGTGTGGCGTGTGGTCTGGAAATGATGATTATTAGTCACTGGCCGTGTCCATGTCCTTATTTCTTTTTGTATTAAGATTATAAGTCTTTGTTGTCAGTGTAAATGGACAGGTGTCAGACAAATATCTTGTGATAAACTTGGTTGCGAAATGCGAAATAACATTTAGTACAAAACACATTATTACATATTCTACTTTATCATATGAATTTCAATGTTTCTCTTTTTACTATCCACATTGGACTCCCACAAAACTTTTGATTAAAAACCTGCATATACTAAACCCGTTATATTTTGTTACGAAATTATTATGATTAAGAATTGTTCAACCTTTTCTAGTTGATGATGTATTTTTTTTCAATTATCTCCTGTATTAGTTGAAGTATGTTTAGATGCGTACTTCTACACTGGTGCATATTCATATTATCCTCACTCCTCCCGCGCAGGCAACATGCGGGATTTTTAACTAAATCTCGGCTTGGGGACAAAATGTATATCGACGTATGAGTGAATTGTTAACGAAATATAGGAAACACTAAATTCTTATGCATATGATGGGAATGGCAAAACAAGGTATTATTATTGTTGTTATTGCGAAGGAATTTCCCCAGTTTTCAGGCATGGCTTTGTGTAGAATATGTTCGGACAGCGTTAAAGGGACAATTCACTCAGGCTATTTCTTTTACGTAACCAAGAAGCAAAATATAGCATAAATGTATTGTTCTACATTTCTTATGAAACATATAACGTAAAACATTGAAAAATTCCACAACATTTTTAAGTATTAACATTGTTAAGAGCGATTTGAGCAGTTCTAAACAACAGTTGCATAACTCTTCAAGCAAGGGACAGGGTTTGGCATACAAGAAGTTCGACCACAATGTGAATGGCGGACTGCGAGCGAGTTTGAACATCTACACACATGTCACCACCATGGGCTTTTCAGGCATATCACAGTAAAACCGACTAATCTAATTTCCATTAGAACAGGGTTTTTTCCGATATATGTACAAGTTTTAATGTTCTCATAGACTGAATTGTCCCTTTAAGTATAGCTTATCAAGGTATATGCACGCCCATTACCAAGGAACACCAGACTATGTTTACAAACCATTTTCTTGAACCCATGACAAGACTGTTGGAAAAAGATAAATCTAAAGCGTTGCAATTGTTTATGTCATTGTTTAAAAACCATAGCCATTAAAAGTACATTAAAAATACAAACAACACACAAGCATTGTGGATGGTGTTGTTGATACCAAATTGGTTGCATAGTTAGAATGCAATTTAAAGGAATAGGCATAAGGGTAAATTGTTAATACGAAATGCATACAAGTATATTGGCAATTCGGAATAAATCAATACATTTGGTAGAACACGTGTAACATCATATGGTGTCATCGATGTTTAACAGAGCGCAATCAATGGGTTTGTAACAGAGTGCAATTAATGGGTTTGTAACAGAGCGCAATCAATGGGTTTGTAACAGAGTGCAATTAATGGGTTTGTAACAGAGCGCAATTAATGGGTTTGGAGAACAACTGTAAAAGATTCATCCATGTCGTTAATATATTAGTGATCTTGCTATCTTTATTACTTTATGATGTAGTCCTCGACAAGAATACATGATCAACGTAATGTCTCTCCACGCAATGAAGGGGTCACACTATGTCTTGTCATAACCGTTACTAAGAAGAAGATATATCAACAGTTTTGTTTAGTGATACGCAATAGTGAATTGAACATTTCTATTGGTATGTTCTAATTATATGTGGTTTAATATCACGGGAATATTGATACTGTATCAGATATCAATAATACGGTATGTTCCACACACAAAAAAAGATGAAAACTAATCTTGTATCAGGGAGTTTTAGATCATCTTAAATTTTTTTACTTTTTTTTATCTAATTGGGACATAGTATATTTACAAAAACTTCGAAAAGGGATCGTTATCTGTGCTTTTGTTTCCTCGTCCTGACTTTAACCTTATTTCATAGGACATCGCAAAATAGCGATCATGTGTTAAGATCGGTAGATGTTATTTATTTTTAATAAACAAAAGTGAAATCCATCGATAAAGTGTTGAACTCGGATACCTCTGTTGGCTAAAGGTATACACTCTAACTTGAATAACCTTTATACCTCTAAGTTTCACAAAGTTTACAAGATCGTTAGGATAACAAAATCTGTGGCATGTATCCCCGTATCTATTAAGTGAAATAGCAATTATAAGGATAAAATACGAATATATATAAAAAAATTAAAACAAAAAGGCCAGCATTATATGAGAATAGAATGGGAAATATTGAGGGAAAAAATAAACTTAGAAATATATCTATACATCGTACTTTCTTACCATTATATACCAATTTGCCAATCATCCTTTTTAATATGTGATTTAATAAAACAAATTTATGTACATGTGTATGAATGTATTGCATTACCAGTACTTTAAATAGTCCATGCATATGCTTGGTAAGTTATGTTTTACTCTTAATCATTCTAAATTAACTTTCTACATTCACGATTATTATAAACTGAACTGACTGAACTTTTCATTATGAACCCTTAATACTAAGTTGAAACCAACAGTTTGTGGGCTACGTTTCATTACACAAATATGTATAAGATTGTGGGAGATAACGATGCCACGCTGATATGAGTAATATGCAAATGTTAAGTGGTCACAATTCTTTTGTTCCAACCTTGTGAAATCACCTATGCATTAGATACACACGCCCTATGATGTGGCCCATATGAAATAGCTGACTCACGCGTTTTACTATCGCTAAAATTATCGACTTGTTTTTGTTTCATGATCAACAAACGCACGAGGAAAGGTGGGGTGTTCAGGATTATGTTTAAAATCTCATAGAGACTGCTCACAATCCAATTTGCATATCAAACGTATTAGTAATTGTCATTCTACCATAACGCTATTTTGATTTTGAAAAGGTTCAAACGGCCTGAATATGTTTGACTACATCTATCTGTCTAATTATGCCAAAATGAGAATAATCCTTCATGTACTTTAATATCATTGCCTGTTATTGTTTTACTTTTAACACTTCTATTTTTTATCTCATTACACTCCGCTAAAAGGTATGCAATTTTTCAATTTTGCCCTGCGGTAAAATTAATGCAATGACATGTTTGGCTATGTGTAAATTAATATCAAAATTAAGATTTAAAAAGTCTGTGTTAACATTCTCAGTTCAATATCACTTATTCCATTGTAGTAATAATTTGGGATGCTGAATATAATGGTAACACTTTCAAAAATATTGGTTGGTTGTCATGATAACAAAATGGAGGCCTCTATTTGGCAGTTTTACGTGAACATTGGTGTTAAGGATTGTGAGGTTACTTAAGTATCAATTTGGTAACAAAATGGAGGGACCTGATTGTAAAAATCCAAATATTGTCATATTTAAGTGAAAATTTGCATATAGAGGTTATGAGTATGAGTAAAAATGTTTGGTTTCCACGAGTAAAAGAAAAAAAAGAAAAAAGAAAAATGGCGACTCCAATTGGTTGAAATTTAGATATTCTTAGATATTGATGACAATTAGTACAAGTGGGTTATGAGGTTTGTTGAAAACTAGTTTTGAAATACATTGTTGCGATTGTAACGAAGACTGTAGCCTTTGTAGTGTTTTAATTTTAATTCGCTCTTTAATTTTTACATTACAAATAGCTTTTTATCTGCAATAGAGGGAAAGATGGAAATAATTTGTACCTTTTGAGATTGAGGTGCTAATAAAAATACCTGTCTTTCCCGTTATTAGTTGATTTCTGATATTAAAAGAGAAACTATTATAATAAGTTTTTATTACCTATTGCACTTTTTTAAAATGATTTTAATATTGTGCACACTGTCGATAACATGCCAAAGATTTGGAGCAAACCCAAAACCTTATCTTTTATCCTGTTAAATTGATTAGAAAATACCATTATAAATGGGTATAAAATAAATAGCGAAGCCTCATTAATTAAGGATGTTGTCCTCTGAGAAAGTTAAAATTTTCTTGTATTAAACTTTTTTTCTCATATAGATTTTTGGAAATAGGAGTTCATACCATGAAACAAAATGAAATTAAAAACAAATGACCGTGTGCTCGTTTTTGAGCTTTTGTCACTCAAAGATACCTAATTGACAAAATATTGGATTTTATGTGAATTTTGCCGTTTTGACCATATAAACAAGAGATTAAAGTCATTATTTCCTAACGAGGTGTTTTATTTTTCAGCAGTCTTCTTAAAAAATATACCAGTTTTGATTAATAAGACTAACATTTTTGCTCAGAATAACAACATATGCTACCCTTACCCCTTAATTTTGAGCTTCAAAATGAACCATATTCAGCCATTTTTGTCAAATTTAACCCTTTATAGAAAAGGTTCTGGTATTTAACTTTTGTTAATATTTTGCATATCAACAGGGAAAGTGTTGTTCTTTCAAAAACAGACAGAAAAATGGGGGATCCTTACTTTCTTGCCCCATTTGAATATTTGTTATTTTTCAGTACTTTAGAGTAAAAAATAAAAGTGCTCAAATTACCATTAAATGTAAAAATAATGTGACAAAAGTGTATCATTTCACACATTAATGCTAAATATTTTAATAACCACGAACCCAGTAAAGATTTACAACAAAAAATAGCTTAATATAGCTTAAAATACTGGCGCAGTGATTTAAGTAAAAACAATTTCAGTAAAAAATGGTAAAACTGTGGCTCTACACAAAGCGAAAAAAGACACAATTTCAAAATGGCCGCCAAACAGGCCATTTCTTAAAATCCCCGTGTAAAAATCTACTGAAAATTAGAAAGGTTTTTTTTGACAAAATTTGCAACCGACAATTTGCTACAGATATTGATAGATTTTATTTTAAAATCTCATAACTTCTTTGATCTATGTTGAAACAAGGCTTCAACGGGACTGAAACCTCAGAAGAATACATCCTTAATTAGCATATATAAAAAATATGTTCAAAATGTAGACACAAGTGTATTACCAGTAAATGTGATTTCAGGGCATCTTTTTTTCGAAAAAACCAGAAGATATCAAAAGCGCACATTAAATAACGATACACCTAAACATTTAAAAATTCGAAAATTGAAAGAAATCACAATGTAACGTGGCGGTTATACAACCTCACCTTTGCATACATATATGTTTTAGAGGTGATAAAAACAGAAGGGACATGGAAAATGAAATAATACGCTAGAAACATTTGTATGTCCTATTTAAACATATATCAGTTTGATATTTGCTCATATTTTGTCTCTAAATAGTAAAATTAATGAAAGCAATCTTCACATCTTTTTGACGACAGATTTTTTTCTATGACTTACCACCCTTGAGTTCCGATGAGTTTTGACGTCATCTGAGACAATCAACTACCGGAAGCCGGTGTGCCGATCTTACGGAAATACACAAGGAGAAAAATATGTTATACTTCGACCTATTGGGAAGCGTGATTTATCTCCTACATAATTGCACATTATTGACGTCATAACTTATAAAATTACGTCACTATATGTAAATGATGATGTCATTAATGTCGAGTACATAATACTTATATATCATGTGGAGTATCATGTGAGGAGTTAAATATAAGGCCATTTTTTTCACGAATTAGTAAGTATTACTTTCCTATTAACTCCACCCAGGAGTAATACGACTGTGCATGTATGTAATTTATAGTTTACACATAAAATTAACCGGGGAGTTTTGATATACATAATGGTAATTTTATGTGCAACGTTAGATCGTAGTGAAAATGGACAATTATTGCGGCCCACCTCTTTAGACCTACGTTTTGATGAAAAAAAATCATTCGTTACAAACATACGAAGACATAAAAAATACACGCAGATTAAAAGAAAAAACAATAATTTATCTGTTGTGTCTTTTTGCCCCCTATTTTCGTCGACTGAAATGTTCTGCGCATTTAAAAGTAAAAAGGGTCCTCCTGCACAGTTTTCATAATTCATTCTAGGGTTGTTGTGAACTTCGTTTCAAGCACATATCATTTAAATCACGTCAAATACAACCTTTATTTTTTGTTGGAAATCATAAAGTGCACCACAATAAACAAATATCAACACAAAAATAGCATATTTAAAATCTGTTTTTATCACCTTTAAAGTGTGTTATGTACTTAAGCTTTCTTGATATACACACCCCACTCCACCCGACCCCCAAAAATCCCCACCATCTCATATCTAGTGACTTGCCTATGGATCACCTCTTCATTACGTATGAGTTATGGCTCTTTAAAACAGCTAAATGTCTCAATCCTAGACACAATCAAACATAATATATGGCTATTTGGTGACAAACTTGTTAAACTTTTAACTGTCATATTTTGGTTGATTCACTTAAATCTCACAAGCTACACAATAGATGTACACAAAACATTAATACCTAAGATGCTCACACACTTGTGATTAATTTAATTCAGATCTGTTCAACTGCACCAAAGTAGTGATCCAATAATACATGCAAAACATCGCTTTCTTGAACGGGAATTAATTTTAATACCTGCAAATTTAAGCACCAGATGAAACCTCCCTAGAATTCATCAAATTCATAATTTAACCAATGCAATATGTCTCCGTTCCAATGAAGTACTAGTAAAATAATACAATTTAGTAGATACTTTCTTTGTTTGTTTTCAAGCTCTGTTGGTCCATGGACCCGATGTTTGCCCTTAACGATTGCGTCAATCGAATTATAATTAATAGCATGTGTGACAAATAATGTGATTTAAATTATCAAAGGGCATCGCAACGTTACATTGGCGTTAAAAGGGTCAATTCAATTAGGCTAATTCTGTTACATAACCACGAAGCAAAATATGACATAAATGTATTGTTCTACATTCCTTATGAAACATATAACAAGAAATATTGACAGATTTCACTACTTTGCATAAAAACTCTACCTAGTATTAAAACATTATTTAGCACCAATTGCTATGTGGAAGCCTTTTGCGTGTTGTCCTTTCGACGACTTAACATATTTGCGACAAATTAACAGTTTTATATTACCCTGCCATAGTGTGAAACACTTGATGTGTTGAATTGCGTGACAATTAATCTTAAATTGTAAATAGTTTGGTTCTCTCATACAATATCATCGTTCTGTGGTGGTAATTGTTCTGATATCATGTGGCATTTATAACAAATACGTAGCATTTAAGGACAGAACTCCACGTAGACCGTGTGCTGCGATTGGTGATGTGCGTGTTTTGTTTTAAATCTCGTTGTGTTTTGTTGTATTTAAATTGTAAACTGTAGTCATGAACATCTCGCAGTTCATATCTGATCAGTAGTGAAGGTTTCTCCCGTAGGCACTTTATGACTTTCATAGTGATTGAGATATAAGATGGCTTCTCTTGTAGACAGGCGTATGTTGTAATTGTAATAAAGACAAATTTCATTTTTAGTTATTACACTGTAAGGAAACTGGATTACTGTTAAGATTATTTTGAATAAATATAGTGCTATTGAGAATTACGGATTAAATATCATATAATTATTGAAATAGGTACAGTCATGGAATGTTCCTTTTGGGAAGAAGATTACAAAGGAAAATGAACACACCATGTTTCACTGTCATAATTGATTAATCACTTAACCCATCTGTTGTTTGATGGTGTACACTTCTGCCATTCTGGTTTTTTTTTATTTGATTTACCTGGCATTGAATACAAGATGACTTCACCCATAAGCAGGTTCAAAATGATTAACTAAAATAGTTTTATTTTGTTGAAACTGTTAAATCTGCACAGTTTGAAACGTTAACATTAGAGTTAAGAAGAAAGGGCGTAATTGTGATATTCAAAAAATATATACCTATATCACAAAAAGTCCATATATAATTTACTACTACAAGCCAGATGGATATTGACTACGCTAGACAAGAATATATCATGCGCTCGCATGACGTTCAAGCCCTACAAGTCATGGAGCCTTTTCTTAAAAAAGGGACGTATTTGTCAAATGAAGTTGAAGGTGCAAGACGACGAAATACCAAAACTAGTCAACAATCCAATCAAATGCATAGGGAACTAGTTTAGTTTGATGAATCACTTTCATATAACAAATCGATAAATATGTGACTGTTGGTGATCTACGCGGTCCTAGTGACGAAAGTTTAGCGGTTGGAAAGAGCAGTTAGCTGTTATCTGCGGCGAAGGCTTGGTGTCCTATCAGGACTTACTTCTATAGGGTTGTATGGTAGTCGTGACATTTCGGGACTCCTTAGACGCAAGAGTCAATAGAGCAGGTGTCAGAACAAGGAAAGAAGTTGTCAGCGTCAATATCTCTAGATCAGACTGAAAATATGCTGGAACTACGGGATGTGGCTACATGTAGAAACACTTGAACGGATGTCAAGAACTTGGGTTGCAGCACTTTCAAAAGTGGAAGAACACGTCAATGCCAGAGAGGCGTAGGATGGTTTGGAGCAAGATCAGGCGGGAAGAGGAAAACAAGCAAGTGGGAGACAAAAGCTGTTGAGCAGTGGGAGACAAAAGCTGTTGAGCAGGGGACGCAAGAGATATGGGACTTACACAGGGACGTTACAGGTGGGGTCACGATATGGTCTTACGCGTGTTTGCAGTTATTGTAGAGGACGAAATGAAAAGGAAGCACCCACACGAATTTAGTAAGGAAAGGCGAGACAGTAGAGCGGAAGAAGTCAGCTACAACATCACTGCTGGATAAAGAAAATTCAAGGACTGGGAGCTCACAGTGGGCCTGGATGGAAGGTTTGTTGAGACTACATAACGTCCAGACATGGTTCTGGTATCGAACCAATCCAGAATTATCATTGTAGTGAAGCTCACAGTACCTTGAGAGGAAAATTGTGAAGAGGCGCATGAAAGGAAGAGCTTGAAATCTGCGGATCAAAGAATAGACTGCAAAGAGAAAAATTTAAGACATGGCTGGTCGCAGTCGAGGTTGGATACAAGGAATTCCCAGCTCAATCAACCAACAGACTCCTGCAACATTTAGGAGTACGACGGAAGGCAATGTCATCAGCCTTGAGATGAATTGGTGAATCGTATGGCACCTTTGGGCGACATGGAATGGAAGTCAGGATCGGCTTGCGGCATACTACTCTCGTCCTGTGGCATAGGTATAATAGCCTAAAAATAGCTATATAGTGTTTCTGCCACAGTGCGTCATATTATTCCATTCTCAGGTCGTTACATTTACATTAATGTGTATGTGTTGGGAAAATCATATTGATTCAACATTCTGGTATTTGACTGTTAGTAACCTTCTTCAGTAGTTGGAAATATATCGAGAGTTGTTCATAATTGAATCAATTTCTTCTTAATATATTCTTAACGGAATAGTGTTTTTGTTGCAATATTTATGATTACATATTTGCTAATGAGGACATAACTCCACCTTATTTGTATATGCAATAGCGTTTATCGTAGTCTGACCTTTTGTAATGTGTAGATGATTTTGTCATGGTCAGGTCACACAAATCGAAGTTATTGGACATGCCATTCATTTAACATTCTTATTTTGTTTTGCAAAGTTAGAAAAAAGAACACCAACTGTATACAACGTATTTTGTAACTTTAAAAAAAGTAACTCACTCTTGTGAATAAATCCCATACCCAACATCCACTCGATGTATAACTTTTTTTTGTAATAGGTTGAGGGAAATGGTATTTATTGTCGCTGCAATGCTGTCCTAAAGCTTACAGCCATTACGACCTTGACCATTTATAATGCTTGCGATGTAACCGACAGGTGGATAACTTAAAGCTGTGCACAACCTTGACCCAGGTTGGCATGACTATGATAGGTCGGAACACATACTTATCAGAAACCATTGACAGAGAATCAAGCGGGACTTGGCATTTCTCATTGAGAGATGACTTCAAGAATATCGGAGTTTAAAAACAAGTCTCAGTTTATTTGTTTTATCGTTACATCTTGTACTTATGTGGGGTTAACGGTTTAAGCTGGAGGAAGTCTATCGGCCGGTATCTATTGGTGCCTATAATTAGTTGACGTTGGAGCAGGAACGCGCGATGTACAGGCTGCTATTTCATATCACTGATAGGAACTACACTGACACCTTCAAACTTCATCCTTGTCGGCCCGTTTTTTCCTGAAGATTTTATTTAGATGTAAACATACTCTATTCCTGTAGTGGTGCCAACACATATCTAACCTGAGTGCATTAGAGGCAAAAACTGAAGTAACGAATACTGAATCAAAATTTGCACTAACCGTATTTTTCCCTATCAATCTTCTGAATGTGCCCCATTTCCTGCGTACTTGCGCTTCTGTGACAGCAAATAAGTGATAAACAATGCATCACTCTAATTCAGTAATTGCATGCATTTGGTAGTAACGCATTTGTAGGATTTGATGGTTGGAAACTAATATTTCATTATTACTTGTTTTATCATTTCTAGATATATGCACAGAATTTGGTAAATAAAGTTCGGAGAAGAATGGTTATATTTGTCATGGAAACATGTAATTATTTATCAGAGAATCGTAAAAACATCAACTTCAGTTATATATCCAACTTTAAAGTGCATAATGGAATTTCTAGATTTTCTTTAAAGCTAGATTGCAGGTGCCAAGAGTATTGACTCTATCTTATGTTCTCTCCCTTCACCAGTATCTTTCTTCAACCTTAAAGCTTTATTAGGGATTGTACTTGGACTCTGAATATTATAACCGAACTTTCGGCACTGAGTGGTTGCCAGTGTCCTTATGGCACTGAGTTACGTGATGCCAGTGTCCTTATGGCACTGAGTTACGTGTCCTTATGCCAGTGTCCTTATGGCACTGAGTTACGTGTTACCAGTGTCCTTATGGCACTGAGTTACATGATGCCAGTACATGTTACCAGTGTCCTTATGGCACTGAGTTACGTGTTACCAGTGTCCTTATGGCACTGAGTTACGTGTTACCAGTGTCCTTATGGCACTGAGTTACGTGTTGCCAGTGTCCTTATGGCACTGAGTTACGTGTTACCAGTGTCCTTATGGCACTGAGTTACGTGTTACCAGTGTCCATATGGCACTGAGTTACGTGTTACCAGTGTCCTTATGGCATTGAGTTATGTGTTACCAGTGTCGTGTTGCCAGTGTCCTTATGACACTGAGTTACGTGTTACCAGTGTCCATATGGCACTGAGTTACGTGTTATGGCACTGAGTTACGTGTTACCAGTGTCCTTATGGCACTAAATTATGAGCTGTAGTGTAGACACACTAGCACCATGCTCTATAAACATACTACTTTTTCTCCTCTGTAGAATTCAGCACTCAGGTAATTTTTTTCTGTTGCTTTGCATTCCTTGTTTAAAATAGTGCTATAGTTTACCAAGCAAATACGACAAAAATGAAGTGGCCTTCCATTAGAATGACCAAGCGAATTTACATTAAAGAGACATATCACATTACTTAGTTTGAGACACAAAACAGGCATGGAATTCTTGCATAAATTTGATTGGTTTGATGATATTGGCCTATTTTTAGAGTTAGACTGATATTTTTAAATTGTATCTATTATAGGCTGAGGTGGTACATTAGATATAGACGGGCATCGCCACGTGTAGTGTTTCGGAATGATTTCGGTTTAACAAAAACTGGAATGGTTTATCTGACGGAGAAACCTAATATGAGGAAGGAGAGTAAGTTTAACGATATACTGGAGAGTTGGTCTGAGTAAATATTTAGCTGGTATACCGTGAGGTGGAAAACTGTCTAATATGAGAGTAATAGAATCTTTCACCCCCTTTGGGGTGAGACAGGAGAATCTCAACCCTCGGGATAAGATTCTTAAGTTGTCAATATTTCTTAAAAATCTGATCCCGAGGGTTGAGATCTCCTGTCTCACCCCTAAGAGGGTGAATGATTCTTTTCTTATACCCCGTATACCACTTTGTGTCTCTAATAAATATGTCACTTATACAAACGAGGGTGATGTAACCTCAATGAATCGTCATCTTCGCCGTTTTTGTGACGTCATTTCCTTGTTGTCGTGACGTTATGATACTATTACGGCGACGTCATGATACTGTTGTCGTGACGTCATACAATTGTTGAGCACGTACAAAGATCTCGTGTAGCTTGTCTTAACCCTAGGGTAAGATAGGAAAATCTCACACCAGTAAAACTGTGGATATCCTTGTCTGGGATAAGAGAAAAGGCTGTGTAACGTTACCCTTTACACACTTCGAATTACGCTGCCAGAAGCGAGTGATATTTTATATACCCCTACTGTGAGGTTAGCTATATGCATAACAAATAATCCTACACTCACACTCGAATCGAACGTCATATATAACGTCAGTACTAAATGTTAAATCAGTAGATGAAACTCTTCTTATCGCTCTAGATAAGGACTAAGTAAATCAACACACGGAACAATATAATGTAATAACGATCGCTTTGTTCCGGTTATTCTATAAAAAAATATATGTTAAGGGTTACATTGGCAAAAAGATAGGGTCGGTCGGTCGGGAGTTTTTTTTTTTTTTTTTTTTTTTAGTCTTTCAATCTAAAATGATGGCCGGAACCGGAGTCTGAGATCAAAATCCCGACTATTTACCTTTTTTGTAGAGAAGTGGAAAAAATAGGGTCGGGGGTGAAAAATTAGGGTCGGTCGGGTAACCCTCAACAGACGTATTTTTTGGCATTATGAATAATGGCGAAGTTAACGTTGAAATTGAAAAAATGGCGAAACAACTTTTTAAAGGTAATGTGATTGCTGATGTGTGTAACGTTTGTACAACACATATTATTTTAGACAATAATCATGTGGTCTTTGTGATCTAGGTATGCCTAAAAATGAAATAAATCATAATTATCAAAATTCATTAGATAAAACCAGAAGGAACGGTGCGCCGTAATACAAGCTTTAGCGAGAATCATATTCTTTTAACCCGCACAAATAGAGATAACATACGACGTTAAGTGACACAGTCGCGGTGGGACCAACGTTATTGCGACATTACAATAGACGTAAATAAATGAACCATTTAACCACCGCGCTCTGCTTTAATGCTTGGATGTGAAACAAAAAAAAACTTAGGAGGACATACGTACTAACGTGTGATTTATACTTTGATTATACTTAAAGCGGAAAGCGATTTATATAACGCCGCGCAACACAGAAAACTACGTCTGTTCGATAAGTTATAGAGAGCGCAGCGAACTCTTGTGGTAGAGGTGTCTCGGTAACGTTATTCTATGTAAATCATCCAGTATATGTAGAGTTGGAAAACTTTCTCAAAAACCGGAAACAGGAAGTCAACACAAGATCAAGCGTTGCGCAAGACAGTATCTAAAGTCACACTCTCGCGTGATTACAAAATCACATTCTCGGGTGATTACAAACAATTTATAATTGGAAAACTTCAAAATGAAAACATTAGTGTAAGATAAACCTCTGAATCTAACAATTACATTTTGTCCTGAATCTTAAATGTTTCATGTGAGCGGTTGCTTTGGAATTTTCCGCCTGGCAACGGAGAATGACGCTGAGATATATTTTGTAGCCGCAGTCACGTATTTTTGCAGAAAGTGAACGTAGGAGAATCCTGTGTTCAATATTGTTTTTTCTTGTCATAAACTCAATGCCAGTAATTCAGCAAAGCTATGATTCTAATAATTAATAATTCTATAAATGGTTTCTAGCAGTAAAGTTATGGCAACGCGCACAATAAGCAATAAAACATATGTCAACATCGATAAGACTTAAGGGGCAGGGGAGATTACTAATGGATTAACTGCTGCGCTCTCATATAGGCTTCGCCTAAAATTATATTACTCCTACGCGATGGTAAGATGTTATAAATCAGAAAAAAATTCTCACATCAACAGTGTGTGCAAATCTCCAATAACCGTATTACTGGCATTCCAGTCGAAACCCAATCTGTCACTATCAAACTTAAAGATGCTGTTTTATTGTAAAACATTTTATTTACAAAATCTTAACGAGCTATAAATAAACTGCTACAGAATTCCTCCAATTCTTCAGCTAGTTTGGGGAACCATTATATCTTTATTATTTTAACATACGTTTTCATCTCAAACTGGCTGGTTAGTGGCAATCTTGAGTTAGTCTCACTCTTCTCCAAAATTATCATAGTATTATATATAGTTGTTATGCATCTTCTGTCAAGAATTATTTTCTTAATTGGTATTCAATTTTTACATTTCTCAACATATTCTGCGCACGAATAATCATCATTCGTATGAGGAAAATAAAAATCTTGAACAAAATATCGATGGAATATGTATTGTTTAACTCATTCAATATATATGAACTGTTTTGTTAAAAAAATCATTTCTCTTCATTTTTGCTTAAATACTTGAATCGAGGTTATCTTGTAAAAGCGTGTCTCTCAAATACCGTAAATCCTCACAAACATAAATATAGATAAAACAATGTTTTACAGAACTTATTACATTTACATAATAGAGAGCGTAGCGAACGGGCCGAAGGGCACTCTTGTGATAGAGGTGTCTCGGTAACGTTATTCTATGTAAATCATTCAATATTAACCGGAAATCGGAAGTCAAAACAAGATCCAGCATTGCGCAAGACAGTATCCAAAGTCAAATCCTCTCGTAATTACAAAATCACACTCTCGCGTGATTTTAAACAAGTTATACTTGGAAATTTGTAAAATGAAAACATTAGTGAAAGATAAACCTTCCAATTTATTCTTACCTGAATCTAACAATTACATTTTGTCCTGAATCTTAACATGAAAGCTGTTTTACGTGAGCAGTTGCTTCGGAATTTTCCGCCTGGAAATGGAGAATGACGTTGATATATTTTGTAGCCGCAGTCACGTATTTTTGCAGAAAGTGAAAGGAGAAGTATCCCGTGTTCAATATTGTTTTTCTTGTCATAAACTTAATGCCAGTAATTCAGCAAAGCTATGATTCTAATAATTTATAATTCTATAATAATTCTATAAATATTTTCTAGTAGTACACTTAGTCAGCGCACACATTAAACAATAAGAACAAAACACATGTCAACATCGATAAGACTGATGGCTCAGTGGAGATTTGCTCTTTCGCCGTTGGAAATCCTTTATTTACCTGGCATATTTCTATTTACTAGTAACACAGTAAAAAATAACAACCAACGAAAGAATGGATTAACTGCTGCACTCTCAGATAGGCTTTGCCTAAAATTATTCCTAATTCCAATGTTCTGAAATCAGAATGATTTTTTAGTGTTCCAGCAAAATTAATAAGGGTGCAGCTCTTCGTGCACTTCTTCGGGCACGAAGTGCGAAGCACTTCTAAGGTAACAGATACACGAAAATATAATATTATAGAGAGCGCAGCGAACTCTTGTGATAGAGGTGTCTCGGTAACGTTATTTTATGTAAATCATCCAATATATGTAGAATTGGAAAACTTTCTCAAAAACCGGGAACAGGAAGTCAGCACAAGATCCAGCGTTGCGCAAGACAGTATCCAAAGTCACACTCTCGTGTGATTACATACAAGTTTCACTTTGAAATTGCAAAATGAAAACATTAGTGAAAGATACACGTTCCCATTTATTCTTATCTGAATCTAACATTTACATTTTGTCTTGAATCCTAACTTAAAAGTCGTTTTACGTGACCATATGCTTCGGAAGTTTCCGCCTGGCAACGGAGAATGACGTTGATATATATCTGTAGCCGCCGTCACGTATTTTTGCAGAAAGTGAAAGTAGAAGTATACTGTGATTGTTTTTCTTGTTATATAAACTCAATGTCAGTAATTCAGCAAAGCTATGATTTTAATGATTAATAGTTCTATTAATGGTTTCTAGAAGTACAGTTAGTGTCAACATCGATAAGACTGATGGGTCAGGGGAGATTATTCTGTCACAATTAGAAATCCTTTATTTACCTGACATATTTCTATTTAGTAACAGTTCAAAAACAACAAACGAAATAAAGGATTAACTGCTGCGCTCTCAGATAGGCTTTGCCTAAAATTATATTATTGTAACTTTCTTACTTTTGGAGAAAATAAACTTTTTGTGTTCCTGTTCCTCAGATGCAAATATTCATTTGCCATATTTTGAAGGTCTTTATCAATACGGGGTTTATTCCCGTTGAAAACAAGCGTTCTTACGTCCTTCGACTTTGCGAATTTAAACTCAACAAAAGAAGCGGAACAATATCAATAAACAATGCATTTTCAGCACTAATATCGACATTAGTCAGGCATAGAACTCGATACCAGAAAATAGGGATTTCCTGTAACAGTTGCGATGGGAAAATACTAAAATGTCAGTAAATAAATGTTCAATTTCTTTCTTTATTTTGATTCTAAATTTGATGCTTTGATCCCGAACATTCGAGTGACGTCACTTTTAGCAGGAGTAAATGAAATATCAGCCAGTCCCGTCAAACATTGACGTCACAATCTCCGGAATGACGTCGCTTACATATTCCCCACTGTAGTAAAAGGGGGTACAAACTCATTCCGTCTAGTGAATGCATTTTTCTTGATCACCAAAGAAGCTTCTCGCTTTTAGCGAAATCATATCTGCTTTCGTTTTGAATGCCATCTTCATGTATAATGAAATGGTTGTATGATAAACAGAATACACGGTCAGTATTTTACAATACAAGTTTTATTTTGGTGTCGACACGGAAAGACGAGATGACTCGACAGAACCTCGTCATCTTATCTCATCGCACAAACGATACCAGCATCGGTATTGATTACAGCAAAATGAAAATTACGCAACGTTGGAAATATGGGTTTGTAAATTCATTATTTACATCAACCAGTTATCAAAACAAATTATTTATTTCATCTAGACAAATAATAAATTGCAAATTTCATACACCGTCTGCAAGGCGACATCCCAGGCCTATCGCTACCCACGATGCACTCGATCGTGGTCTTATATTATGTAACTTTTCATCGATTATTAAATCCGTATAATATATCTGTCTTCGACAATTATATTTCTATGAATATGTGGAAGGAACACGTGTACAAAATAAAAACAATCCATCTCAACTGCTATTCCGGAATCTCCTCAGCCTAAGCACAGGAGCACGCAAATTATACATAATGTAGAAATATTGCTATGTGTGTCATGTCAACATTTTCGAAAAAGCGAAAAATTGAATTACGTATTATGTAAATATCGGTTAGCTTGTAAATAAATAATAATGATAGTTGTCTGCTTTCATTCAGCCAATCGAAGATTTAGCAAAATAGAGCATTTTATCATCATTAGTTAATATGGATGAAGTCTTTACATTAAGTGCGATGTTTCCATTTAACTTATGCATTCACTGTTGGGGCCTCCAGCTCTACGTTTGAATCCCATGTTGGACAGTTGACAGGTACTCACCACTTGTCGGTGATTCTTCTCCGAGTACTCCGGTTTTCCCCGCCAACAAACATAGGACGTCCTTACATGACCCTAGCTGTTAATAGGACGTCAAACTCATAAAACCAAATCCAGCATTCACTGCACGTTTTCTTGGTATTATATAACCTAGATCTCAACATTTTTTTATTTTAAAATCGATAATAATGCTATATCAATTAATCTTTAATAAAGATTAGCACTACAAAATGTGTTTAATTAATCAAACAACAACTTCAAAGGAAATACTTTTCAGCATAATACTCTCTTTGTATATTCGCGGGTAGCTATCGATTGTGATGTAATTATTTTGTATATCTGTAACGCAATATACGTCGTTTTCAAAAACGTTACACGAACAATACTCGCAAAGACATATAACTCTGTAATATTTTAATAAAGAATAGTCAATTTAATCACGGTCAATAAAATGAGTCGACTCCCTTTCTATAAAACTGCCATCTTAAATTCAATGAATTAGTTTGAATCTTAATCTGTGTATTGAATGAATAAACTCTTCCAATATGAGGAAACTTATGTAATATCCAATAAATTATGAATAAAATTGAAACAAAGTCGAAATATCAGGGAAAAATGACATTTTGATATAGATTATTTTTAATCTGCGAAACACGTATTGACTGAGCATTATTGAAAACCCAGTAACGGCTTTAGTTTTACCAATATGTGAAAATACCATTTGATATATCTCAATGATACATTAACAGTCATCTCCTTTTGTAATGATGTGAACAATTAGTAACAAAATTATCTACGCCTGTTTCATCACAATTTAATACATTCAATATTTCAGTTTTTCTTTCATCACATATATATTTTTTGTAAACATTATTTAGTAAAAGCCAAGGTATTATCCTTCCTTTGGTCACAGCTATCGCACTTTCGTTTAAAAGATAATAATGTTTGATTGATTTGTTGTTTTCAAGACACCACAAGAGTTTTATGATATTTTGATATTAGTTTTTACAACAGATCATATATTGTATAAAAGTGTGCGCCGAATGAGTTTCTGTTTCACAGAACACCGCTCTTATGTGACAGCTATAAGTACGAACTATAACTATTGAATATCATTGCCATAGCTCTTGGTATGTTTTCTTAATGGACAAGATCCCTTAAAGATGCTCCACCGCTGACAAATGGTATTTTTTTCATTATCAAAAACAGAAGCAGACGATTGAGTATTTTTCTTTAGTTACAAAGTTACTTACTTTACACCATTACCACCATTGAACAGTTTGAGCTTCTAATTTTACTTAAAGTTAAAAATATGAAATATAATTAATTGCATCCCGAAAAAAATCCGTGGCACTATATCCTATATGGAATGAAGTACTGATTGCGCATGCACCAACGGCAAAATGAATTATTAAATATTATTTTCTGTGTTAATTAGACATATACATACACGATTAAACACCGATTATTGTTCAAATGATGAATATCATAAATGCTCTGTCGGCGGTGGAGCATCTTTAATTAAATAGGACCCAGGGGTCGCCATATCCTGTTCTTGTTTTACTTTTAATTCGTTCAACAAGTCATAGGGCTCATTATATTTAATTGATTATTTCAATTAATATAATGTTTTAAACTTTAATACAGATATTGAGAGCTGTTTAGTATCACGTTTACGGATTAGAGTATCATTTGCCAAGCGACTGTTATATTCATAGTCATATCTAGGACTTCTACATACCACTCATCGTTTGTTCAATTTGTTGTGTTTACAAGGAAGCACCACAGGGACTTGTAACGTAGGTTGTGAGAAAGTCTGTCGTGTATACATGTGTACTATATACTAGGCTTACTCACAACTTACGTTACAAGTCCCTGTGGGAAGCACAATACTAGGTAAAGTGCAGAATATAGGCCACATAATATTGGTTCAATGGACATTTATATATACAAAAATAGAATTGGCTTCAAACACAATAGGGATAAGTAAAGTAATTTGCTTATGTTAATTAAAAAAATGTCTCCAAAATCGCTCTTTACTTTTTGTTATGAGATGAACATTCCCGCTCTTTTACATTGTTAAGTCGTTGTTTTGTACAGGTAAATAGGTCAGGAATGCCTTTGAAGGTATGTAATGAATGAAAATGTCTGTTTTAGCCATATCATCGTCTATTCTAACAGCGTAATACCTAACTCATTCAATAACCGTATACACTTTGTTGAACCGTCTTTGTCTTTTGTGCGCTAATACAGGAAATGAATCCCTGTCAATAAGTCACCGATCGACATCCGACACTAACAAGACAGATCCTTAAGTCCTAAATTCGTAAATAAAGTATTACCTTCGACCTTGAGCTTTTTTCTCGCCGGTGATTTTACGTTGCCTGTGTGACTTTACTGTCACAAAAAGCTGTTAGAACATTTAAGATGGATGGAAAATCGTTAGGTGTCGGGGAGTCAGTACATCAACATAAAGCGGCTACATCTGTCGCTTATAAATAACAATGTTGTCGATTAGCGTCCAATCGTCCCGCATAACGATACATATCGAGTTTACATCCTCACTCAGAAATTCTTCATACTGAGAAATGTAACTTTTGTTTGGATAGCATTTCAATATTTTTTTGTATTTGACAATTGATGTTACTAACACATAAAACATAACTAAATATCAGAGATACATATATATGTACATAGATGCACTTCATGTCTTCTATCGAAGAAAAAAAACCACCTATATTTAAGCACAAGTGAAAAAAATACAATAACACTTCCGTGGATAAGCCGCACGTCACTTATAATCCGGATTTAATTGATAAACACTTGTTTGGATTAGGAAGGGCTCCATCCACCAAGCGGATTACAATTAACATGCTTTTTATTTTGTGATTGTTTGTCACATAATGTTTTCGTTTTTCGAAAATGTTTTGATATAATCTGGGTTAACACAGTTCATTATACGACCATAATAAAACACTTCCTGAGGTTTTATTTTAGTCAAATGGCCGAATGTCAAAAAACTGATTTCAGGGGAAAGAATTTTGTTTTTCATTAAAGTATAAAGAGGAATAGAGGTCTTTTATACATGCATAATGAAAAGTATATCACATGCCTGTATTGTTTGCGATAAGAAGTTCGTTCCTCAATAGTTTTATTGTATCTACATAATTTTGTTTTTCATTAAGGTATAAAGAGGAATAAAGGTCTGCTATACATGTATAATGAAATGTTGCATTTTGTTACGAAGTCTTTAAATTCTGACGTCACGTCAATATTTACTGACGACAACTGAATACGTCACAATGGATTTCCAGCCAATGGGAAACGCTCCGGGTTTACATATGTAAAATATTACTGGAAGTCACAAGTGATATTCGGCAGATTTTGTGATAAAGATATGATAATAAATGAGTGTTATGAAATGAGATATACCGCGTGTTCCATTTAGCGGAACGTTCCGGGTGAGCCAACTTGGAACGGGTTCGTTGAAAGGTACACTTACGTTCCTTTCACGTTCTTAGAACATGAAATCAAACATTGCGGACAACAGCCTGGTATTTCAAGAGTAGTAAATAAATGATATTGGAAATGCTATGCTTTATATCAAAAATGCTAACAAAGATCATTACACTTTCCTCGGTCATTTTCGTTGTGTTTGTTGATGAAGACGGATATCGCCAATGTTGGTCACGTGATACATCATGCACGACTCGGGATATTCCGATCCTCTACGGATATCGCCGATGTAGATTACGTTATGCAACTCGGGTTTTCGATATTATCCGAAAGTTTTTAATATGACGTTGATCTGTGGTTGCTTTTGAAATGCATGAAATATCTTTCTTCTATCTGAATAGCTCTATCCGCATCCATAATCAAACATTATATGTTTTACAACATATTGTTACAGCGGCCGTATTTAAAACTATGTATAAAGGAAGATTGACCCACTTTTTTACACTACTCCCTCTAACTCTGAAATATTGGATGACATCAGACATTTTTATTATGCATTTTACTCAGTTTCTGAAATAATCCATCAAGGGTCTGGAAACAATTTCCCTTGTGTTTGATTGATACCGTATTTGTCAGTAAAATAAGTGGTCATCACGTGTTGAATATAGCCAAGAAAACACTTTTGCTCCATTGGTACAATGTAGCATAAAAATTGGAATTCCTTCAGTATGATATACATTATTCCCTTATTATGCCTAATCGCAAGTATTAATGAGAATGGGGTAGTTAAAAAGTGAAATGTCGATTTGATGGCCATAAAAAATGTAAAAGAAAAATTCTCACTTGCAATCATTTTTGTCGACTTAACTAGCTAATTATCACTATAACTGTATGTTAAATTCATTCTAATACATTGCCTGTACTGCTACTGTGACATGACCATACAAATGCACGTGTATCTAAAACAAAACATTAAAATATGTTCATTAAACCATTCTTAGATTTCACCTGTGTGATCATTTTCGATCATTTTTTTTTAAATATCCAACAGTTAGATAGTTGAGTTATTGCAATAACTGGTGAGATTTAACACGTTCGTTGGTGTAGAGTATGCCAGAGATAACACCTTACCTCTCGCTCTCAATAGACGTGCTTTATCTTATACTTACACACGTATGTTTTCGTATTTAGGAATGCCGTATAAGGAACAATATCGGTCAGCATCTAACAGAAACTGCCGCTAAGTCGTGAAAAGTCCACAGAATTATCAAGGAGCAAAAAGATTTGGATGTAAGTGAGAATTGAAGAAGCATGCTACACGACATAGAGGATACTCCTGATTTCTTGATGAGTACCAGTGAGATGAAACTCGTGAAAAAATATCAAAGTTTCCACCTCACTCGATGAAACATTACTGGTATTCATCAAGAACAAGGAATGTTCTATTATTACATTTGTTTTCTCGCTCCCATTTACAGAAGACCATCACTACTAGTTCCGCGAAAGTTTATTTCGCCATTGTATCGTACAGATTCATTCGCTCTTGCTATTATTACATGTATCACTATTTTGTGAGCATAACGTCATATTCATATCTAAAATATGACGTCATTGCTGTGCTCAAACTAACGACGTAACAATCAAAATGATATTTTCACTGTCAATGCTGCATTACGATTTGTCAAAAGCCAGTGAAAATATGAAAAGTGAATTTTACTCTGGTGAAAATATCACTTATATTTCAACCATAAAACCTTATATTTCACTGCGAAAAATGTAATAAATGTTATTCTTTCTTTCAGAGGTATTACATCCTCAAAGCGTATTGAAAATGTGTATTTTTATAAGGCAAGTGACAAGTCAGTACACTTAGGAATGGCAGGAAATAGACACCCACTCAACCCTTCATGGCAGCTGATTTAGACTACGTGTCATCCTCCTTGTACTTTTATATATCTAAATCAAAATGAAGCCATAAAAACGCCCGGACATTGTATCTAAAAGATAAAGTCTTATATGTATATGTTTGTTGTATAACTAAGCTTACAATAATGATTATGCAATGCTTATCGTAGATAATTTTCACATCTCATACTGTAAATCATTTTCACATATTATACTGTAAAAATCATTTTCACATCTTATACTGTAAAATATTTTCACATCTTATACTGTAAATCATTTTCACATTTTATACTGTAAATCATTTCACATCTTATATGTAAATCATTTTCACATTTTATACTGTAAATCATTTTCACATTTTATACTGTAAATCATTTTCATATCTTGTACTGTAAATCATTTTCACATTTTATTCTGTAAATCATTTTCACATCTTATACTGTAAATCATTTTCACATTTTATACTGTAAATCATTTTCACATCTTATACTGTAAATCATTTTCACATTTTATACTGTAAATCATTTTCACATCTTGTACTGTAAATCATTTTCACATCTTATACTGTAAATCATCTTCACATCTTGTACTGTAAATTATTTTCATATTTTATACTGTAAATCATTTTCACATCTTGTACTGTAAATCATTTTCACATTTTATACTGTAAATCATTTTCACATTTTATACTGTAAATCATTTTCACATCTTGTACTGTAAATCATTTTCACATTTTATACTGTAAATCATTTTCACATCTTGTACTGTAAATCATTTTCACATTTTATACTGTAAATAATTTTCACATCTTATACTGTAAATCATTTTCACATCTTATACTGTATATCATTTTCAAATCTTAAACTGTAAAACATTTTCACATCTTATACTGTAAATCATTTAAACTGTAAACTATTGATTATATCCATTCAATAAATATGTCACAAATTCCCTCCAAATTACGAATGTATTTACCAACGACCATTTTATATTTACAGTGTATCGGTGCCGCAAAAATGTGCATGTACCATTGAAAGCTATTGAAGTGATTTTTATTGATTTGCTTACGTAACATGGAATCCATTTACATTTCAAAAGCGTGGCGGCTAACACTATGACCAATGTTGCGACATTGGGTTGTATTTTCTTATTTAACTCAATAATATGTTTCATTTAAATATTATAATTCTTCGTTAGAAACCCTGCATTTCTAACACTGTTACTTCAACCTATTTTCATGTATTTATTGCGTTGTAAATGACTATCGAAGGCCACGTAATATATTGACAGTGTGATTGACATAAATTAGTTCTGATAGTAACTAGGCCGATTGTCTTTCTGTTGGAGTCGATGCAGCGGAATGATTGCCAATATAGATCATTTATGAACTGAAGTGCTAAAATAATTTTACGGTGATATAGTCCTGTTGAATGGGAAAAGTAGTGGTGTTTATATTAACGAGGAAAATTGTTTCGTGTGACACGGCACTTTTCGTGTTTAAGTGGCTATGTGGACCTTCTGTGTAGTGATACCAAGTGAACATTGGCTAGCAACATGTTTGTATACTTTCAACGCATATCTGTTTTGGTAGGTGACCGATTGCAGAAACTTGAGTTACATGCTTTCAGAGGGAAGGGAAGGGGTTGGGGGTGGGGCTGTGTGTTGCGTGGGGATGGGTTAGGGGGTTGATAAATGGAAGATGGAAAACCAACACGTCATTCCATAATGTCAAATAAGGATAATGGTGAAAAATTAACATGCACATACTTATTATACCTGTATAATGTACAAAATAATAGAAAATGGACATCAACAAGAGTATATCTGGATATTCTAATAAAATAAAATAACAATAAAATAAATATGAATGTGACTCTGTTTTTAGATTGACTTCTTAGCTCTGTGTTAATTATGTAGAACACTCAAAAACGAATCCGAAACCTTTCCACAAAGTTACTCTTGTATTTAAACTGATGTGTTTTATTTTTCATTATTACCAATTTATCAAACAAACGGATTCCATTTTATTTCTGTGAAATTCTGCATCAATCAATCCAATCCTTATTTCAAATGATTGAACAGGAAATTGTTTTCAAATGGATGAATCAAATTCAAGTTGTCTGTAAACTATGAATTTGATTTTAGGGTGTCATACTTTAGCCTGTTTGTTAGAAAGTGTACAGCTATATTAATAAAGTTCATCAGTTAGATGACATCCAGACAAGGTGGTGGATACACTGCTTACATCGTACTAAGTTAAATGTATTGATTATATTTGACATATGATGAGGAACGTAATAGGATTCCTTGCACAAGTGACAACAGTCCAGGAAAAGTGCACACATGTACCCGTACTATACTAAAAAGTCACAGAAGAAGATAAGCTACTGATGGCCTATTTGTTTATAACGTCCTATGTTTAAGGACGTGTCTGAGGGTAAGTGGAAATACCAATCGATAAGTCGAAAAAAGTTCCACGACTAGTATCAGCCTTTATTTACTCATACACCGAATGTCAACATAAACGTACTTTAGAGACAAATATGTCTCTATTTACCGACAAGTAAAAGGGTGCATCATGGTATATATAATGTATATTCAAAATTACATATCTAATGTGAATGAAACAAGATCCGATTACAACTAAATAGCCTGTCGGTTACTTAAACCTGTTATTATCCAATTATCGTAATCATAAGGTCCCAAATTTGTTTCATACAAATTGTCACACTTCGTTTCTGATGTGTACTTGAGGTTTTTACCCCGCACCAATTACTGACGTTCATTCACTTAACGGTGGCGAGCAAGCGCAATAACACCTTCAATAGCCAAGGTAGTTTGGTAGGTATTTAAACATGTCTATGAACAAATAGCTTTTTGCGCAGACTGATTGAAGCAAACAATATAATCAAACAGATTATATAACAAAATGTATGCAATGCTAATGTTTCATGATTTTGCGCCGTGTATCTACTAGTGTGTTGTGTTTTTGCTGAGTATTGTATATGTGTTTGCTTTTGATAGTAGAACCACACTAAGGAGCATATCCTCCACTTGGACAATTAAGCTATTTTGCCTAGTGCATCTGTGTTAAAAAAACAGCATAGCTCATTGCTTAGTGTATGTGTTGTACAGCATTATGGGAGGTTCAACTAACCAATGCAGATATTAATATCACGATTAATAAGGTTAATATTTTTCTTGTTTTTTGCGCCAACATAAATTCATTACTACCATGACCCCATTTAAAACAATGGTCAACTTGTAAAAGTGGATTGAAAAAAATGATGTGCCTATTAATAGATTGGAAATTCCCGGATCCCGTGTATTACAACGTCAAAGTCATTTAAGCGATTTTTTTTTAATTCAACGAATGATAAACTGAAAGATTTGCCTCTCTGTCGGTAGAGTGGAAATAAAACATTTTAAATAATGCCGAAGCTACAAATACAAAGAGGTAAGAAATAAAGGATTAGTAAGAAAACTACATGTAACCCTTACCCTAACCCCGAGTCATTGATTTCATAATTTTGATATTTAGTTGGTTTTTCGATTGGTGATATAAATACAAATGTTACCGATTAAAGTGCTGTATGCCATTTTTATTTAAGATAAGCAAGGGAAGAAAAAAAATGTAAAAAAAAAAAAAAAAATAAATAAAAATAAAAATGCTGTCAATGCATGTTTTAAGACTATATCCTCGGTTGATGATATTTCCTTGGCTAATTGACATCATCAAAATGCTTTATAACAGTATCGAATTCTGCAGAAAAATCCGGTTTAATATTGGCAACGGTATCCTACCAAACGGAGCAATCGGATAGTCTGCTGGTATAATGATCTACTTTTTTAACTGTCCATAATTCTTTATATGGAGATCTTATAGTACATGCAGTAATGATTTATAACATTTTTATCGTATAGAGATCCGTATTATATATTGCCAGCTGCAGAAGAGACTGGGAACAACCCGGAAGAAACGGATATTGAACTCCTGTTACATTATATAGATCATATTTTTACAGGTCGTAATGGCATCAGAAGTGTAGCGTATCAGTTATCAATAAATCGGGAAGTTGACCTCCATTTCTCAGTCTTCGAGATTTATTGACAGAGAGACAATAGGATATTATTTATGTGAAGTTACACACGAGCGACAAACGTTGAATAGTAAGCATTGCCGTTATTACGTGTACGAAGGCCTAAAATGTAATAAGTAATTAAAAGAAGAAATTATTCTATATAACTCAGAGGATTGTGGAAGTTTATGCATTCCAGAACCACAAATCATATAACTCGATACATAGCTGAGATGCCGGTTCCAATTTCAAGAATAAAATTCCATTTGTGATCAATGTTCATTTGGATAGGAGCAAATCTGTGACAATAGTTAAAAAAACAGTTCCGAAAAATACTAACGATTGAAAAAAAAGAACAAGAATGAGATTCAAAAGATGAATTGTCAGTTAGCATCATTGGTGATACCCTACCAAGGTAAGACAATAAAGATTACCGTGTAGCTAGGGTATTCTATGTGCTCGGACAATTGCCATTGGAGAATCATTGTAGATGAAGACATTAGACTCTACTAGCGGTAGAGAAATTATTACGGAATGATCGACAGAAGGAGACACAATAAACCTTATTTTTACACAAAAAAGTCTCCCACTTCTTTATTATCTGCTGACCACTGTGGAGTCACTCCTATGGAATATTGGAATTAAAGCAGGGGACACAAGTGAGGGAATTGTTAGATAGAAATAGATAACATAGATAACAGTACTTACAGTATTGTGTAATTAAACAAAGGTTAGTGGATATATATAAATGAGATTGTCTTGTATAGATAAGAACATCTTAAGGCATTATTTTACTCGTGTCTTGACCACGATTTTGGTTTACAAAACTATTTAAGAAAACCAATCTCAAAAGATCTTCCCAAAGAAATTTCTAAAATAAGAATCTCTGCACACAGTCTTAATGTAGAAAAGGGTCGATACCTGAATATACCACAACATTTAAGAATATATATTTTGTGTAATTTAAATGATGTTGAATATGGATTTCATTTTGTTTTGAAATGTCAATGTTACCCTGAAATCCGTCAAAAATTCATGAAAAACTATTGTTTTAAAAAACCAAGTATGTATAAACTAATACAACTTTTTAATGTAACAAATTTGAAAGAATTACAGAACTTAGCAAAATACCGTAAAGCTGCGAACGCAAAACGATCTTCATTAATCAATTAGTTATACTCTTACGAATGTAGTACTGTCTACCTGTATCTTTGTACAATATGTATTATATGATCCATTTGAATGCCATGTATTAATGTATGTATGCATATACAACTGATTAGTCAGAAGACTCAAAGTAAATAAAACTTGAACTTGAGTTTGTTAGATTGAAATATACAAGGAGAGCAGAAATTGTTTAAAGAAACACACAAGGAGAGAAAAATGTGTTTTATAGAAATATACAAGCGGAAAAGATTTTTTTGTGTAGAAATATACAAGGGGAAAAGAAATTGATAGATAGAAATATACAAGAAAAGAAAAATTTGTTTTATAGAATTTATACAAGCAGAGAAGAAATGTTTTTTTTTTAGAAATATACAAGGAGAGAAGAAATTAGTTATAGAAATAAACAAGAACAGAAAAAATCGTTTATAGAAATATACAAGGAGAAATATTCAAGGAGAGAAGAAATTAATTTATAGATATGTACAAGGAGAGAAGAAATTGTTAGATAGAAATTTATAAGGGGGTAGAAATTGATTTATAGAAATATATAAGGAGAGAAGAAAAATGTTTTTTAAATATATAACGGATGAAGACAAACACGTTGTTTTATAGAAATATACAAGGAGAGAAGAAATTGTTTTTAGACATATACAAGGAGAGAAGAAATTGGTAGATAGAAATATAAAAGCAAAGAGGAAATTATTAGATAGTAATATACAAGGAAATTGTTTTATAGAAATATACAAGAAGAGAAGAAATTATTAGATAGAAATATATAAGGGGAGAAGAAATTGTTCTATAGAAATATACAGGAAGAGAAGGTTTTTTTATAGAAATATACACGAAGAGAAAATTTGTTTATAGAAACGTACAAGTAGAGAAGAAATTGTTTTTTAGACATATAAAAACAAAGAGGAAATTATTACTACATATAAATATACAATACAAATTGTTACATGGATATTTACAGTAGAGCAGAAATTATTATATAGAAATATACAAGGAAAGATGATATTACAAGAAAGAAATATACAACGGATAAAGTAATCTTTAGCAGAAATTTACAGGGAGAGAAATTCTTTTATAGAAATATACAAGGGGAGATAGAAATATACAAGGGGAGAAGAAATGATTAGATATTTATTTTTAACAGTTGTCTAGTGATACGAATACAACAATGAATTAAAGCTAGAAGGATATAATGAAAATCTAAGACATAAATATGTAATTAAATCGTGAAAGATATTGGCCGTCAACACTCGGCAAGCCTCGGGTTGACCAGCCAAAATCTTTCACTAGGGTTGAGATATCCCTGTCCACTTGACAGACTCATGTAAGATTCTATTAATCTTATCCTTTCCCTAGCAACCATGGATATCCCTGTGAAGTATGGGGGGGAAATATATTCCTTACGCTGTAATGATGGTATCAGGTTTTGTAGATGTAGATATTAAACAGTGACAAACAGAACATGCGGACATTTCTGTTTTGACGTTTGCTGTACGATTTACAATCCTTTTTTTTTTGTTTGTTAAAGCGATGTGTGTATCTGTTGTATAGTGGATGAAGTTAACATCCTAGCGGTGATAGCTCTTACAAACAGCTGACCCTTCGGTGGCTGCACTTTCTATTGGTAGCTGGAAGGGCATACAGGGCAGAGGGCAATAATCATAACTTCATCAAACACTGGATTTTATCAGGCCTACTGCCGTCCAAACATCAGGTTTTATCGGTGAAAGTGGAAGAACCGATCATTCGGAGCTTTCACTATTCAACGAAAGTTGGGCTTTGTGTCTTTTAGAGGAAAGCAATTGATTTTAAATAAATAGAATTGTGTTTTAATTGAACCTTTACGGAACAACAATTTGCTTTCATACCTGTAAGCGTGTTTTATTGCGCCATAATGACCTCAATACATTGATGACAATAAATGTAGGAGGGGATATGTTTTATCCATAATAAAACAAATTACATATTATGTAGCTTATACGCCTTGGCAGATGCTGACGGATCTTTTTCGGTAAGGGAATCGTGTATAATTCCCTGTATGATTATAAAATACAGTATTATGTTATTCGTATATTTTCGATGTTAGAAACGTAGATACCAAAATAAGCAAACTAATTTCCTTCAATGTAGGCAAAACAAACGACGCTCGATAAATCTCCGTAACGTTAATTTAAAACTGAATAGGATGACTTTGTGTTTGTATGAACGCAATATATATTACTAGAGCAAGCAATTATATACATGCATTTAGACTCAACCTGTTTGTTGGGCCAAAATTGACGGTTGCTACAGGTTTTGTGAAGTATATTTAAAATTTTATCTCAGTTTGTGCCTAGATAGTAGCGTGTTGAGTTTTAGGACGCACCTGATGTATGTAATTAGTGCTGCTTGAGATAGCCAGATGTCAGTCAGAGGTGGACTAGTACAATCACATAAATATCCCGCTAAGAACGAGGTGATGACGAGCTGAGGCGAGCTGGCCGATTTGGACTACGACATTGAGCTGTTGAGCCCAGCTGTCCGCCCGGGGTCATCTCGTTCGCTCTGTATAAGACAGTACAGGGGTCAGGTGTGCCCTGTACACTTAAAGGGTCTAAGCGGTCGATGTTACCGGTATATTTAATGACAGGTGTCGAAAAGGCCGACTGATGTCTGGGTTTGAACATTTTTGAAGTTCTAATTGTAATTTGTGATCATTTCACAATCGTATTAATGCATCTTACATATAAAAAATGCTTGCATACAGCTGAAATCGGACTAAGATTAAAGTCGAAATGCTCACATACTTGTACCATTAATCACAACCAATTCAGCTTTTTGTCCGCCTGTATATATTTTCTATGATAAATATTGGTACTCTCAAATTCACGTAATCGACCAATACCACAAACACTTTCTAAATTCTGAATTTCTAAAACATAATATGATCAATAATGATAGGATTCAGAACTATTTAGAAAAATCGAACATGTGAAGAGACAATCAAGAGTAATTGGTGTGATATTAATGTCTGGATTGTGAATAATCGTAACTTTTAAGTCCAGGCTACTGAATGGTGTCTAGTAGAAATCGCTATCAACATACAGTCAAGTTCATATAAATGATTCAGTTGCATATCCAAGGGTGCTGTTTTGAATCACGACTAACATGAATTATACATTGCTAATGTCATCGTTGAAATACGTGTTTTAAATCAAGAATAATTAAGAAAGATGGCGAAATTAGTGTTCAGAACCTAAATTGTCATAGTAACGAAATAAAGGCGTCCGACTGTCAGTGATACTACTTTAGAAAACCTGTTTCGCAATGGCAATGAGACACAGCTTTCGAAGTAGTCAAAATTTAAGTATCAGTCGACTTTGAACAAACATGGGGTTTTCCTGTTTTTAAGGATGCTGAACACAGTGGTGGTACCGTTTTGGAAAACCTGCGTTACCACGGTAACATGCTTATGAAAATAACCCTAAATATCAATGTAGGAAACATCATTGTTAATCTGTCGCTTCGGCGATCGCTATTTCTGGAACTCATATATTCGCCATTCGACCACTGTGAAAATTCAGTAAATAACATTTTTTTGATATAGAGTTTTCATAGACCTTTGCCATAAAAGAGAGTTATTGGAATGTTCGTGCACGGTTAACCCTGTACGGCATAGTTAAATATGTATGAGTGTCACCTCACCGTCTATCCACATACGTAACCGACAATGTAAATACTATTATAGACTATTAACGTAAAACCTATTGGTTATCTGTGCTTACATTGTACACTGGGAAATTTAATCAACCATATTAATAATATTGCCTAAATATAGGTTTCTTGGTAAACTGGAAAGCATGTCTTTTGAAGTCTGATAAAACACTTATGTGATTGTATATGATTGTCTTTGATTACAGAGAAAAAATCTGTAGTATATACACGCGCCAGATACTTATACACGCTCAGACAAAAAAAATCAACATTTTAAGGGTAGACATTTCATTGCCAATAAACACGGAAGGAACTTAATTCGAGAATAAGATAATACTAGCGACACTGACCCCCAAACAAATCAGGGATTAGATGGGTACATTGGTTCGGTGAGCGCATGGATCCTGGAGTTAATGAGTACACAACACTACAACGCACTCTAATATCTAAGGAAATTCTATAGACTCGAAGAAAAGACCAACTGACTTGTACCCAGTTGAACTAATTCCATTTTAAGAGGATATTGCATTTCTTACATGCGTAAACTGTTGATGAATTGTGTCTGAAATCTAAAAACTGATCCTGATAAAAGCTGCGTTGACAGGGTCTGGTTTATGTGCTATATGTATGGTGGAGCTTAAAAACGCAAACGTTTGGTCATGCTACATATTGTTATACATATCGCCTTGTTAGGGACAGGTGAACACCTTATAAAGAAGTAGACAGTTTACGTTTGCTGGCGTTTGTTGATGTCTACTCGTCAATTACATGCCCTACAGAGCGGTATTGGAGTTGACGTGGTGCCGACAGCTAGTATAGATCTGCTAATCGACAGAGCCATAATGGACCAGGTCAGTAAAGGTCGTCCCTTGCCAGGCCGATCTTGTGAGACCAGATCAGCAAGGGCCATCCCTGGCCAGGCCGACCTTGTGAGACCAGATCAGTAAGGGTCCTCCCTGGCCAGGCCGACCTTGTGAGACCAGATCAGCAAGGGCCATCCCTGGCCAGGCCGACCTTGTGAGACCAGATCAGTAAGGGCCATCCCTGGCCAGGCCGACCTTGTGAGACCAGATCAGTAAGGGCCATCCCTGGCCAGGCCGATCTTGTGAGACCAGATCAGCAAGGGCCATCCCTGGCCAGGCCGACCTTGTGAGACCAGATCAGTAAGGGTCCTCCCTGGCCAGGCCGATCTTGTGAGACCAGATCAGCAAGGGCCATCCCTGGCCAGGCCGACCTTGTGAGACCAGATCAGTAAGGGCCATCCCTGGCCAGGCCGACCTTGTGAGACCAGATCAGCAAGGGCCATCCCTGGCCAGGCCGACCTTGTGAGACCAGATCAGCAAGGGCCATCCCTGGCCAGGCCGACCTTGTGAGACCAGATCAGTAAGGGTCCTCCCTGGCCAGGCCGACCTTGTGAGACCAGATCAGCAAGGGCCATCCCTGGCCAGGCCGACCTTGTGAGACCAGATCAGTAAGGGTCCTCCCTTGCCAGGGAGATCTTATGAGACAGGCTTCATGATTCTCAGAGCTGATATAAGATATATACTGTACACAGTGTTGGTGGTCTAGTAGATGACATACTACATTCACCACAATGGTTAGGAACCTATAGAAGTTAACTGATGGCTGCCCTTTTCCCATGTAAAATTGTATCGTAATTACATCTTACAATCGTATTATGATAAAAACCTTGTAAAAAGAAATTCCATAACTTTGGTAAATTAATTCGGAGTAATGTATAGTTTCAATATCAATGAAATACTGACAATCTCTTATTTGAAACATGACACATTCTGAATAGGAGAAGGCTAACAACTGTATAAAGAGCTGAGCTGGAGTTGCAATATGTTTGATGTATGTTAAGAAAGTGTGTCATTTGTACGAAAATAGTCAAAGTGTCAAAGTGAAAGCTTAAAATTTACACGGTATAATCTTTCATTGAGGACTGTAGAACAAGAACAAACAAAGAATGTTGAATGTCTAAAAAAACTATTTACGACAGCAATACGATATTACCGCTCAGTAGTACACGAAAACAATATTCAATGACATGATTCTTCACCTCTTACATTTGTTCTGTAACCCGTTTACCTTTTAACATCTTTTGAAAACAGATAGCTCTCGTTCAACAGCGGAAATCAGGCTCTGAGTTTCAAGTAATGCAATTAGAGCTTTGTGAAGCTTGAAACCATTTCATTAGGCACATGGCGTGTTGATTGTGTAGAACCACACGTCAACACACGCTAACGTGGCTGATTAATCCTGTACAACACAAGTAACCATGTACTGTCCTCAATATGCCAAATTATAATATCATCCAGATCACTCGGTGTCCTATTAAGGTTTTGTGCTATTGTAGCCTGCATGCAGATCTGCGATGAACAGTTAAACTGAGTATAACATAGCTTCCAAAGTTAATCCCATTTCATTTACGAGATCAAGAAATGTGATCGATCCCTTTGTCTCTGAAATCACTAATACAATACAATACATCCTCACCAGCCACTTAATGCAGTAGGAATAGGAAAAGTCCAAGGATTGGATCTGGTCTTAGAGTATACAGTTAAAGTACGGGGTTGAGAGATATAGCAAGTTTCTGGTTTCCCTCGAACTTGCCTATTTCCCGAGGCGGAGCTGAGGTTGAGAGATATAGCAAGTTTCTGGTTTCCCTCAAACTTGCCTATTTCCCGAGGCGGAGCTGAGGGAAATAGGCAAGTTCGAGGGAAACCAGAAATTTTCTATATCACTCAACCCCATACTTTAACTGTCTTAATATACCAATACATACAAAAGCTTTAATCAGACTAAAATATATATTTTTCTCATACGCTATATTCATGTGGCGTACGGTCATGGTCATTTGATATTGAGAGAGGTTAACATTGTAATAGATCTACATAATCTTAGCTTCAAACATTCAAATTATTCCGAGATGATAATTGTGATTCCATCTCCGTTTTGATTTGCTGCTATTTAAACCGCAGGTTATAATTTGATTCCGCTATGTTTTGCAATATTTCAATATTTTATACCAATCGGCACGGCATAATATTACATTTATATACATGTATTGTTGAAATTCCGAGACGTTAGCCATTTACAGGTGACACTCTGACCCCATTACATTTTTCACAACCTCTCACTTACAAGATAAACTTGACGACGTGTTCGGAAACAGTTTCTGATCCATTCTAACGTCGATTGATTACACCAACGGAGATGGCGTGATCGGAAACTAGCTCCGCCAAAATGTTACGTCACTTGGCAACTGATGGCGTGATCGGAAACAAGTCCCGCCCACCTCGAGTCTGATTGGTTAACCGGAAATAGCCGAGCCTATGTATGTGCTAGCTTCCAAACACACAGCTGAGTGAGGCTTTTGGAAAAAATAGGGAGCTAGTCAATTTAACAAAGTCACTTTTATAAAGCGTATCATGCCTTGATAGTTACACAAGTAACTCACACTCGATGTAACCTTTTACAAAAATACAATATCTAGGAAACCTGACTTTAAGCTGCCAGAAATAAAAATGCATACCATTTGTATTGGTCAGTAGTGATTTGAGTCATTTTTGGGTCTTAAACCGAACGATCATCCTTGCGATAGCTCTTCCGAATCCATGCTTTTCTAAATCGATATGTCAACACTGATAATTTATATATACATAGTTGATCATTATAATTCGAGTTTTAGAACATGATTTTAATATATTGGAGTTCATTGGAGTTCCAGAACTGCCGAAACCAAGTAAACAGTAGAACGGTAAAGGCCAAAGCAGTAACGATCAGGCAGCTGTTAACCTACCTGATATTGTTATGTAAATCAGAAATCCTTTGTTCGGTACCACCCACCTCCAGCACAGTTCCGGTCATGTAAGTACGAGTGCTATGCTTTCGCATTTGGTTTTCGGTTCAGTATCGGTTCGTATGTAAACATCGGAGGACTTGTGTTAACGTTCGAGCCCTATTCGAGGCAGATCACAGAGTTTGAGAGCGGGGGATCCAAACATGATGAAAGGCCTCAACATTAATACAATCCGGGTCGCTGAGGTACACCATTTCTCTGGTAGAAATGAACCCAACTCAAGTTCACAAATATTAAGCTACAATCATCATAATACAGTCTATAAATATACTGTACGCTCAACTTGGGTGGTAGCGCGTGTGCCTTAAGTACTATTTGGGAACCATTCCTACACCTCTATGTCAAAACCATATTTCAATACACTACAAATCGTAACAACATCTGACCATGTTTACGTGTATTTTTGGAAATATAAATAAACAAACAACCTGTTTGTTAAAAGGGAATTGGATTGATAAACCGTGCGTTATTATATTGTTATGGTATCATCAATATTATATTTCTTCCAATCGACACGAGAATAGATACTAAATCTGGGCCTATTTCCTTTAAAACTGATATAGCTTGTAATTATGTACTAAAAGAGAGCATTTAAAGTCCGAAATACCCTACTCATTTCCAGCCATTATAAATTGAAGACAACTGTTTTAATGACTGCTGAAACTTTCTTAACCTCCCCCACCAGATTGATACAACAACACGAATTATTGCTATGTGCGATAGTCATAAAGTGGCGATCACACTTAATCCAGGATCGAGGTATATGTTTAAATGCAAAGATTTAAAAAATGAACTAACATCTAGAAATGTTTGCCTAATGGTTAACTAAATAGCCCTGTTCAGTTGAGGCAGTACGACATCTCGTTATTGCCTTTTTGTTTCATTGAAAGAGCAATTTTGCACTTATTTTAAAAATGCAAATATGTATAAAACATCAGATGCATTGTTTTACACTCAACTCATTTGTTATGAGAAATTGTTTTTTTTTTATTGTTCTACCTAACAACCTTTCGATTTTTGTGAAAGTCCTTCTTCAGTGATTTAATGACCCAGATTGTCGCTGAGGCGTAAAACGGTATAAAAGCTGCTACCGCCACACATGTCAGACCCTGCTCCAAAACACAGACACATCAGTTAATCGTTATGCCTGTAAGACAGTATTAGTAAATCAATAACAAAACGCTCGATCATGTCAAAGTACATTGTAATTCATTGCAAACGGATAGCAAAAATAAGTGTGCATCTTGCTGATTTGTAAATCTAAAAGTAACGCATAACAATACATTACTCTGTCCAGGTCAACTTTGTAATATGCTCTATTCAAGAAAGTATTTCAAATATTACCTTCATCATTAGAGAGATTGATTTTATAGAAAAACATGAGACAAAAATTGAACTGTCGACCAGAACTTTGGAATTCAAATTTTCCTCTGCAAATGATCCGCCGCAGAACATGACTTAACATCGACACCGAACTTTGAGTCATTACCACATGTGGATTTGGAACCCGATTCATTAATTTTAAAGCCAATCAACACCTCCCCACTGACCCCTAAATAGCATCTTGTAATAGATCTGTGTCAACAACTGATGCTGTGACCGAACATCAATGTATTAATCAATAGTCAAAGAGATAAACAAATATATCTTGCACTCAAATATACAATAAAATAATGTAGGCTAAGAAATGAATCTCTGTACAATGTTGTATATGCCAGATCTGACCGGACAAAATATTACAGTTACTAAGATTTTGATCACAATCATGTAAATACACAGGTGTGCATTTAATATTTCCTATCTTTACCACATCATAAAATTCAAAACTCGAGATACACCATACAGTATTACATAACAGAGTCAGCATGCAGTTCGATACATGCGATTTCAGCTAAATTAGACTATTTGTCGGCCGTCAGGAATGAGGCAAAGGCCCTTTCCTTGAATGTGAAATCTAAATTTATTTGGTTTTTTTTGTCACTTTCACTTGCTGTAGAGATGATAGACAGTGTGTATATTGGACCCCCAGTGGGAAATGCCTTCATAAAAACACATTGAGGCGTACACACTGTCACAATTGATGTAGAAATAAACATTTCGCTAAAACTCCGAGCACAAATCAAGGTTACTGGACAGGGTGTTATCATAACGAAAGCATGCAGTCAGAGATAAAAGTCAATTTGTGCACTTAATGGTGATGTGTGCTTAACTCAAAATAGAGAACACTTCAGACAGACTAAACATATGTTTCTAGAGTCATGGCACAGCCATACCACGGTATCTCAGGCAGTTATATGGCCTTGGTATGTGGAAACGGTAACAATGTCAATCCAGACGTGGGTTCCAGTACAGATAAGGAACTATCCGGTCGCTTTTAAGAAATGATACACAGATTTCATTCTAACATATCGTTTGCTGTCAACTCCAGTATAATACAACGTAATATAATAAGATAAAATACCAGTTTATTGTACTAAATAATCGTTTTATTGTGACACTCGATAAGCTACGTTTGTACAAGAGACTAATTCTTCCTATTGCTATCACGGTTATGTCCAAATATCTTAACTGTGAGTGGAATGTGAGTGGAATTTCTTGCAGTTGATTCGATATATTAATGGTTTGGTAAAGGAATAATGAATCTTTATTTGTTTTCATACTAGATCCGGCTTTCTGACTGGCAGATTCGTTTTCTTCTAACCACTATGAAGAAAACATCCGAGAATGGTGCGAAAATCCCAAGATATCATGACGTCACAATACGTCGACGTTGCGTATTGATTTAGAACAAAATAATCCATTGGATAATCAATGGAACCTAATTTGACGATTAAACGTATTTAATGTAAACGTATAGTATGGAAAATTAATTATAAGCATTTATGTCAGTCATTTTTTAAACTTTAGCGGGGTATGAAATAAATTTTGTTCGCAAACCTTTGTGAGAATCCGCTACGCGGTTGCACAAAGTTTGCAATCAAACTCTCTGTAATACCCCGATGAAGTTAAAAATAGTGACATCCATATTAAATGAATATTTCGGGCGTAACAATTTATTGATATACAGTTTATTAGGTTGATGTATTACAAGGTTGTAATACGCTTGCCTTTCACAAAGACGGCATAGAAACTTCCAATCAACGGTAATTAACACAACCTAGTACTTCTTTCTAGCAAATAGACTTCATTCACGTGTTTCAATCTTGAAATTCAAGATTTTCAGTAACTCATATTACTATAATTTTAAAGTCTATAGAATACAAGTAGAAATATTGTACAGACATAACAAACTAACCAATATATTTGAAGCCAAATAAATTACAACACATCAACATCAAAGCATAATGTTGAAACTTAAACGACTCTAAACGACGGGTCTAACCCGTTCAGAAGTCTTCCCTGTAAGCGATAAGCAGCTGTTGTCATTTGATGCCATCTGTATTTCCGATTGTAGGCAAATCAGGACGAAATCTTCCCGGTACTCTCTGGTATACCATCATATCAACAAGGACAGTTCAGTGCTGCTAACTACCAGTATTGCGTCGGTTTTGTCGGAAGATCAAAGACTGCAGTGAATGTTAAAGTACTAATGATATGAATAAATATATAATTGTTAAATATAGAGCAATTTTCTGGTTGTGATATAAAACTTAAAGATTTTGACAATAGATCTACCCACGGAACCTTATGCACTTAGACTACCACAGATTGTATATATTAATGACAAAAGTGGCTCCGATATCCCGAATCTGTTAAAACTTTATTTTGTTTTCAACTTAGTTTGATCCTAATATATCCCTTTTGTTAAACAAACTGAAATTCAAATCTTCACCAATACATCAACAGCAAAAATTAACGATTAACAAGGAAATATTATGATTACTGTTACTTTTTGTAATATAAATTTATTTCGAAATTCACATTGTTTTCTTCGTTCTTTTCAAAATAAATAGAATGAACCACAGCTTGTAGCATTTGTCAGCCATACATACCAACAACATATCATTATATATGATTATCGCCACACTTGTATAAAGTAGATTATTACGTCGTGTCAGCAGCTGATTTTTGTGTTCATGAATAACCATTTTGTTGGACAGAATGCTTACGTATCTGTGTATCCCTGAAACTTTATTTTAACCTAAAACTATAGCAGATGTCCTACTGGCCATTCGAACATTTATATCCATAATGTACAGGTAGGTAGTACCATAGTGAGGGAACAATTCCACTGTTATATTCTTTACATGTTGAGTATAACATGCAAACTATACTCCTAGTATTGTGTTAAAGTAAGCGAAATCTGAAGAAAAATTGGTAAGTAAACTTATACATGTAATGCTATTTAATCTGGTCACGGATACAGCAGATGTGTGTCGGTTCAGACAGTGCACCCTATAGCCTCCCCTCCTTACCTGACATGTGTGCGAGCAGTAGCTTCTGTCGCGTGCGCTCGGGATCTTAGCGATCATAAAAGGATTTAAAGGGGATTATGTTATCGCTTTGAAACGTATCCAATGTGTGAAGACATATCGGCCGAAGATTTCGGTCTATTGATTGCTCGTATTAAGTCCGCTAAGTAATGATTGTTCCTGATCCGATGTGACCTTGAACCCTGCTGTGTACTTTCAATGTTTACTATCGGTACAATAAAGAGTAACAATTTGATGTTGGTTTCAAGTTCTGACATATATAAGATTATGTGTTACAAAGAAAGAGGCACTGTTGATAAGTTCATCAACAGAGCACCGTATAGTTACTGTAGTCGTTTGAAAGAAGCTTGAAGTGTAAACAAATGTCAGTCAATTGTTATACCTATACTGATGCCTTAATGAAGCCAAACGACTAACTTGTTGGTAGAATTAGGATATGAACACTGAAATGTTACGTTTCATATTGAACATTTAACATTGTATTCATCCGTTATGGCATGTGTATTTTGTAATAATGGTAAAAATGAACACTTCAATTGTATCTGCTAGGTGATAAATGAAAACAAAGCATAAAGATGCCCAGCCGCTTACGAATGGTATGTTTTCTATATCAAAAACAAAAGCAGACGAATTCGACTTTTTCTTTAGTTACTTACTTTACACCATTACCAAAATTAAAAAGTTTGAGCTTCTTATCTTACTTCAAAACAAGAATAAAATTAAACAAAAATTGCGTCCCGAACTAAATTCACGGCATACTTCCCTTATTTGAAGGAGCTTTTTGGTGCCAAGATTTCGTCACCTAATTTGTGGAAATATCTCCGTAATACTTAACGATTATGCTACTGGAATATAAAGGTAATGTTAGCGTAGACTATTAAACAGAATTTCTCTAAATTGTCGATTGGATTGGACAGAGTCCTGAATAGATATTTCAAATCCTGAAAGGTGACGGCATCAACAAAGACTGCAGTGTAAAAAAACAGTTATAATATCTGCGCAGTTCTATCGCCTATTTACAAGAATTTAGAATGGCCTGAACGTGCAATTTTGTATCATATCTGCAATGAATAGAATATCAGACTTGAGGACTGTTTAAGGAGTAAAGATATTATGTGAACAATGTAACAGCGCTTGTGTAAAGACGTTTGGAAGATTTCGTCATCATGTGACGACGTTCAAATACAATAATAGAGTTTCCAAACACAAACAAATAAAAATATTTTTTATTATTTCGACAAACCTGTACATCTCAAATATACCACTTATAGATGAATGTTGTGTTTACGATTTTACTTCAATATCTAATCGTTAACATTATTTTTATTCTTAATTACTACACTATGTGATACGAAAAGATTTACTATCAGTAAGGTTGATCATCCACCTGGTCAATTAAACTGAGAAATAATGTCTATCTACAGTATATACAATTAGTTATAACTATAAAGTTATCGTAATTTCCACGTTCATTTATTTGCTGTTCGCAAGCCAAACCACATCTATTCCTACGAATGCATCAATTACCTGCGGGTGTTGTAGCAAACGATAAAACTTTGTAACTGCATTGGTTTTTGGACCACTCACAAACATATGAGTATTCTAGGTAATGCATTGTAATGGGTTAGATGTACAAATGCCATGGATCAGCTATTTATGAATAACTACCCCTAACGACTTGGCATATATACGTTTGATCAATTAGTGTCTTAGTACGTGTTCCCTCGGAGTCCAGTATGTGATATAACTTCCCTTTAATCCTATTTTTTGTTCTCGGTCACACTTCTCAGCGGAAATGGCAAAAGTCCCAAAATAACTCATATGTGGTGTACATGTGAGTTCAAGTGAACGTTTAGCCAGGTATATGAGTACACCAGCGATGTATGTGGTCGCTGAAGACCTCCGGAAATTGTGGTCGATTTGTTGACATCTTTTTGTCTATTTTGATGAATTACGTATAATAGGTGGTCTTAGTCCTTCCAAGGAAGATCATTTATATACATCGTGTGTTATAATTACCAATGTATGTAGAGATGGTCATTTGTGACATTCGATCATCAATGTATGTAGAGGTGGTCATGTGTGACACTCGATCACCAATGTATGTAGAGATAGTCATGTGTGACACTCGATCACCAATGTATGTAGAGATGGTCATGTGTGACACTCGATCACCAATGTATGTAGAGATAGTCATATGTGACACTCGATCACCAATGTATGTAGAGATTGTCATGTGTGACACTCGATCACCAATGTATGTAGAGATGGTCATGTGTGACACTCGATCACCAATGTATGTAGAGATAGTCATATGTGACACTCGATCACCAATGTATGTAGAGATAGTCATATGTGACACTCAATCACTAATGTATGTAGAGATAGTCATGTGTGACACTCGATCACCAATGTATGTAGAGATAGTCATGTGTGGCACTCGATCACCAATGTATGTAGAGATAGTCATGTGTGACACTCGATCACCAATGTATGTAGAGATAGTCATGTGTGACACTCGATCACCAATGTATGTAGAGATAGTCATGTGTGACATTCGATCACCAATGTATGTAGAGATTGTCATGTGTGACACTCGATCACCAATGTATAAGTGACCATTTGTGACACTCGACAACCAATGTATGTAAAGATTGTCATGCGTGATACTCGATCACCAATGTATGTAGAGATGGTCATGTGTGACACTCGATCACCAATGTATGTAGAGATGGTCATGTGTGACACTCGATCACCAATGTATGTAGAGATGGTCATGTGTGACACTCGATCACCAATGTATGTAGAGATGGTCATGTGTGACACTCGATCACAATGTATGTAGAGATGGTCATTGTGACACTCGATCATCAATGCATGTAGATATGGTCATGTGTGACACTCGATCACCAATGTATGTAGAGATTCATGTGTGACACTCGATCACCAATGTATGTAGAGATGGTCATGTGTGACACTCGATCACCAATGTATGTAGAGATGGTCATGTGTGACATTCGATCACCAATGTATGTAGAGATAGTCATGTGTGACACTCGATCACCAATGTATGTAGAGATAGTCATGTGTGACACTCGATCACCAATGTATAAGTGACCATTTGTGACACTCGACAACCAATGTATGTAAAGATGGTCATGTGTGACACTCGATCACCAATGTATGTAGAGATGGTCATGTGTGACACTCGATCACCAATGTATGTAGAGATGGTCATGTGTGACACTCGATCATCAATGTATGTAGAGGTGGTCATGTGTGACATTCGATCACCAATGTATGTAGAGGTGGTCATGTGTGACACTCGATCACCAATGTATGTAGAGATGGTCATGTGTGACACTCGATCACCAATGTATGTAAAGATGGTCATGTGTGACACTCGATCACCAATGTATGTAGAGATGGTCATGTGTGACACTCGATCATCAATGTATGTAGAGATAGTCATGTGTGACATCGATCACCAATGTATGTAGAGGGTAGTCATGTGTGACATTCGATCACCAATGTATGTAAGTGCCATTTGTGACACTCGATCACCAATGTATGTAGAGATAGTCATGTGTGACATTCGATCACCAATGTATGTAGAGATAGTCATGTGTGACATCGATCATCAATGTATGTAAAGATTGTCATGCGTGATACTCGATCACCAATGTATTAGAGATGGTCATTGTGTGACACTCGATCACTATGTATGTAGAGATGGTCATGTGTGACACTCGACCATCAATGTATGTAGAGGTGGTCATGTGTGACAGTCGATCACCAATGTATGTAGAGGTGATAATGTGTGACACTCGATCACCAATGTATGTAGAGATGGTCATGTGTGACATCCGTCACCAATGTATGTAGAGATTGTCATGTGTGACATTCGATCATCAATGTATATAGAGATGGTCATGTGTGACACTCGATCACCAATCAATGTATGTAGAGATGGTCATGTGTGACATCCGTCACCAATGTATGTAGAGGTGGTCATGTGTGACATTCGATCATCAATGTATATAGAGATGGTCATGTGTGACACTCAATCACCAATGTACGTAGAGATGGTCATTTGTGACACTCGATCACCAGTGTATGTAAAGATGGTCATGTGTGACACTCGATCACCAATGTATGTAGAGATGGTCATGTGTGACATTCGATCAGCAGTGTATGTAGAGATGGTCTTGTGTGACATTCGATCACCAACGTATGTAGAGATAGTCATGTGTGACATTCGATCATCAATGTATATAGAGATGGTCATGTGTGACACTCGATCACCAATGTACGTAGAGTGACCATTTGTGACAATCGACAACCAATGTACGTAAAGATGGTCATGCGTGACACTCGATCACCAATGTATGTAGAGATGGTCATGTGTGACATTCGATCAGCAGTGTATGTAGAGATGGTCATGTGTGACATTCGATCACCAATGTATGTAGAGATGGTCATGTGTGACATTCGATCACCAATGTATGTAGAGATGATCAGCAATGCATGTAAAGATGGTCATGTGTGACATTCGATCACCAATGTATGTAAAGATGGTCATGTGTGACACTCGATCACCAATGTATGTAGAGATGGTCATGTGTGACACTCGATCACCAATGTATGTAGAGGTGGTCATGTGTGACACTCGATCACCAATGTATGTAGAGGTGGTCATGTGTGACACTCGATCACCAATGTATGTAGAGGTGGTCATGTGTGACATTCGATCATCAATGTATGTAGAGATGGTCATGTGTGACACTCGATCACCAATGTATGTAGAGATAGTCATGTGTGACACTCGATCACCAATGTATGTAGAGATGGTCATGTGTGACACTCGATCACCAATGTATGTAGAGATAGTCATGTGTGACATTCGATCACCAATGTATAAGTGACCATGTGTGACATTCGATCACCAATGTAGGTAGAGGTGGTCATGTGTGACACTCGATCATCAATGTATGTAAAGATGGTCATGTGTGACACTCGATCACCAATGTATGTAAAGATGGTCATGTGTGACACTCGATCACCAATGTATGTAGAGATGGTCATGTGTGACACTCGATCACCATTATTTGTAGGGGTGTTCATGTGTGACACTCGATCATCAATGTATGTAAAGATGGTCATGTGTGACACTCGATCACCAAGGTATGTAGAGGTGGTCATGTGTGACAGTCGATCATCAATGTATGTAGAGATGGTCATGTGTGACACTCGATCATCAATGCATGTAGATATGGTCATGTGTGACACTCGATCACCAATGTATGTAGAGGTGTTCATGTGTGACACTCGATCATCAATGTATGTAAAGATGGTCATGTGTGACACTCGATCACCAATGAATGTAGAGATGGTCATGTGTGACACTCGATTATCAATGTATGTAGATATGGTCATGTGTGACACACGATCACCAATGTATGAAGAGATGGTCATTTGTGACATTCGACCATCAATGTATGTAGAGGTGGTCATGTGTGACAGTCGATAGGTGAGACAACATGAGACACAGAAAAGTAGTCAGAAGCATCAGATGTCAGTTGGTTACAGTGTCCCTGGTGCAACAGTTCAACTATACAAGAAGACTCAACTTGAATATACCACAGTCTCCCAAAACACCCACCTCGCACAACATACACGCAGCACACCGCATGCATGGGAGGCCGTCCTTACATGACCATAGCTTTTAATAGGACGTTAATTAATCAAACAAACAAACAAACAAACAAGGTTTACTGCGCTATATTGTAAAGCTGCTTTATGTTAGCGTGTGATTTGATTTCGCGGGTAACAAAAAACCGGGAAATCGGTTTAAATACAAAATGTACAGGTAAAATAGAACTAAATGGGTCTTAAAAATATCTCGATGGCGAATCGAAATACATGTAGTCAGACAAAGTGTTTGACGTGAAAATGCGAAACTATGTTTCCACGAAAATAGCATTTATATACGTGGTACAGTGATTATTATCGTAAAACGTAACATGAATGACTAATCCTTACGTTTATTTTATTTTAAGATTAGCCACGGGGAAATCGGGGATGTAATTATCCTCTACCATTTTACATACATTTTGTGTACAGGGTAGACCTATAAAATACGGTAAATCATAACAGACAAATTACCTGTTGTTTCCATTGTTTTGGTACATTAAGCCATATCACCATAGACTAAGGCTGCCAGCTTTTATTCGTACTATAATGAAGAAATCATTAACCACACATGTCGGGTATTTACCAGTTCCTCCAAATCATTGCATGCAAATTCAGTATTATCTCTAATTAGGCTAAAGGAATACATTTGGATGAGGTACGATGCATTCTACAGTAATGATCTCATTATATACACAAATCTAACCTGTACAGATGCGCACATCTGATGAGACATGCAGACCTCATCACATTTTGCAAAACAATGCAAATTTGAAACATGCAACTACATCAAAATTTGCTCGTATGTTTCCAAACCATTGTTCCCATGAGCATGTTCCAAACTATTGTTTTTTGGTTTTTGTTTTTATCTTATGTTGTATTTAACTCTACACTATCAAACCTACAATGATACTATTTAGAATAGAAATATAAATGATCGAATACTGTTTCGAATCACAATACAATACTGATATTGATAACTTGTTTGTTTATTTGGATTTGATTGATATACGTTATGTTGAAACAGTCTTCTCATTTCTCTCTCGCTCTCTTTCTTTGACCATACACCATCGACAAAGTGTAATTATGTATTCCCATATAATTGTTTTTAATTGAATTAAAAAGCAATATATGAATCCACTTTTAAAAAGATAATGATTCGTGTATATACTTTTTCGTCAACAACTAACGAATATCATATTTACTGCATATAAAAAAAATCTTTGAACAATTGTTTGCCATGTCTTTGTGTAATGCCGTTCAAGATGTTGGAATACTTGATAAGATATATAGCATACGCAGAAATGTAAAGGTTCCATTTCCGTTGCATATACATTAAGAATATATCATAAATTTATATCTTATTAACAATAGCTGTGAATGATTGTCACGGGGTCAAAGCAATTCCACAGATGTTTGTGAGAAATTGTGTATAATCATTACAAGATCGATGAGATAAACACATGTACTAGATGTAACATGATACACTTAGTTATTGGTGACTAATTGTGCCAATTGTGATATGGTTGAGTGCTTTATCTAATGTTTTTGAACCCTGTCAATATGAATTAAAATGTATAGATCTGGTCGGTGTAGTCTATACGCCATACTCTGTCGACAGTTGACGACCTGACCCGGCCGGGGAGGGACCGTGAACCTGTTCCGTACCTGCACCCTATGACCCTGTCATCACGGTTTACCGTTGACAGTAGTATACACTGATTAATTGATCATATTAATTTAAATGCATTAAGTAGTTTACAAAACACCTTTATACAATAACTAGGCATCGGTGCGTGCACTTGAAGTTGTATCTGGATTCCTTGTTAAATATAATCAGCCGGGCCAATGACATTTATTTAATTACCCTCCAACTTAACGTGGGGTAAAGATAGTGTCCGATATCCTCTTGGTCCACTATGTTGTTTGTATATAAAAATGACCAATATTATGAAAACCCCACGCAGTGCGGTCGGCCTGGGCTGACAGGTAGAGGTCGTTGGGTATTCGGTGAATTACCTGTCTCTTAATTAAATAAAAGTTATTGGGTATACCTGATATCGTACCTGCAAGGTCAGGAAACAATTCGATCCATGCAGTGTGTCGGTACAGGTGTAATGATACCGCTGTCAGAGAAAATCGACATCTTAGGAAGTAAAATGTCCTCATTACCATGCTTAAGGATAGCTTTATCATATAGAGTTATAAGATCGCAGGTAGTCCATCAACTTAAAAATCACCAACACTATAAACACAATTTCAAGATATTTATGGCACTAGTAATAATTTTGCCAAATCATTGAACCCCTATAGAATCCTTGATTACATTTTGTAAGTGTTTGTATTTTGCTAACATAGGTACCTTGTAGATAACTAAACAACATATATACCATTAACTGGTAGAAACTATACATTCATTCTTCGCAATATGAAATGGAAAATATTGATGTAAAATTGATAACAAATACAATGTAGTTATAAAGCATAGAATATTATATAGATGCATTTTGTATATTTGACAAAATTTCAAAATTGAACAAACTAAAATTGTCTCCAAACGTCTTTGTGCACAAGTCTATGTAAATGTCTAAATTGAATTGTTTTAATCTTGGTTGAAGGCGAAAACATGTTGTTGTTTACATACAATATACGAATTAGTAGATTAATGGCAGGTAATATATATGCAGTCATAAATTCCATTATCAAATGCGTTATTTATTTTTGTCGCGTTATCATTCATAGGTATCGATCTTACTCCTTATGATACAACTCAAATACACACGAATAGTAGATGTTACGATGAGATGTGTGATATTATACAGTATGCCAGCTATATACACAAAGGGTATACGTTCAGGTATACGTATTGTTATAAATCAACAATCGAAGAAAGTGCGATGTATATCTGACAAGGCTTCAAAGAAAGTAAGTTGTCACATGTGGTGTTTAAGCAATGCTTATCGGTATAGCCACTAAGCTGATCACTACTATAATCAATTCACATATATATTTAGAAGTAATTCCATAAATGATAAGAACATATACAGAGCGTATAAATAGACCCTGCATCTAGGCTACTGCACCGGGTCGCTGTTTACCCTGGCTCAGGTGTCACACTTGTGTGAAGTCATGTCCCAGGAACATTGCACTAGGCGCCCCGCCTCATATGAAAGGTGTATACCGGCAACAGTCACTTGAGTACAAGTCGTATCGTAAACCTTTATGGGGCTCTAGAGCAGTGAGTCGACATGAGACTATAATTACGATCTCATTACCTACTCTGCATTTACCCACGACAATTCATTTCCAAGTGCACTTTCACACCTGTTAATTACAGCCGTGTAACAAAGGTAGATATTTGTATAAGTATGCTATCTGGTTATAGTAAAGCTTGAGCACGATTCCAAACTCCCAGGGTTTAAACATGTGGTAAAATAATCAACCTGTATGGTGCTCCAACAAACGGAGACCAGCGAGAACGTGCAAATTCCTGATCTGTGGTTACATAGACACGGCCTATTTCACATTCATAACAGTATAAATAGAATCACCTGTTGAGCTACTGGCATCTTAAGAATCTGTAATCGATATCACAAATGAGGAAGATCTGAAAATAGCCATAGAAAAGACAACTTCCTGATAAATAGGTATAAATCACGTTAAATCAATTATCAATTATGTAATTTTTGCTTTTAATCTGCATCTCCTCAAAGGGTTTTGTACGAACGAGCAATAAGTGTGTTAGAGGCAACACCAATAAGCGATGAAGACACAAACAAAAATATTGTCCCAAAGAAACGAGCATTAACAGATAAATAATGACATAGGAAAACAGACACAGATAACACTAGGTATTACATCCACACCTAAAAGTAAACACAAAAATAACATCAGCAAAATAAAATAAACAAAAACTTCCAACAAAATTATTATTTATACCAGAACACACCATAGATAACAATATAGCAAAATCATCACCCATGCCAATTGATTCAGTTAAAAGGTTTGTTTTTACATCCAAGTATGAATGAATGTTTGGCATAACAAAAATGGGTAAAGCTAGCATCCATCACACTTACGATCACATTTCATCCACAGCCAAAGTAAAAATAAACAAAATGACGACTATACAACTAAAACCAAATCCTGCGACAAATTTTGCATTGGAATATTTATATTACCAATAATTTCCGTACTATCTAAAATACATTTCATTTATTTTTATTCTTGGTTTTATAGTAAGCACACAAACAAAAAACATTTCTGTACAACGAAATTTCAATGTTCTACAATAAGTTCAGTCCCTAAAAATGGACAAGTAGGGATGATCAATCACTAATCCGCTTCCATAGCCAATCAGGATCACATGGCCATAGGAGGAGCTGGACATGTGTCGCTACATGTCGTCCATGTCTTTTAATCGGATTTTACCATTCTGGCCCATCACTATCATTGTTTCCGTGCAATGGTCTATGGAAACATGCAAATATTATAAGAAAATGGAGAGAGTAATAAAGGTAGCACATTGTATTAATGCTGTCAATCACAGTCTCTATCAGTTTACACAGCTGGTCACCTTGTCAGGATCAGAGTTTCTTCTAACATCTACCGAGTGAAAACTTCTAACATCTACCAAGTGAAAACTTCTAACATCTACCAAGTGAAAACTTCTAACATCTACCAAGTGAAAACTTCTAACATCTACCAAGTGAAAACTTCTAACATCTACCAAGTGAAAACTTCTAACATCTACCAAGTGAAAACTTCTTCTAACATCTACCAAGTGAAAACTTCTAACATCTACCAAGTGAAAACTTCTAACATCTACCGAGTGAAAACTTCTAACATCTACCGAGTGAAAACTTCTAACATCTACCAAGTGAAAACTTCTAACATCTACCAAGTGAAATCTTCTAACATCTACCAAGTGAAAACTTCTAACATCTACCAAGTATAAAGTTTGATGATTGAAATGCTGTCTTATGAACCAAGTTATACAAATTTCATAATTCTACCGCAATTTACCCCAAGGTAAAAATAAACAGAGTTTCCACTTATATTAAGCCACCCCAACCATGAAATGCTAAAAGTGTCTACCACAGATACCAGTGAGCATGTTTATCTGGCAAAACACAGGAGGTGCGGATTGGGTATTTTTTTATCCCGAAACGTACTTTATCGCTTGTTTTGAAACTTTTCAAAGTAGGCAAAAGTAGAATATAGAGTTAGCTGTGAATTATACTACAATTGATCATGCTACTTTAATGTGTTGACTTACATCAGAGTAGTGATTTAAGGGGGAACTATACAAAATCACTGGTAAAAGTTGTATGACAAATGAGCCCCCATTGACCATACGTTTTATTTATGAACAAAGAAACTCTAAATACCTGCAGTATTTCACCCCAAATAATTTAGTAGTGAAAACAAATTGTAAACTTATCTGGCTCCAATGATTATACGGTTAATTTTCATAATATTATGTATTACCTATAATCAAATTCTTTGAGATAAAAATAATGGAAACCTATTAAGATATTTGTAAAACAATCATGTTCGTAGATAAAACGTTTCTACATGCATGTGGAGGTTTGTACGAAACCGGTACATCAGTTGTGTTACTTCCGTAATTGGATTTGATTGATATAAAAGTCTGGACTAATGTTAAAGTGCATAAGATCAGGTTAATAAAGTCATAGGTAAAAGTGATTCACGCCTACTGCCAATCAACGTCACTGATTTACTCGATTACGTACACCCACGTGTATGTTTAGAAAATAGTTTGTCAATAGATATGCTTGTTTGTTGGTAGCACACGTATTTAAAGATAATTCAATAAATGCCGGTTTTTCTTTTTTTTATCATTACATTATCATCGTCTTTTTTTGGAAACAATGTTTAATTTTTTGAAGCAATAGATTATTTCCATAATAAGTAATGTGTTGAAAATGATAAACCCATATTTAGCACTTATAGCTTAAGATAGAGTAGGGAGTTGTGTGACAATATTATTTATAAAACAACGCCGACACAAAGATTTGAAAATTATATATCAATGTATCTGAGAGACATTCAAGAGCTTCTATTAGATGTTGTCGGGGGAAGAACAATAAGTACTTATCGACTGGTGCCAAGATGGCTAAGAGCAGCATCCGCCGTGTCTGTAGTAGAATACTTGTTGTAACGTAAACATGTCGAGTTTGTCACCAATTCTGACCTGCCCGGATTTACACTCTCCTAAAGTCAAATGTTAACCTTGGCAAGTAGTTAACGTGCACGGAGATGTTTTTCCCTGTTATTACTGAGTCAGCATTAACTATAGCACATTCCAAGTGTGTAAACATACCAGGTAGTTACGAATATGATATGTCATACATAATAATCAATATACATGTACCTTAAAATCTCGATAAGAAGGCCGCGGATGCTTTTCGGTGTTTTTTTGTTTTGTTTTTTTTTTGTAAAGAAACAATGCCAATTTTCAATGCGGATCTATTTTTAAGTTCGACTTATTTTCGAAGTCATTTATCCCGTAAGCCGAGCTTATTTACCTCCCCTCACTTTTGAAACCTTTTTACATAACATACATGTATGTTCAAGTATTTTATTACAGGTCTACAGTATTTATCTTTTACGTTAATGATTTATTACATTAACGTATCCCCTTCATCATCAAGGATATTTTGATAATAGGGACCACAGAATCAAACCAAAAATAGAATTATAAAATCCCCTTTTGGGCAGAAGATTTTATAGATAGATAAATGTTTCGGAGCCCGTTGATTGGGTATTTAGAGCGCAATTAGTTTCAAATATTTAATGTGTGGGTTGCGCAATACATGTAGATGTAAAATATATAGACAATTTAAAATTTTCCAAGTTTATTTCTGACAGGGAAGCTAAATCAAGATTCGAGTTTTATGAAAATGTTGGTCAATTTTCAGGTGCGAAATTAATCCCGCATCTAAAAGTTTAGCAAGATGGTACATCTTGAAATAAGTTTATTCACGGGTATGTGAGATGACCTTTTTCAAAATTAGTGATCTTAAAAACTTTATTTAACATGGACAGCAGTAAATGTTAACATTGTCGTATATGGAAAATCATTTGGGTCTGCGGTCTCATATACTATTGTCACCATTCTTCTATTTGCTAATCATGGATATCTCTATCTACAAATTGATGATCTAGCTCGCTTCAAACTACGGCTAATTAAAGTACACTTTAACTGTTCTACTTCAAAAGGTGGGCGTTATTATTCTTATTATTCTTCATTAGAACATGACTTTTGAATATTCGCTAGTGCCATTTTACAGTAACCGATCATTGTGTAACTTCTAGATCTATCTACTCATCTGATTTAGTACAAGAAGATATTTGGAAGTGCTAGTTGTCATCAAGTTAGATCAAAGGTACCATCTCAGTGAAACAGACTATAAACATAAGTTCCATATATGACAGGATGTTTTCAGGAATTAGAATCGCCCTGTATACCATACACCTTAGTCAAGCCGTACTCCATAAAATGATACGATAGCGTTTTAATTGATTCGACAGTGTTTTAATTGATTCGACAGTGTTTTAATTGATTCGACAGTGTTTAATTGATACGATCGATTTTTGATTGATACAATAGTATTTTGATTGATACAATAACGTTATGATTGATTTGACAATGTTTTGATTCAAACAATAGTATTTTGGTTGATTCGACAGTTTTTTTAATCATATGTCCAATTTTCCGTGATATTCGTTCAAAACGAATTAAGCTGTATTATTGGAAAAAACAATCTGTGTTTAAAATGATACAATTACTAAGCTCAGCTAATTTGAAAGATTTGTCTCGTAATGAGGTAAAAACGGTTGATTTGTCTATGTTAAGTAAAATTATTTACGAGGCTAACCAAATAAGGAGAAACTTATTGCCATTAAATTATAGCCGTCCCTTCTCTATGTATTTATTATACATGTGTAACTATAACCTGTCCTCTCTACACTGTTTAAGTTCAGAGCCTGCTTTGTAATAACATTGTATTTTGTACTGATGAGCTGTAAAGCCTAAAGAATAAATGAATTTGAATTTGAATTTGACTGTGTTTCGATTGATTCGACGGTGGCTTATTTAATACAATAATGTTTTGATTGATTCAATAGCGTTTTGATTGATTCGACAGTATTTTGATTGATTCGACAGTGTTTAATTGATGCGATAGTGTTTTGATTGACTCGACAATGTTTAAATTGATATGATAGTGTTTGTAATTGATACGTTACGATAGTATTTTAATTAATGGAATAGTATTTTAAACTTTTCACCGTCCACTTGTTTTATTACATAATTTTCACACCACCCATAACCTTATTGGTCCGCCCTCTTTTTGTACATAATTAATTTCAACACTACCCATAGCCTTCTTGATCCGCTCTCTTGTTTTACATAATTTTCACGCCACTCTTAACCTTCTTGATCCGTTCTCTTGTTGTACATAATTTTCACGCCACTCTTAACCTTCTTGATACGCTCTCTTGTTGTACATAATTTTCACGCCATCATTAACCTTCTTGATACACTCTCTTGTTGTACATAATTTTCACGCCATCTTTAACCTTCTTGTTCCGCTCTCTTGTTGTACATAATTTTCACGCCACTCTTAACCTTCTTGATACGCTCTCTTGTTGTACATAATTTTCACGCCACTCTTAACCTTCTTGATCCGTTCTCTTGTTGTACATAATTTTCACACCACTCTTAACCTTCTTGATCCGTTCTCTTGTTGTTCATAATTTTCACGCCACTCTTAACCTTCTTGATCCGTTCTCTTGTTTTACATAATTTTCACGCCACTCTTAACCTTCTTGATCCGTTCTCTTGTTGTACATAATTTTCACGCCACTCTTAACCTTCTTGATCCGCTCTCTTGTTGTACATAATTTTCACGCCACTCTTAACCTTCTTGATACCTTAACCTTCTTGATCCGCTCTCTTGTTTTACATAATTTTCACGCCACTCTTAACCTTCTTGATCCGCTCTCTTGTTTTACATAATTTTCACGCCACTCTTAACCTTCTTGATCCGCTCTCTTGTTGTACATAATTTTCACGCCACTCTTAACCTTCTTGATACGCTCTCTTGTTTTACATAATTTTCACGCCATCCTTAACCTTCTTGATCCGCTTTTTTGTTTTACATAATTTTCACGCCACTCTTAACCTTCTTGATCCGTTCTCTTGTTGTACATAATTTTCACGCCACTCTTAACCTTCTTGATACGCTCTCTTGTTGTACATAATTTTCACGCCACTCTTAACCTTCTTGATACACTCTCTTGTTGTACATAATTTTCACGCCATCCTTAACCTTATTGATCCGCCCTCTTTTTGTACATAATTAATTTCAACACTACCCATAGCCTTCTTGATCCGCTCTCTTGTTTAACATAATTATCACGCCACTCTTAACCTTCTTGATCCGCCCTCTTGTTGTACATAATTTTCACGCCACTCTTAAACTTCTTGATCCGCCCTCTTGTTTTACATAATTTTCACGCCATCCTTAACCTTCTTGTTCCGCTCTCTTGTTGCACATAATTTTCACGCCATCCTTAACCTTCTTAATCCGCTCTCTTGTTTTACATAATTTTCACACCAGCCATAACCTTCTTGATCCGCCCTCTTATTTTACATAATTTTCACACCTTCCATAACCTTCCTGATCCGCTCTTTTGTTGTACATAATTTTCACGCCACTCTTAAACTTCTTGATCCGCCCTCTTGTTTTACATAATTTTCACGCCACTCTTAACCTTCTTGATCCGCTCTCTTGTTTTACATAATTTTCACGCCACCCTTAACCTTCTTGATCCGCTTTTTTGTTTTACATAATTTTCACGCCACTCTTAACCTTCTTGATCCGTTCTCTTGTTGTACATAATTTTCACGCCACTCTTAACCTTCTTGATACACTCTCTTGTTTTACATAATTTTCACGCCATCCTTAACCTTCTTGATCCGCTCTCTTGTTTTACATAATTTTCACGCCATCCTTAACCTTCTTGATCCGCTTTTTTGTTTTACATAATTTTCACACCACCCATAACCTTCTTGATCCACTCTCTTGTTTTACATAATTTTCACGCCATCCTTAACCTTCTTGATCCGCTTTTTTGTTTTACATAATTTTCACACCACCCATAACCTTCTTGATCCACACTCTTGTTTTACATAATTTTCACGCCATCCTTAACCTTCTTGATCCGCCCTCTTGTTTTACATAATTTTCACACCACTCTTAACCTTCTTGATCCGCCCTCTTGTTTTTACATAATTTTCATGCCACCCTTAACCTTCTTGATTCGCTCTCTTGTTTTACATGATTTTCACACCACTCTTAACCTTCTTGATCCGCTCTCTTGTTTTACATGATATTCACACCACCCATAACCTTCTTGATCCGCCCTCTTGTTTTTACATAATTTTCATGCCACCCTTAACCTTCTTGATTCGCTCTCTTGTTTTACATGATTTTCACACCACTCTTAACCTTCTTGATTCGCTCTCTTGTTTTACATGATATTCACACCACCCATAACCTTCTTGATCCGCCCTCTTGTTTTTACATAATTTTCATGCCACCCTTAACCTTCTTGATCCGCTCTCTTGTTTTACATGATTTTCACACCACCCATAACCTTCTTGATCCGCTCTCTTGTTTTACATGATTTTCACACCACCCATAACCTTCTTGATCCGCTCTCTTGTTTTACATGATATTCACACCACCCATAACCTTCTTGATCCGCTCTCTTGTTTTACATGATATTCACACCACCCTTAACCTTCTTGATCCGCCCTCTTGTTTTTACATAACCTTCTTGATCCGCTCTCTTGTTTTACATGATATTCACACCACCCACAGCCGTTTTGATCCTACTCACTTCTTTTATCAAGTAATATTCCATTTTGCTCAAAACCGGGTTGACTCCGTCCACTTGCCATACGTAATGCTTCAATCCCTACTCCCACAACCGTTTTGATCTCGCACGTCACCATACGTAACCTATTTTATTTCGCCCATTTATGCATGCTATGTTGATAGGCTAGGCTACCTGTGATGGTGTATTGTAGCTGTGAACTTTGCGTCATTACGTGAAAAATATAGTATTATAGATTTACTAAATTTATAATCTGATACATGAAACAGTACATAATCATAAATCGAGCACAAAGGTCTAGTATCATTAAGCCGATTGAGAACAATATAGCTAAGATTTTATATAATGTATTTTTTAAATGCTCTTCTGACATTACAGCATATTGTGTATTGATTTTATACAAATGCTCAGCAAGTTTTGATTTAATATATACATATAGAAGATATTCCTTGTTTCTTGATTAATACTAGTAAATATTGCATCTCATGAGGTGGAAAGTTTTTCACTCGTGCGAAGACATTTTCACGCACAAACTGATGAGGAAACAATCAAAAGGATATGTTCACAGCCAATGCTGCATTCCGATTGGTCAAAAGCAAGCGCAACTATCAAAATTGATATTTTTACTAAAGTGAAGTATATCGCTTTTATGTTCGCAGTAAATCCAGGCCTCATATTTCACTGCAAAAATGTAATGAATAGTCTTTTTCTTACGAGCCACGACCAGCTAGGTATATGGTATCGGCATCAATTGCGTTCCTATCGATACGTATACAGTAGCATAGGCATCAGACAGTAGTTATCCCGTTTGGTTTCCTGAGCGAACGAAATGGAGTGCGATACCAAATTTATTATATAAGTTTTACAGTGTGTGTTTGTTGAATTAAAATATAAAAGACGTTGAAATGTAAAAACATATGCTTCAACACAAAATAAGAACGAATAGCCAAAATAAAATGAACCATATTTTATTTACGCCTGCAATGGAAGCTTAGGTAAAAGGCAGATTTATAAGTGAATCTAGATAAAACGTGAATTTATTAAATCTACGTCAGACGTGGACTTATTTACGATTCCATTTTAAATGTGGATTTACTTACAGATTTTGGTCTGGTCATACGTTGATATATTTATACATCCAGGTCAAATTTGGATTTACCAACATTTTACAAATTCAGATAAGTATTTGAGAGTGAGTCAAACTATGAAGTATCGAATATGTCACCAGATAATTGTCTGGAAATCGGTAATATCCAATTATGAAATTATTCACGTTTGAATATTCTTTTTGTCAAGATCAACACGCATATATAGAATAATTTTTTCATTTTTGAAAATCCAAAAGTGTATTATTGACATGCGCATTAAAGAAGACACGAAGACGTTCATAAACATGGCGAATCGGTACCCATCATGGTTTGGTATACTGGTGCATTACAGACAAACGGCCCCATGCCGAGAGTAATTTACATACCCATATCGATAAGAAAGCCACTCACACAGCTATTGTTCTCTTAAAGTTCCGTTTGTACTTTTATCATGGTGCGTTGTCATTCTAAGATCGAATCAAGACTGTTTCACTAACACAGTTTAATATTTTGACAGAATATCAATACAATTGTACTCAATGACGTTTTAGGTTTATACCTCAAAGGGCCCACTATTGTCCGGAAAACTGTCGATAATAACTTTCAGAATATGTGATAGGTTCATTTGTCGTTGTATGTGATTGTGTACCAGTAAATAAAAAACATCAAACCTGACACGTTAATGGGATATAATGGCCTCGTACCGGAAACCATGTATAAGAGCTGACTATAGCTCTTTCACTGAGCCTCATCACTCACTCATACATAGTCAATTTTGTTTTCATTATGTCACTGTTTTACAACATTTAACGGAATAATTTACAAAACTGTAAAGTCATCGCCCCTCGTCAATGGTTTTACATGTGGTATAAAATCAAAGGTGTGTATACTCGGACGCCTTGATATAGATTGTTATCATTTGTTACATATATGTGAATGCGAAAGAGAATCTATCTAGTTTGAAAGTTTGCATTAGATCTTTTTCGCACGGTACCGATACGCACAGTGATAGAACTAGATAATATATGGATCATTTTATCAGTGTTCCTTATAGTCCACTCTATAACTATACGTTTCCTTGTTTAGTCGTTACATCCCTGTAGGGATTACAATCACAATTATCTCTGTGTCCCAAAGGCTATACTAATAGTTCCTCAATCGTCGTCAAGTATCGAGATGAGATTCTGGACGTCTTACAGAATACTGATGATAGCACATCAATACGAGCTGAACGTCTACTGTTACTGTAAAGGTGCACTAGTATCTGATGTGACGAGGAGAAAAGCTGGGTCATGTCGCCCCAGTGGTCTAAACCTTGTACAACATAGAGTCTATTCCAGTTCAAAGGATGGTAGGCCATGTAAAAAGATTTAAGGAAAATAACCACAACATGTCAAATGATATTAATAATTTCTTAAAACAATACCTCTAGACTGACCATCAAGAACAAGGTCTGATAGTCTATATATTAAAACACCGACGTTGTCATTACGTTCTCTATGATGTTTCTTCCTGATTTTAAATATATTTTCCTTTGCCCTCAATCATTTTATAATTTTAAATAAGGATTGTAATTCAAAGATGCTCCCCCGCCGTGTTAAGTAAGTAATTTTTGTAACTGACGAAAAATACTAGATCGCCTGCTCCTGTTTTTGATAGAGGAAAATGACAATCGTCAACAGTGTAGCACCTTTAAAGATCAATACTTTATTCTTATAGTTTTATACGGAGAAACAAATTCGAGAAACATATAGATATTTGTTACATAAGTATGTTCACAGCCAAGTCCAAACAAAGGATACTTTAATCAACTTTATAAAACCACAGAAAGAAAATTGTATCCTAAATGGTGCGGATGTCCTATAAGATAAGGTTTGATTTGTTTCGTCTTTCGCGAAATAAAATACAAATGAAGTACTCCTATTTAAATGAGTAGATATTATCTCTTTAACTGTGTTAAGTTGTAGCGGTCTGTATGAAACTGTAGCTTTTAAATATCTGTATTTCACAAGAATTTAAATGGTTTAAGATATCTCAATAAAATAACCAATCGGGTTTTGTTTTCATCAGGTGTATAAATAATATTCCTCGTTTCTTGATGAATAACATTCCTATTTCATTGGGTGAAAAATATAAAAGATTCCACCTCACGAGATGAAATATAGCTGTTTTGTATCAAGAAACAAGGGATATTATATTTATTACATGTTTACGACCCTGTCCTAGGTCTAGATACTCTAGAATAGGCCTACTGATACTACACTTTTGTACATGTATTTCAATATGCCGTGATTTCCATTTGCCCCCTTTTTGAATTATTTCCTGTTTATCAATTTAGTTCCACGCACGGGGTTCATTTGTCTAAGAAAATTCACATACAATAATCGAATATACGGTAAAACGTGTAAAGATGCGCGTATCATTATACTTTTAGTTTAATTGTTTTTCTGCCAAAACGATATTGCCACTGTAAATGCTGTGTTCCAATATTGGGTAAAAATATCAGAAGTGATATTTTGATACAGGTAAAAAATACCACTTTTATTTTCACCAAAAAACCTTATATTTGTACTAAATAATGTTTACTTAACTAGCACTCATTTGTTAGTCGGGGCTTTAACATTACGTATACACAACCATCGGGTTAATCTTCACCCCTTCACCAGGCAATCCGTCTATTTAAACACTATAAAGAGGTGGGTCTGGGATGCGAATTGATCCGTTAAATGTATACATAATATAATGTTTGTTAGCAGTACTCCAATTACATTGGCCGCTTTATATCAACGGAAGCTTGATTCGAAGTGAAATGTATCTGCCTTTCACTAGGACGTTGATTAGGTTTAATTGCAATGCACTTTAGAAAGTAGTTTGCAATTTTCTATCATAATCTACAGTGTTATACCATGATCCCAAAGGGAAAATCAACTGGCACAAGCTCAGGCACTTCTCCTTACATCAAGCATCGTCAATTGGCGCAGCATTCCGAATGGTACAAAACAAAAGCTTTAACAAAATTGAATGGAGTATATTTCGAGGCCGAAGATACTATGAATCTCAAAACTTAGAATATCGTGCTGTTGAATATTGAATAATTCGTGGAGAGTATGGTTCGTGTATTGTCGAATTTCAACAAATGTAGGTGATATTGGTTATCTTTCTTGGTATTGTTCCTTTTTTATTCGTGTGCATTAAAGTTTGTAGACATTTACTTAACCGTGAATATAGCGAAGTGTATCCACGGGCTAATAAAGACAACTATATAGTAACTCTTAACACATGGATATACAAGTGTGCACGTTGCAGTTGCAAAATATTACAAAATGTATATCGATCCACATTCCAGTAGTATGATTTTATATCAAAATATTTTGTAAACAGAGGAGCAGTACGGTAATTCGTGATGTTGATATTTCATTTGTCAGAACGATATATATGTTGTGATATTTAGTAGAGGAGCTTGAGGTACAAAACAAGTTTTGTTGGTAAACGATCATGGCAATCGTGAAATAAGAAAATCAGCCATTGTTTCACTATGTTGTATCCTGAGGTATTTAGGTGTGCTGTTAATTTTTCGGCACCTCACTTTCTCAATTTACACAACTATAGCTACTTACTCGTCCAACGTGGGGCGTGATACCACTAACTCATATGTATAAGGACGCCTTTGTCTTTGTTGGGGGGACTAGTGTAAGGTAAGGGGCGTTTGTCTAATTTATCCATAAATTTACAATAATGCTATATTGTATAATTGGTTTGTTGTTATAAAGTGAGGGGCGTTCTTCGTATAAATGCATGCATTTTCTATAATGACATATTGTATATATGAAGGTGTTGTTCTAATGAATGGCGGTAAGGGTTTGGTAGGGGATAGGTTAGAGCAATATTTAACGACAACTGTATAAATAATACAGAGTTTTATCATAAAAAAGGTGTGATACTATCGCCAACATAAGATATATAAGTGTGATAAAACGTAACAAGATACTTATATATGCTGAGCATGATATTTTTCAGCTGCATTAAAATAACATCAATTCATACACAGGCTGCAAAGGCAATATCTGCCAACATAGGGAAATTAGTAGATATCATCAGCAGCAGCAGAAGGGATATTGTCATAATCATCATCATCATCATCATAATTTCATCATCATCATCATCAGCAGCAGCAGCAGCAGCAGCAGCAGCAGCAGCAGCGGCAGCAGGGATATTGTCATAATCATCATCATCATCATAATTTCATCATCATAATCATCATCATCATCATCATCATCATCATCATCATCATCATCATCATCATCATCATCATCATCAACATCAGCAGCATCAGGGCATCAACAACAAGGACATTTCCTCCTCCTCCTCCTCCTCCTCCTCCTCCTCCTCCTCCTCCTCCTCCTCCTCCTCCTCCTCCTCCTCGTCCTCCTCCTCCTCTTCCTTCTCCTCCTCCTCCTCCTCCTCCTCATCATCATCATCATAATCATCATCATAATCATCATAATCATAATCATAATCATCATCATCATCATCATAAGCATCATTATCATCATCATCATCAACAACAACATCAGCAGCAGCAGGGCAGCAACAACAAGGACATTTTTGTCATCCTCCTCCTCCTCCTCTTCCTTCTCCTCCTCCTCCTCATCCTCATCATAATCATCATCATCAACATCCTCATCATCATAATCATCATTATCATCATTATCATCATCATCAACCCCTATCGTCGATAATGTAATTCAGCCCTGTGTCCGTAACGTCGCAATGTCGTAAAGTTAATCGTGATGTTGATAATACGATTAAAATCTGTACTCATTGCGACAAGTTTACCTTTGTTGTAATGACATTGATTATGTAACTCAATACTGTATTCTTAACGTTCATTATGTAGTTCAGTATTGTACTTGTGACGTCGATCATGTAATAAGATACATACCCTAGACATTGATAACATCGAATCCCCCGTAATTTAGCACTGTCCTTACAAATGCGCCCAATATTGTAATTGCAGTATTTATATAAAAAAATAAAAAAGTTTACAAAGTATTATCATTTCTATTCTAAACACATATAAACCACGCCAGCATCTGTGATTTCTAAGCATTCATCGTCAATTATCAATTATGTATTATTCAATTATCTTTTTTTCGAGTCTTCAGTATAGAAGTCTGGAGTAATCAGAGACAAAGTCCACACATTTTTACTAAAAAAGGAGAGACGAAGGAATTGGTGTTAATAATAATTTGGATATAAAGTTATTAAATGGCGTTGATGTGACACAGAATACTTCCTTCCCTTTTTTATGCAAAAACTAAAAGCATGACGATTGATTTCACTATTGCATGCGGCGACCGCATCAGATTTACAGTGTTGTTATACCAGGTGTTACAGATGTAATTACACAGGTATGTTGATACATTGGTAATACGATGCTCATCATTAATTGCATTTCAAACACGCCACACCTGTAAATATCGAGTGTTTGTAGTTTTGTTTTCTTAACCGTAAATCACTTCAAATTCGAAACTTTAGCTTTGCGATACTCATAACTTTTCTGTATATTTGCGGGGACAATATCGAGAACGAATGTTTAGAAGTTACACTAACAAATCGGTATCACCTTTGGGCGTTTTAAGGCCACTCAGCGATAAGCAAAAGATATTGCAAGTTTAATGCTACCCAGTTTCAGGAAACCAGAAACTTTCTATATCCCTCAACCCCGTACTTTAACCGTGTACCGACATTACTTCTTTTTAGTGATGTTGGTGTATACAAATGTAGAAGTGTGTTTATATTGTTCGGATGAACCGAGCCGTATTCAATCAGAGTTTGATAGCAGGAACTACAATGTTAACATCAGAACGGTCAAGGGTTTTAGAGATAGTAGAGCAGTGAATACCCTTAGCAAGAGTAATTGGTGACTAGTTGTACTGCAAGGATTCTTTAGCTGAGATATGTGACCCAATAACATCCCCACCATCAATAATGAGCTTCAATTAGACTAGAAGCTTGGCAGAAAATATCACAAGAAGCTATAGAAGCTTAACCATTCACAACTGATATCGCTGAGTACAGAACTAAAACAAATGCGTCCGAATGTGTTGTTGGTGTTTCCGTTTTTTCCTAAGAAAAGTCATGGATATAGGCAATGCCACCCAACTAGCTTATGCCATTGCATGTCCTAGTTTTGAGTAACGTCAAGAATCGAACGGTCATTTTAAATGTCAAACGCAATTTGATCAAAAAAAAAAATATTAGCAACGTAATTCCAGAGGTGTTTTTTCGCTGCTGTCAGTTTCGCAACTGGTTCGTGGTAGATAGGTAAAGGTAGTATAAACTCTTGAATGAAAATAAATGCACGTGTTAATACAAAATTGAAAGTACGTATTTAATATGGTTACAGATCTTGATCAGACGTCATATCCAATATAGGATTAACAACTCTATCACATGAGACGAGAAATGTATGAGAAAATGTGATAATATGCCTCTGATAACTGCGGATGTTCTTGTGAGATCTGGCTACTTCATTGCCTCTGATAACTGCGGATGTTCTTGTGAGATCTGGCTACTTCATTGCCTCTGATGACTGCGGATGTTCTTGTGAGATCTGGCTACTTCATTGCCTCTGATAACTGCGGATGTTCTTGTGAGATCTGGCTACTTCATTGCCTCTGATGACTGCGGATGTTCTTTTTTTTTTTTTTTTTTTTTTTTTTTTCACTCAGATAAGAGAATATTCACTTTTATGAGCAAGTTGCTTATCATTCTCAATTATTTTTTTTCTAACTTACTGTTGTTTTCTCAATATATCTCTTCATTCTAACACAAAACATACTTAAAAAAAAACAAAAAAAAAAAACACACAACCAAATACATACACTCATATACATACACCCTTACATAGATACATACATACAAACAAACATGCGCACCCTCATACACACACACACACACACACACAATCACACACACATACATACACCCTTACATACATACACATACATACATACAAACAAACATACGCACCCTCACACACACACACACACACACACACACACACACACACACACACACACACACACACACACACACACACACATACATACATACATACATACATACATACATACATACATACATACATACATATGTACATACATACATACATACATTGTACATACATACACACACATACATACTAACATATATATCTACGTACAAAACACGCGCCACGCAAGCGGACACAGATCCATACATCATCCAACAATTCATTCAATCATATCAAGTAGTACCGTTATCTTTTTTTTTTTTTTTTTTTTTTTTTTTTACATCTTGTATACTTACCATCTGATGATTTTGCATTTGCTCATTGTTTATATTCTCATTTCATCATAGTGGTTTTATATTTATTTTTTATTTTTTTACATTTCATTACATTTAAATATCTTTTTTTTTTGCGTTCTCATACAGTATTCAGTATATTGCAAAAATATCTTTCATTTTTTCATCCATTTTTATACATATTGTGTATAGTACAAATTATTTCACTAATTTAAAAAAATAGTTTCCTTATAAGTATTTTATACGTTACAAACAATAATTTCACTAACAGTCTGATCAATCCTACCGATAGTCAAATTTCAGTGTTGGTCGTATCAACTCTTGCCACATCGATTTGACAATCGGTACAATTGATCAGGCTTTTCTATATTCAATTCAATAGATATCAGCAGATATCTTATTTGCTAAATATTGCATATCTTACAGAAAGTTATGTAATAGTGACATATCTTGGTAAAATTTAAAGTTAAATTTCCTTTTCAATTCATACCTAAATAATTGAAGTATATCTACGTGTTTCGTTCTTGATTCACTGAGATGATACCATTTGTATATTACGAAGCCAATCAATGATAAAAGAATGTTAATATCATAATAAGCATCATAAGCCATTTTATAACCCAAAACTAAATATTTCAATTTTTTTAAGTCAATGGTGTATCCAAGTTTATTCATCGATTGTTTTATATGGTGCCAAAGTGGATCTACACAACAACACTCGATAAAATAATGATTGTAGTCATCCCTTATATTGCAAATATGACAGTTTTCGCACTCTTTAATGCGCCATCTTTTTAATAAGACACCATTAGGAACAATGTTATGAAATAATTTCCAACGAAAACATTTTTCATCATTTTCAAGTATTACATTAAAAACAAAACGAAATAGGTTAGGTAAATAGTAAGTCTCTTCTACAATATTTAACATATCTTTCCATATAGTAAGATTACGACTAAAAACACCTTTTTTTCGTCTTAATATATCATAAATGTGACGGTTATTTATTTTTGTTAAAGATATTACACAGTGTTTAATAGAATTATATAGGCAAACGTCTTTCCATAAGATTTGAACTACTGACTTAGATTTTTCTGTATTTAGCTCCTGCAACCAAATTCTAGGTATGGCACGTTTAATAATTGATAATTCCGCGATCCAGTTTCTTTTACTTTTTAATTTCTGATATATAAGATTTTCATCGATACTTCCGTTCTTTCCAATTATATCATTTATATAAATTAAACCGGAATCACACCAATTTTTAAAATATAAAGCTTTGCCATTAAAGGTTATATACTTATTACCCCATATTACTTGCTGTTTGATTTCTCTGAAGTTTTTTTTAACTTTTGTATCGGATTGTGTTTTATACCAAGCAATAAGCAGATCCAAATAAAAATCAGTAATGCAATGTTGTTTTGGCAAAAGCTTAATGGATCCAGTGTTCATTTTGAAAAGTAAATCATTCTCCCCAACTCTATCAAAATACAAACGAGGAATAAGTTTCCAATTAGCATCATCTTTACCTAAAAAACGTTTTATCCATGATATACGTAAAACATTAACGTGGCATTCAATATCTCTTACATTAAGCCCACCCTTTTCAAAATCGCCAATCATTATATTTCGCTTAACCTTATCGGGTTTTCCCTCCCATATGAATTGATATATCATTTTTTCTAGAGATGTTATTGTATTACTATCAATCCCAATCGTATTTACAAGGAAAGTTATCTTAAGTATCATCAAACTTTGTATGATAATAGATTTCCTAACTAAAGTGAGTTTTCTTTTTTTCCCAATTCCCTAGTAGAAGGTCTATACTAATTATTTTTTCTTTCCAACACAAATTTGAACACGCCTTGTTATTTCTGCCAAAATAAACCCCAAGAGATTTAACCATTGTGACCCATTTAATACCCGCATGACCTTCATCTTTATTCTTGTTTCTCCCAACAAATATCCCTTCTGTTTTGTCCTTGTTTAATTTCAAACCTGACACATCGCCGAACTCCTCCACCAACTTCAACGCCTTTTCAATGTCATTATATTTCATAAACAATGTTGTGTCATCTGCTAATTGAGATACCTTTATCATCTTTTTATTTATTTTGATGCCGTGCAGATCTTTTTCATTTCGTATTTTACAGGCTAGAAGCTCTGCAGATATCACAAATAATAGACAAGACAAAGGACAACCTTGCCTTATACCACGAGATATCTTGTAACTTCCGGTTAACCAATTATTGTTTTTCACACTTCCCCTAATATCGTTATATAATGTTTTCACCCAATTAATAAAAGATACTCCGAAACCAAATTTTTCTAAACTTTTGAACATGAATTCCCACTCAATCGTATCAAAGGCCTTAGAAAAATCTAAGAATAAAATACAAGCATCATAGTTATTTTTTTTTCCGAAAAGTCAATTACATCTTGAATTAATCTGATATTATACCCAATGAACCTGTTCTTTATGTACCCATTTTGGTCAGTACTGATAATTTTTGACATAAGAGGTTTAATTCGAGATGCCAAAACATAGGCAGCTATCTTATAATCTGTATTCAAAAGAGAAATCGGTCTCCAGTTACGTAAATTTAAGGGGTCATTTTTCTTATATATAAGTGAGACAATTCCTCTTTTTTGTGAGCTACTTAGCTCACCTCTTCTATAACAATTATTCAAGGATCCTATTACAATTTCACCAATTTTTTTCCAAAACTTTTTGTAGAATTCGGCTGTTAATCCATCACTGCCTGGACTTTTATTTGATTTCATATTGATTACGGCTTTTTTCACATTCCTTCATTGTTAATTTTCCCTCACAACACATTTTCTCTTCTTCATTAAGTATGTAATTCACTTTACAATTTTTAATATAAGCATTTACTTTGTCTTTATCAGGATTATTCGATTTGTATAAGTTTGAGTAAAAATCTTCAATTCCAGTCAGGATTTTTTCCGGATCTTTTTCAATTTCCCCATCATCAGTTCTTAATTGTGTAGTCGTATTTTTCACTGCGGATGTTCTTGTGAGATCTGGCTACTTCATTGCCTCTGATAACTGCGGATGTTCTTGTGAGATCTGGCTACTTCATTGCCTCTGATAACTGCGGATGTTCTTGTGAGATCTGGCTACTTCATTGCCTCTGATAACTGCGGATGTTCTTGTGAGATCTGGCTACTTCATTGCCTCTGATAACTGCGGATGTTCTTGTGAGATCTGGCTACTTCATTGCCTCTGATGACTGCGGATGTTCTTGTGAAATCTGGCTTGTTCATTGCCTCTGATAACTGCGGATGTTCTTGTGAGATCTGGCTAGTTCATTGCCTCTGATGACTGCGGATGTCTATGATTGTTTGACCTTTCTTCTGTTTGGGGATATTATTCAATGTTAACAAATATTTATATTTACATATGCCTCTATATAGCCAACGGGAGGGGATCCCGGAGTTGCGTTCAAATTAGCGTAAACGCAACGACGTATGAATACAACCCCAAAGGAGGATCGGACTATTTCTAGTTCACGCTTCAGTAAGATTTTGCGTCATATGATAATCTAAATAAACTATAATTACTTAATTGACATTTTACCTTTTCACAGATGACAGATTTGCTTTGAATTAATAATATACTAAAAAACGATTTCGGTCTTCTATTTGTCTCAAGACTGATCCTTAGGCGGCACAGACAATAACATGCTCGTCATTAGCCTACTCGGTTGGCCTACTGTATGAAATGTAAACAAAGTTTCATCGTTATCGGATTCAAAATAATAATAAAGTGTTGTTATTAGATCCAATTAAAATGTATTTGACATCAAAACAGAATATGTGTTCAAGCATTGTAACGGTAATAAACAACGAAAAGAATCGCTGGTCGGGTCTACAACCGGGGTCTTTCCTCAGGAATGTTCAAGGAATTCCATAGTTAAGTCAGTCACACACCATGCAAACACTTGTCTATCATCCGTACAATAAAATAAAAGTCGTGACTATGAAGAATTTAGTCTATATCGCGTACGTAGACCGATACATACATTAGAAACATTCAGCAGCTCAACAGTCATACCATTTGATCAACAGATTATTTCACAGTTACTTTCCTCGGTTGAAAATCAAATATGGCGGCTCGCTCCACTTCGGACCGCATCACTACCCTGGCAACGATACCGGTAGTCGCTCCGCCTCGGTTATCTCAATTTTTATTCGAAATGGACATTATTGATACATTATCAAATTGGAAAAAAATATAATTTAAAAATAATTAAATGTGTCATTGTTATATTTCAAATCAAACTGTAGCTATAACATTCAACAATCGGAACTATATCTTCGGTCATCCTGACTACCGTAGTTACCCAACTTAGCAACCATCACCGTTTTAAATTTGACGTAAAAGTAGACTTTTTTATGTGAATGTAAAGATTGAACAGTGTTTTGATTGCGTTAAAGGTGGTATGAACGCAATGGGATACAGATATATTCTACATGTAGCGCTAACGCGCTACATTGAATATGTCTGTATCCCATTGCGTTCATACCACCTTTAACGCAATCAAAACACTGTTCAATCTTTATATGAATAGTTTGCTTTCAATGGTAGCAAGTCATTTATTTTAATTATAAGTTTTTCTATTACATCCACATTAAATACCTCTAATGGGTTACAAAATAAAAAAATAAATAAATACATTAAATTCTGACATTCAGGAGTTAGTTCCCCTTTTTTGCTTGATTGAATATTTGTGTTAATGTGTTCTTGTATATATACTATTATATTTGTCTATATTTTTTGTCAATTGTCACCTTAAGGAGAAGACTTAGATAGGCCTTGCCTGCTGTCTAATCCTCTAAAATTTGTTGAAATTGACATAACTGCGGATGTTCTTGTGAGATCCGGCTTGTTCATTGCTTCTGATAACTGCGGATGTTCTTGTGAGATCCGGCTTGTTCATTGCTTCTGATAACTGCGGATGTTCTTGTGAGATCCGGCTTGTTCATTGCTTCTGATAACTGCGGATGTTCTTGTGAGATCTGGCTAGTTCATTGCCTCTGATGACTGGGGATGTTCTTGTGAGATCCGGCTTGTTCATTGCTTCTGATAACTGCGGATGTTCTTGTGAGATCCGGCTTGTTCATTGCTTCTGATAACTGCGGATGTTCCATTAACATCCCAGATCGTTCATTGCCTCTGATAACTCCAGTTGTTTCTTTGATATCCAGATCGTTCATTGCCTCTGATAACTCCAGTTGTTTCTTTGATATCCAGATTGTTCATTGCCTCTGATACATGGGAATGTTCCTTTGAGATGTAGCTTGTTTATTGTTAACTGCAGATGTTCCGTTGACATCCAGATTGTTCATTTCCCAAGATGATTGTGGATGTTCCTTTGAGTTCCGGCTTATGCTTTGCCTCTAATAACTGAGGATGTCCCTTTGAGATCCGGCTTGATCATTGCCTCTGATAACTGAGGACGTTCCGTTGAGATCCGACTTGTTCATTGCCTCTGATTACGCCGGAAGTTCCTTTGAGATCCGGCTTGATCATTGTCTCTAATAACTGAGGATGTTCCTTTGAGATACGACTTGCTCATTGCCTCTGATTACGCCGGAAGTTCCTTTGACATCCGGCTTGATCATTGCCTCTGATAACTGAGGATATTCCTTTGAGATCCTGCTTGTTCATTGCCTATGATAACTGCGAGTGTTCTTATTGATAGATACCATTCATAAATGAAAAAAAATAAAGGCCCACTACTTTCCGAAACGACTTTTAATTTTTTAAATGGGAACTTAAAACGAGATCAATGATTTTGTAGAGTCGGAAAAAATAATAGCTGACCGTTGATACTACACTCATCATTACTTTCTGAACAATTTAATCAAAATCAAACAAATGTTAATTTTCATAACGCGGGTCGTCTTATATTTCCAGCCGTCGTCCTACTTACCGCGTTTTGGTTGAACATCACTGCGACAGACTGCAAAACAGCAAAATGAGTCTTCACTGTTAACATAGATTACGGAGAGGATCTTACATTTGTTTGGTTTTGCAACTTCATCATAGGACATCAATACACAATTTCTGGTGTTATTGATGTTTTTAAGAAACATTAAATGTTTATTTCGGAAAAGTAGTGGGCTTTTAATATATTTCATTCACAAATACGCCTTAAAAAGATGATTAAACGATCCTATTCACAAATACGTATGAGTATAAATATAGATTATATTCATAAATACGCGTGAGACCGACTTCTTTATGTAGATTCCATTCATATAGTTTCCTTTCTCGCAATATTTGTATTTTCTCAATAATTTTAACTTTTTATATGAAAAAAAACAAATTAGGTAAATACACATGTATTAATTACTGCCCGAAGTTTATACATAAAAACCGGAATAAATTACTGCTAAATCTAGGTTAAAAGTGTTATATTCAAATAATTCATGTGCGAATTGGAAGCAGGAATACAATTTAAGATTTGATATCTTAACGTGAACGAACAGAAAACCGTAATACCGTATATCAGTAGGATTGGCTCTCTATAACATCATTAATCTCACCAGTGATTGGTACAACAAGTGACAATAGTATATTTGTTATTTACTCTGAAAGAAATTCTCTTTACCGATGTTTACCATGCAGTTTAATAATATACCAAATTTACTTAACGTTATCTTCAATCGTGAAACAATACTTATTAGATCATATAAGTTTTGTGTGTAAAATATACATTGATATGTATAACACGAAGATATCGGACAGGTGTGTGTGGTAATATCTATATACATGCATATGCGGACTTATACTACAAGATCAATGTTTAATCACAAGTAAATCATTCAGTAAATAACGGTGAATGATTTAGTTACTTAAACTACAATGTAATAATTTACTTTATGCCTAATGCGGTGTATCTATGTTGTCGTAAGTCATCAGTGATAATGTATTACCTGTACAGCATACAAAACGCCAGACTAACTCCCAATTCCATATGTCAATATTGACCCAACAGGCATTACAAATATACCGTGGCACCATATTCAAAACATTAAGGACACGGTACGTCAAATGTTGATAACCCCGTGTTGATATTTCACTAATAATTTATATCCTTTCTCTAAAGGTTCCATTGCTTACAAATGAATCTGGCATTCATATGATATATAACAACTTTTAATACAAATATTTTAAGCTGCACTTATCCATATATCGTTAGTAAACGCAAAATTCATCCATGAGACTGTATAAAACATGAGCACCGATCACATGTGATAACCAAACATATTGTTCCCAAATAATGTTTGAAATTCTTCGCAGAAGATAACAGCAAATGATAAGTATATGTACTAAATCTAATTTTGTTGTAAAACTATTATACTTTAACTTGATTATTACTATTATAAGCGAAACGATTTAATGATTTTAATTCATTATTCATACATAAAACGAGCAGCCAACAAATGATTTGTGAAATGCCATAATGTACAGTTGTACATGTATATCAAAGGGTCTCCAATGCTTATACATTTTGTACATGTGTACATGTATTTAAAAATACATGCATTTCTATCACTACCTCACTGTGGTTTTGTAACACACTTTAACTGACCTTGCTGTACATGATTAGAAAGCACATTTAATGAAATTCGTAATGACACATGTACTCGCAAGCATACAAAAACATGATGCTAATTGTTTTGCCAATTTCAGAGAAGTGATAAAATCGTTAGACGCACTTATTAGTTCAGAGGGATGGTTGTGTTTATTCTTTGTTTAACACCCGCTAAAGCTAGCGATAATGTTGATATGACATACAGTATCACAGGGGCGTAGGAAGCGGGGGGCAGTGGGGGCAATTGCCCCAACCCCTGCAATTGGAAACTATATATAAAAATTTACCTTAAATTTATCGGTACATGGTTAAATATTTGCTTGCTCCTGCGACTGGACCGAGTTGACCGAGATAACATTTCATAGTGTTCACAAGTGGTAGTCATTTATGTCAGCATGCTTCATATACAATAACAGGTCTCTAGACTTTCACAACCTTACAAGAAGTCGTTTCAAGATTTTTTGTTTTTCAGCCCATGTGACCTTGAATGCTGGTCAAGTTACTTTATATTAACAAACGTGATAGCCAGTTATCTGAGCATGCTACATGCCCATGAAAAGGTCTATATGCCTTCCATAACTTGATTTTTGAATTGCAGTTTTAAACTTTGCCCCTTTTTTCCATCCGGAAGTGGACGTTTTACAGAAAATTGTTACGTTACAGGTAGCTGTATGTTCTGTTTTAGATTCTACAAAACATATCCAAAAGTGAAAGAAATTCGCCAAGGCCCTTAACGAGATATTAACGTAAGTTTGAAACTAGAAATGAGAACATAGCGGCCATACTGGATTTTTGACAAACATAAAAACTCTGGTGACATACCTTTAACTCATGTCATAAGGTGGCACGTTCATTGACGTATGACTTACCATTGCTGAGATCATTATATACAACTTTGGATACAGTAGAATAATGAAAAACGACACAAAATCAATAAGTCTGTTAAAACCCTGCGAATGGCATCAAAACGCTTGATTTCAACGGGAATAAGCATCGTCTTGATGAAGGCATTTCAAACATGGTGATAGCGAATATATTCGTCGGAAAAACAGGGACACAAAATGTTGTTTTTCTCCCAAAGTAAGAAAATCTACAACGTTTTCATTAAGTTTAAACGCTTAAAAATAATACTGATTGCAGAACAGTTCCGCAGTTTTGAAGATGTCTCAATCATTATTTTTACGAAAGGTATAAATCATGAAATTAATCATATTTGTCATCTAACATTAGTCGACGTGACGTACACCTGACGCCCATGACTCCCTTATTGACATAATAACCACAATTAAGAGCTTCCTAATTATCTGAAATGAATGTTGATTCAGTGAGGGAAAAAAGGGACTCTGGATGCAGTTCGTTAACTTTACTTGGCATATCATTACGCTATATAATGACTTTTATTCAATCTTTCAACCCGATCACAATTTAGTAAATTAGAATTAATCAGATTTTAGGTTTAGTGTGTACGTTTTCGACAATGCCGGTAGTGTATGGTGGCTGATTACGGCCATCTCGTGTTCTTGTGTTATCGCCTTGTCGTGTTGTCGCCTTGTCGAGTTCTCGCGGTCTCAAACTGCGACAACCCGAGATTTAACAGTTAAAATGTCGACTTGTCGCGTTTTTGAACCGCGACAAGTCGACAACACGACAACACGACAAGTCGACAACACGACAAGTCGACATTTCAAACACGCTAATTAGCGCGTACAGAATCTCGTGTTGTCACGGTAAAATGTCGACTTGTCGTGTTGTCGAGTTGTCGACTTGTCGTGTTGTCGCCTTGTCGTGTTGTCGACTTGTCGTGTTGTCGAGTTGTCGACTTGTCGCCTTCCTGTTACACATGCGCAAATCATATGAAATATAGCCACTATCTTTGAATATAGAAAACTGAAGTCAGTGCTTGTGAATATTTGGTGTGTTTGTAATATATTCGATGTACAAAATTGTTTAAATATATTTTCCCCATTGTTAACTCTTTTGAAAAGTATTATACTTAACGGAAATTATAATATTAAATTAAATAAATATTAACAAAACAAAGGATGTTGTCAGAACACAGAACAAAAATGTTTGTATAATGAACAGTGACAGAGACGACAAATGTATATCAACTTAATATTGTAAAATATCCTTTTAAAATATTGTGTTATCAATCGGTTAAGACTTATTATTCAATTTGAAGAATTGAAGAGAACACGTCTGATAAGACGAAATATTATCTATTATTACTAATTACTGTAATAGGTTATGTGTGTAGTACATCAAACGATAACCTTGATTAAGATCTAATAAAGAATTTGATGTAAAACGATTAGAAAAAAAATCATAAAAACTTTCATTTAGTCCAAAGCGTTATAGAACAGATAAGGTGTTGTGCCCCATCTTTCTGGTAATTAGTTCATGTATTTTGATCATCAGCATGCATTACAATGTACATAATGTAAGTATTTTTTATAGAATTTATATATTGTACAGTTAAACAGTAAGATTTACCCTGGAAAGTTTGAATGTGTTACTCGACTGCAGTAATTCATACAATAGTATACAAATGCTGGAGCATAGATACTTCCAGGGGATATCAATTTAATGGAACTCTGCATGCAAAAGAAAAGTACACAATTAGTATTTCTGGGTCTAGAAATTCCTAATACACAAAACATGTGTTCATTTTACGAAGTGAATATCATAATTATATAATAATCTTTCTCAAAGCGATCAATTTGTGGTTAAGAGAGGCTTGGCTAATTATGATACATTCAAGTGTAATTGACCTGTGTTAATATGGTCCGAATATGCTAAGTCAATAACAGCAACTCAAGTTACATTACGCAAACATTGCGTTCTTCAGGGCGGTGTCCTATGGTCATAGGGATAACATGGCTGCATGAATGGATGAGATATATCACCCATTCTAACCTCCATACATGTGTGAAATATGTATTTAGCGACTTATTTTTGTGTTTCCTTCTTCTTCCTTTTACTTGTTTATTCTCCCCTTTTTCAATGATGAAAATGGTTCGCATAATGGTAATTTCTGGGAAACTAATAGCCAGGATTGCAGTGTACATATACACTCTTTCATATCGGATACGTTTACATACATGTATTGCAAGATTATGTTTTTTTTTTTTCACAATTGTTAAAATTAGTCACATTTCGCTTTTTGTCGATGACCCTACGCTACATTTGTGATAAATGTAGCGTAGAGTAGTGCCATCATCCGTGGGTCACTGAAGATGGTGTCAATCTAGAGTTACACATATCTTAGCAAGTTTATTACTGAGTCCTGTACATTTATATCGGTTATCGGACTATCAGACGTTCGGACTAATGGGCCTTAGGACTAACGGTCGTTCGGACTAACGGTCGTTCGGACTAACGGACGTTCAGATTAACGGGCCTTCGGACTATTAAGCCTTAAGGACAAGGTGGTCACCCAGGCAGGTGACCTATCGACATCATTTTCATTTGTCTTCTATCACCATAAACATAACAATTCCATCATCTTCTCAACTGGTCCGAATTCAACTAAACCTGTTAGGGAACATGTTTAGGATAAGGTAAAGTGTAAAAATCAAGCGGCTGATCTCAACAGGGTAGCAGATCTACATATATATGTAGATATTTGAAAAATCTTATAATGTTGCCACGCCTAGGAATCAAAGTTCAATATACGCTATTCGGATAATATATACATGTACCTATATCATAGATGTTGTATGGCGGCTGGGAACATTTTGTTTTATTAATTACCCGATTTTATTTATTGATTGGTTAAGCTATATGTGCCGTAACTGGGCATGTATTTTTTTCTTCAGGAAACTATTGAAAACCATCAGGTTGTTTTAAGGTGTGATAATCATTCAAATGGTCAGAAAACCATGTACGATGCCTTGTAAACATTATTTACAAGTCAGAATTTATGCCTTATGTATGTTAATATGAATGCATACCTGCAGTAATCATTTTTTTATTTTCTTATTATTTTATAAAAATGTTAAATGAAATTGTCGACCACATCTTGGCTTCATAGCCTGACCGCATACGTAATGTCAAAATCATTTTCAGTACTTATTCATACTAGTAAATGTAATTTTCAAAAGGTTGATGGTGAATAAAATATCAAAAAGCTCTTGATTCGTGAGTATGAAAATTACGGCACATACATGTATATAATGCTTTAAAGACCCACTACATGTACCTTTCCGAAACGAAAAAATTCAATTAGCATTTGCTTCTTAATTGTTTTCATTTTCATAATATGAATTAACAAAATAGTAGCACATCTAAAATTAAAACAAAATCATTTTTTTCTTATACTGATTATCCAATGTAGACACAGGATTAATTGTCTACATGTAGATGGCGATTCAATAATTTGGACCCATCGGAGTGTCATGTATAGACCATTTTAGACGTTTTATGAGTTTAAATACAAAAATCGGTAAAATCGTAATCTACATGGTGATATAAAGTGAGAAGGAATGGATAGATCCCGAGGCAAACGGAAATTAGTCCATCTACATGTAGTTTTAACGGTTAAAATCATATTCCTAGTAAGTCTTCACAAAAAAGGTTACTACCGTTGGTAAGAGCAATAATTTTCTTTTCAAAATCCTACACAACTATACAAAGTGCTGTCACTAAGACGAAAGCAGCCGAAAAATTATGCATATATTATAAGCCGGCTTTGATCTTCATCATATAAATGTTTGCACATTATATAAAGAAGGTTGCACATCATATAAAGAAGTGTGTCCAAAATTAAAAGAAATTGTACCGAATATAAAGTTTAATTTTAGCTACATATTATAAAGGAAAATGCATCGAATATCTCGATATAATGACGGAGAATAATGGTAAATGTATCGAAAATAACAACGGAATTTCTGAATATAAAGATAAAAGCAATGCAGATAATAAGATATACATGTACAGTGTATAAGGCTGTATATATGTTATTATCCCGCCCTGGTAGAATAAATAATAACCCAGGCCGTACGTAGCCAGAGGTCATTATTTTAAATTATACCAGGGCGGTATAACACCATATGAACCGAAACTGAGGTCCTTATTTTTTGTACTAGATATGTATCTCTAATGTGCATGTTAGTTACAAGAAAAAGCATTGACCATAGGACACCACCCTGAAGAACGCAATGTTTGCGTAATGTAACTTGAGTTGCTGTTATTGACTTAGCATATTCGGACCATATTAACACAGGTCAATTACACTTGAATGTATCATAATTAGCCAAGCCTCTCTTAACCACAAATTGATCGCTTTGAGAAAGAAAGATTCGTAAAATGAATCTTACTGTTTAACTGTACAATATATAAATTCTATAAAAAATACTTACATTATGTACATTGTAATGCATGCTGATGATCAAAGTACATGAACTAATTACCAGAAAGATGGGGCACAACACCTTATCTGTTCTATAACGCTTTGGACTAAATGAAAGTTTTTATGATTTTTTTTTCTAATCGTTTTACATCAAATTCTTTATTAGATCTTAATCAAGGTTATTGTTTGATGTACTACACACATAACCTATTACAGTAATTAGTAATAATACATAATATTTCGTCTTATCAGCCGTGTTCTCTTCAATTCTTCAAATTGAATAATAAGTCTTAACCGATTGATAACACAATATTTTAAAAGGATATTTTACAATATTAAGTTGATATACATTTGTCGTCTCTGTCACTGTTCATTATACAAACATTTTTGTTCTGTGTTCTGACAACATCCTTTGTTTTGTTAATATTTATTTAATTTAATATTATAATTTCCGTTAAGTATAATACTTTTCAAAAGAGTTAACAATGGGGAAAATATATTTAAACAATTTTGTACATCGAATATATTACAAACACACCAAATATTCACAAGCACTGACTTCAGTTTTCTATATTCAAAGATAGTGGCTATATTTCATATGATTTGCGCATGTGTAACAGGAAGGCGACAAGTCGACAACTCGACAACACGACAAGTCGACAACACGACAAGGCGACAACACGACAAGTCGACAACTCGACAACACGACAAGTCGACATTTTACCGCGACAACACGAGATTCTGTACGCGCTAATTAGCGTGTTTGAAATGTCGACTTGTCGTGGTGTCGACTTGTCGTGTTGTCGTGTTGTCGACTTGTCGCGGTTCAAAAACGCGACAAGTCGACATTTTAACTGTTAAATCTCGGGTTGTCGCAGTTTGAGACCGCGAGAACTCGACAAGGCGACAACACGACAAGGCGACAACACAACAACACGAGATGGCCGTAATCAGCCACCATAGTAGTGCGTCACATAGCCTGATTATCTGTAGTGACGTGACGTCAATGCTTTGCAGCACGTGTTTAAAAAAAGCGCGGAAGCCACATAACTAATATCCTATAAAAAGCTTGTCTTTATACACCGGGTGTAGGCGGTAACGCGGGGAAATTACTTGTACCAGGAGTAATTGCTTGTACAAGGGGAAATTGCTTGTACGAGGGAAAATGGCTTTTTTCGAGGGTAAAATCGCTATTTTTACACAATTTTTATGAATATTCGGTTTAAGGTGGGATTGAAAAATCCGCCCACGCTCCGATTTTTTTCACATTTTGCAGTGTTAAAGGTCAAGGTACATAACTACTTTACACTTGAATTTTATCTATTTTGCCTTTTTCTTTACAAAAAGGTATAAAGAGCCTAAAATGATATTTTCTAAAAAATACTTTGGGTATGTGACAAGGAGACCACTTGTGTCAACCTTTTGAGCATTTTTTTATTTTCTTATTTATTTTCATCATAATAAATACTTCATTCCTTATTTTATATCAATTTATAGTGATATTTACTGATTTAACTACATATTTATGTTCAAGCCAAACAAATAAAAATGAATTTTCGTCAGGACAAAAATTGAAGATATTGGGTTTGCTCGAAGTATTTGGCATGTCATCGATTTTGTTCACACTTTTAATCCATTTAAAAAGTATGCTAAAGGGAAAATAGCATTTCATCGGCTGAAATGTAGCAAGGGAAATTTTCTAAAAAATCAATATTTGCCCTACACGACTGTTAATTCAAAATTGATCATAGACACCATAATAAAACAACAGTTAGTGTTAGAAATTTGTAAACTAACATGTATACTATCAAATGAGTGCATTTTTTTTCTTGCATTTTCCCTAACAGTACGAAAAAAATCTAACAGCTAAAAATTCTCTTGGTTGAAACAAATGCAAATATAGTTTCTTTTTTAATATCAGAAATCAAATAATAATATTAAAGAATATATTTTCGTCAGCAACTCAAACTTCAAAGTTACAAATTAGGAGTATCTATCTCTCTTATGTAGATAAAACTATTTTAAATGAAATTAAAATGACTAAAGTGGGAAACAGGGTTACATTTGATTTTGCAACAAAATATATTTAATCTAAAAGTAATACCAGCACCACAATGGCTACAATATTAATTTTGACAAAGCAGGGGGCCCTTATTTTGTTACAATGACAACAATGTACTGTTACTTTCTCCTTTGGCATACCCCATAACCATTTCTACCAATTTCCACTTATTTCAATCAAACAGAGACCTCCATTTTGTTTCCATGGCAACCAATTTTTTTAAGAGTGATACCTTGTTATTCAGCATACCTCATATCCTCTATATACTAATTTTACTTAATTCTGACATTATTTTATATTTTAGCCAATCAGAAGCCTCCGTTTTGTTACCATGGCAACCAATATTTTCAAAGGTGTTACCATAATATTTAGCATCTTAAATTATTATCGTACACTAATTTTCACTTACATCGGACTCTGGAATCCTAAACTGGAAATGTATAGCTAGGTATACTAACAAGGAGTCGTACAAATTAGTATTTCAAGCGAAATTTTCCATGGAAAATCTAAAAGAAACGACTTCAATACAAAGTATATATATACGATCTACTCAAATGATTTATGTAGGATATTTAACAAAAAATATTTAACCTGTTTTGGCATGTTTGTGCAGGTAGCTTTAATGAAAGTGAATATGAAGAATTCAGGCCCTTGGGGTCTTTTTAAAAGCACAAAAGAAAAAAAATTATTGTCATTTTAAAGGGACAACTAGAAGTACTTTAAATATACAAAGTTTCAAGAAAATTGGGCTGTGGGCAGTTTCTATGGGATTTTTAACATTAGCTTCAACACCACCTTTTGGGATTTTCCTACATTAGTGATATTATTTTTCAACAAGTGTGACCTTGAACTGATATTGCAGCCTTGTGCTGATAAAGGATGCGATATCAACATTGTCATATAATAACCACTAAATATAATACGGGCGAAATCATTGGACATCGTGCGGATAACTTTGTAATAGGAATTTATAAAGCAAGTTAAATAATTCGATATACCGCGAGGCCTCAGTCAAGTCAACTGACATTTTAAGATACTCGTATTTTATACTTATCCAGTATTTTATCTTATATTATGGTCACCATTTGTAGTAGGCCATTGTATAAATTATGGAATATTACGGTCATAATTGTAGGGCAACAGTATACAGTTGTTGACTGGGGTTGAAGGCAACAGATGATTTGTTGAACCCGAAGACAAACTGTTGCCCGAGGCCGAAGGCCAAGGGCAACAGTTTGTGTGAGGGTCCAACAAATCATCTGTTGCCCGAAAACCCAGTCGATAACTGTTTTGTTATACCCATTGACTCAAAACAATACATTGACGTCACGAATTGTAGGTGTGACGTCACTCCGGTCCAACAGCACATTTTAACAGTCGATTTTAACAGTTTTTTGGACCGCTCGACGGAACAGTTCATATATTGGCATTTTTGGCAATAGAGTTTATATAGGAACTATTTCATAGGGGTATAACAATACAAATTATGGAATATTACGGTCATCATTATAGGGCAACAGTCTAAATTATGGAATATTACGGTCATTATTCTAGGGCATAGGTCACAAATTGTACAATTAATGGAATATTACGGGCATACTTCCCCTCATTAACTCTCAATATTACGGTCTTCATGTTTTGATATTACGTTCATCTCGGAGATATTTTTCTAGAGCCTATTACGTTAACGTCTTACGCTTTCAAGGTAAACCGCTATGATCTTCAGCGAAAAAATTAAGAAACCGCTACAAATATATATTTTCATAGAATTTAAAAAAGGAGTGCACCACTATAGGGTTGGGGGGGGGGGACGCTGGGCCTCTGGCAGGTCTTCATTTTTCGTTAAAGTATCGTTTCATCTAGAAAACATAATAGTTTTGGTGATTTTTCAAATTAAGATCTTTATCTAATATCTGTCCGTAGCCCCGAGGACGCGAGTATCCTTTAGATAGTAGCAACTTGTTTTTTGCGAAAACTATAGACTTTGATATTATCGTAAGATATTTTTATTACAGAGATTTTAGGAAATGTCCAATTTCGGGGTCATCTTGATGAGCCAATGTTTTACTATTTTTTCTACTTCGATTGTTTTTTGTTTAAATCATAACTGCGACACCATTTTTTAGCCGTAACGATGCTAATCTATTGTTGAAAATCTTAACTATTCGTGTTCGTTGACAATATGTTTTTTTTTTTACTCTAACAATATTGAAAAATTAACAAATATTTAAAGGGGGGCAAAGCAACAGTAAGCACGCGGACCCACCCATTTCATCGGACCCCCATTTTTCTGCCTAACGCATTTCGAGGAAGTGAAATCATTTCCCCGTACAATATGCCATAACAATCTTCAACAGTTTATTATAAGTGGAATATGTCAAAAAGTTACAAAAAAAAATGTAAATTTTGTTATTCAAGTTTAAGGGTGTGCACAAAGGGGTCGGGTCCACACCCCCCCCAACCCCCCCCCCGTGCAGCATATATGTTGCTATTATGTTAAAAAATAAGTGTAAAGCCATATTAAATTAAAATTGCTATTTTTTCACAGAAGAACAACCTGTACAATAAATTTTGCAAACATCTAATATCAAACAAACATCTTCTCAGAAATTATGGCTTGGAGTCAAGAGACGATATATACAGTAGAGCTTGGCAAGTCCTCCAAGTTTTATCCCATCGATCGGCAGATGTTACAATCTATATGTGCTTAGGGTTTTTTAGCATAAACTCTTAAATTGTTTAATACTAAAAGAATAACATTTGATAGGTTGTTAATTTCTAGTAATTTTCAGATGGTTTGGGTACGGTTTATGGATAGATAAAAATATAATATTTTAACTTATTTATCAATGAAACAAAAAGCGAACTTCCGGTTTTGAATGCCTGATTTTCGAAAACCAGGGAAAAATTGCTTATTTTCTTGCGAATCAAAAAAATCTTATTAAATAAAATCAATCGCTGAAAAATGATCATAATCTATAACCATGATATTACTAATGTGTTAATACTTAGTGTTGATGCAAAAACTATCATGTTTAAAAGAATAAACTTAAAAGTAGTTAGCCAAGGGTAAATAGCGTATAAACTGGATGTCCCTCTGTCTGTCAACAAAGAACAGAGGAATGAGAGTCCAATCTCTAGGTCATATATGGTTTCTGCTTTGAGCTTTAGAACGTGTATGTGACTCAAAACAGCAATAATATTCATAAAACCCGCTGATTTTGAACAAATATTGTATCTTAGTAACAAAATTGTCAAAAAACGAGGCACATGGACATAATTGTCTTTTCTTACATTTTCTTCAACTGGAGCATGAATTCCTTTTTTCAATAATCTATACGATGTGTCAAACAAAATTAATCATTAAAATCTTTTATTCTCATAGATGTTCATCTATGGCATGATTTAAAAAGTCTGTAAATATTTTTAAATTATTTTTTTTGAATTTTTGTTACATGGGCACTACTAGCATGCTATAACGCAGAGGGCAAGAAAAACAAGACGTTGCTATACTTAGATAAAAATAAACACTTCAAACAGATTTTTTTTTGAATCTTCCCTCGCGAAAAGAATATGATTTTTTACCCTATTAGATGACAATGGAACGCAACGTCGGTTCTTCATGCCGGTTGGGTGGTAGGGCGCGCAATGACGAGGAGCGAATAGATCTTTGGGAACAGAAACGTTCTATCACCAGTCCAAAAAATAAGAAGATGGCTTCCGACCTTTGGCTGCTCGTGTAGGGAAGCACTGGCCATGGAAAGATAGATTGCTCCCGTCTCGGCATTGTGGATAGTGTCGTTTAATCTGGTGGAAAATAAAGAAAAGAAAAAGAGGTAGATTCAATAACAGTGTTTGTTATTCTGTCGATGGATTACACCCCAGAAGATGCTTGTGTCTTCCAGTTTTTCAGCCTACAACATTGTCCTGACAATCTTGCTCGAAGAATTACTATTCAGGATTCTCTGATGGACGTTGTAAAGATACGATCTGACCGTAAATCCAAAGTGTCCTTTTTGTTTAATAACTTCTTTTACGTTATTCCACAATAAGTTTGGACGGCTCGAAAGTCAGTAAAACATAATACATGTTTGAACTATAGAACAGTTACTGTAAAAAAGTTTTGTTTTCATTATTTAATGACATTTGATTGGATTACCTCCACTTTATAACAGTTTGGTTGTAGACTGATGGAATTTCTGGGGTCATGAAGTACCTGTACATCAGAATAAGATGGTTTATTATTTACTGTATGTATACATTGAGATTGGAAACCTCCTTCTTTGTGTAACAGCCGAGAGGAGGAAAATGTTGCGGCCTGACCGGGATTCGAATCCCCAGCGACCCTCAGAAGCACTAGCAGAGTGCTTTTTTGACTGAGCTAACACTGGTCACCGATGGATTGAACCTAAGGCCCAATCTCAGCCCTACTACACTCCTCCATGTCTTTCTCGAAGTTCTTTGCCCTGGAAGACATAGAGAACCAATGTCCATACACACCACCACCGTAGGGTTTATTATTTAGTTAGGAGGACACCGCACCCGGTTTATGTAACAGCAAGAGGAGCCATATGTTGCGGCCCCAAGACCGGGCATTTCGAACACGGGGGACCTTGGCAACACTAGCCCGAGTGCCTCTACCGACTGAGCTACCCTGGTTTCCGATTTGAACCCAGTCCAATACCCGCACTACTTTTTGTCTTTTGAACAGGCAGCAGCGGGAACCGCTATGGTTTTATAGGCATGTTCCTCTTGGCTAGCTTAACTTTTAACATGCCATCTCTCTCTCTACATCGATTTTTTTGCAATCAACAACATTGTTTTAAGTACATTATATCTTGGTTTATAATGCGTGACCAGTTTTTCCCGATTCAGTGTGTATTGTAATCATGATTTTCTTTAAAAGCATGAATAATCAGCCAATTTTACCTTGGTTGTTTTGCGAGATATCAGACATGCAGAGATCATGGATCATGCGCCATTTTTGTTTTTTTACTACATATATGCTTTAAAGTGTAGTATTTTCGCTATTCCAGTAATCATGTACTCTAACCCAGCTGAAAAATTATTGAAACTTTGATACCTCTATGCCTAATGCACATACAGCGGTTCATCTGCCTGCTCTTAAAATTAGGCGGAGTTGCCTCTATCTAAGATCGTGTAGCGAATGAGTATGTACTTCGACCAAATTGCACACTTCACATACGATATTCTTACTGCTTCTCATACAGATTCACTACTCTGTTATGACACAATAATAAGCCTTGCTAAGCTAGATGTTTACTTACCTCTAGGAACTATATGCTCTAGTCCGACGCCACCACTTCACCCCTGCTCTACGGGTTAGAGTATAAAAAGCCCCCCCATACCCATCATTTAAACAAATATCCATTGGTGTCTCCGCTACCATAATGTAGATATGTGTCTAATTAACACAATAATAATATATGGTAAATCATTTATTTTCGCTCTTGGTGCCCATGCGACCACAACCATGGGATCTACCCCTTATTTGCATAGACAACAATATTAATAGTTTGTTGAATTGTGATGTACTAAGCCACTTACTTGAGCCAAGGCTGGGAAAACTTGCCCCCCACTTACGTGTTCTTGTGTGGTGTTTAATCGTCATCTTATGATCTTTAAGGGCATCAATATTCGATTTTTCTTATCGTTTGTTACAGTAAACATGTTTATATCTAAGTCATGGTCTATAACCGTACTTAATTTTTCGTAGTCCTTGATGAGTAAGGATATGTGACAACTGGGGTCTTGGGGAAGTCCACAAGGACAGGCGTCGCTTTTGTGTTTGGCCACTGACGCGTGACGGTTGGCGTACGACACTCGATTTTCCTCGTTGCGTACATCCGCCGGCGCAGTCTTTGAGGTAGCTTGCGGGTTGGGGGAGGGTGTCCATCTTACTTTCTGAAACGGTGGAGCCGTCATTTCATGAGCATGCCCACGCCTATCGTCGGGGCGGGGGGGTGGGGGAGGGGGGGGTGGGTAGGGTTAGGTTTTGGGGTGTGATGGGATTTTTTAACGAAAATTGTAGACATATTCTCCTAAATTATTCCGTCTTCTAAAGCAAAGTAATTAACGTCGGTGAATTTAATAATAACTTCGTACAATTTGTGTTTCGTTTGACACTCGATAAGCACAAGTATTTGTTGGACGACCAAAAGGTTTTTTTTCCCGGACGATTCATGAGGCGCTCTAGCGTGCTTGCTGAGTGTTTAGCAATGTAAATGAGACTATAAGTCACGAATCCTTCTCACTTAATAGAATCCTTGTGGTCTATAATGAGTGATTAACATTTTCATTCTTTGTCATCATGTTCCTAATAAGATGTCTGTGTAATAAGTGAATAACTACGAACTATGTCTTTATAACAAAAGTGATTTGTTGGCGGGTTCCTAGAAGATTTGTCGTTTAACAGTTGTATAACTCATAAGTGGGTTTTAAGAAACTTTGTAACTATTTGGTTTCAGAAAGCTGGTGCTGCGGGAGCAGATACCGTAAGTCTGTCCAATTGATATCATTGTTTCCAAATGATTCCATACAGAACGGTGAAGGCATAAGATAAAATTATGCCTGTACAACACATTTTATAATATTAATTTGCTCATTGTTCATATTATTGGGTTTTGCCCGACTAACAGTGGTAATTATATCACTTTTCACAAATTTTTTGGACATCATGCTGGTGTGATTTTCTTAGACTAGTTGTTTGTGCAAAAGTAGACAGTATTTATAAACTCACTTAAACAGATTAAGTTTCAAAGATAAAAAAAAAAAAGAATGATTTGATTTTGTCCATTAGATAATTACAAATCCGCGTTTTGCTTGCAAGTGTGTGGTGTCTAATTTTCAGAAGAAATGAATGATAGCAAACTAAATCTTGCATCATTCTGTCTTTGCATATTACAGAGTTAGCTCCCCCCCTTGTTGGTAGGTTATCCATTGTGACGTAAGTCACATCCCCGTTTCTCTACAAAGAGTATGATGTTATGTTCGCAAACACCATGATGGCACAAACAATACATACCCCACAAGAGCAGATAACTCTTTAATATGCAAAATACATAATGCTATAAATTTTCAAAGGTGACCAGGATAGTGTGTGCAAATGATCGATTGAGTAGAGAGTCGGGATCCAGAGAGGAAACCTGCCTGGCACAGACAGGGGGTCATCATTGGTCACCATGACATTCTCCTCATGATAACCAGGAAATTATCGAAGAAGTTTTGAAAGACACATAAACTGAAACAGGCAATTGATTCTCACCAAAATGTGTCTATATTTGTGAAGAGGTTAGTAGTGAGGTAACTACGAAATTGAAATAGGGAAAAAGAAGCAGCAAGAAAATCATCACCAGTAACTGTTCAAAGGAAAAATTGTATACAAGGAGAAATGTTTCGCACAAGGTCTAAATCGGACCTTGATCATAGATTGATGACAACATAGCAAAAGAACTGGACTTACACTATAACTGTTTTAGGTCAAGTACACCAAGGATCCGAAGCCACACAACCTCCCAATGTTATAGTGCAAACCCATCAGCAGGAAAAGATACGATAGTTTCGGGCATCAGGCTTGATGCTTCCTTGTCACAGAAGACGTCTGCTGTACAAGTGGAAGGTCAAATAACGGGGAGTGGGGATAGCCGGCACCCCCTAGCAGCATGCCAGATAACTATGTCTGTGAAAATGGCGTGTGCAGGCTAGTGACAAGAGACCGCAGAAGACAAAAAAGTAAACAAAAGGTCAAGTTGGTTGATCCCCATGGCGAGGCGCGCTGTGACGAAATCTTTAACAGAATTTTTTGAAGGTCGTCGAGATGATCTTGAAAATAGCACAGATTGATAATATAGAAGAAAAATTCAGATAAAACAGAAAGTGACAGGACAGAAAAGACACACCCAGAAAGATAAAGGTGCCTAGATTCTGTAGAACCTGAAAATGCCCGGTAGGACAGTTGTAGAACAGGCGATACAGCCTAGCAAAGAGACAAAGGTCTAGCTCATCATTATCACAACAGGGTCCTCAAAGTTCCCCAAGAGTCAATAGGTCAAGTTCAGAGTCACAAGAAAAAGTGATGATAGTGTTTAGTTGAACATCAACAGACAAGTGATCAAGGTCAAAAGCGTCGCCAGAGAGGGATGGAGGATCAGCAATGACAAAACGGAGATACAGAAGAGGAAGACGAGGATACTGTGGGAAGTCGGGTCTCGGTCCATGACCCAGGTCTGAACATATCAACTGCCATCTTAGTGTCCCAGATACTACCGGCGAATCATGTCCGGGACATCTGCCCAACGAGAGGCGGTTCCCGTTCCATGGGTTTATGTGTGCGGTAATGCAGAAATCCTAGTAGCACTGCTGTCCTCACCCAGAGACGAAGCTTCCATCAACAAGCTGCACTCAATGGTATCAAGAAGAAGTCTACTATTCTACCTTCACACGTAATCAGGTATAGGGTTGTCTATAAGAATAGCTATTACAGGTTGATCATGTAAAACTCCATCACTTACCATTTGAATCTTGTAATCTGTGACCTAATTCAGTTTTTTAAAATTATATAAACTTAAAACCCTTACAATGTTTAGGTTTACTTGTTAAGGTACACCCACGTTAATTGAAAGTTTAACATTCCAATTTAACTTACTAGTACTCAAACCCTCTGATTCAGTGACTATAAGTTGTACCACTGTGTCCCGCATCACTGTGGTGAACAGAATCTCGCATGAACCTGCTTGGGATGATAGGGATATCTGACTATTGTGAAACATTTTGGGTGATCAGCACAAGGCATGAAGAGTGCTTACCAGTCAAAATCTTTTGAGAGGGTTAAGATATATTCCTACATTAGGTTATATGATTGTACTAACACTATATTTGGATTTTAGACAAAAAGAATAAAATCAACTGTTTAGAAGAATTTTGTCTAACCAAGATCACAGGTGCTGAATATGAGTCAAAATTTGATGAGTACCAGTATATTATTAGCTCATCTTCTGGCCCGGCTCCGAAGGGCCGGTGAGCCCCGCTGGTGTGATTGCCCCCCCTCCTATGTCATGGCGCGTCGTCCGTTCGGCGTCCGGCGTCCGTAGGTCTGTCCGTCAACATTTCCTTTAAATCAACTCTACTTGTCATAGAGTTCTGCCCCATGGATTCTAACCAAATTTGTCCACAAACATCCTTGGGAGGGAAGGGGAAAAGAACTTGTAAGCAACTTTTGGCTCTGACCCCCGGGGGGTAGGAGGCGGGGCACAATTTAGAAATGGCTCTGACCCCCACAAACATCTTGGGGGAAGGGGTAGGATAACTTGGGCTCTGGTCCCCGGGACCCTAATAGGCCCCGGACCAATAGGGGAGAATAGAGGTATAATTCTTTATAAATCGCTACTAGTCTATAGAGTTTCTACATGAATTGTAACCAACTAACCAAATTTAGCCACAAACACCCTTGGGGTGATAGGGAAAACAGAATTTGTATAAATTTTGGCTCTAGCCCCCCGGGGGGCTGGGCGGGGGCTGGGAGGGCCCGCCGGGCTCACGCAATAGGGATTAGATAGAGGTAAATTCTTTTTAAATCGCTTACTTGTCCTAGAGTTCTGCATGGATTGTAACCAAATTTGGCCACAAACATCCTTGGGGGAGGGGGAACCTCCAGGGGCAGGAGGGGCGGGGGCCCAATATGGGCACTGGGTAAAATCATAGAGTGGGTAAATCCACCAAACATTTAAATCACTACTTTTGGCTCTGGTCCTCCGGGGGCAGGGAGGGGCGGGGGCCAATAAGGGAAATAGAGGTCTGAATCTGCTACTAGTCATAGAGTTTCTGATATGGAATGTAACCAAATTTGGCCACAAACATCCTTGGAGAAAGGAACAGAAACTTGTATAAATTTTGGCTCTGGTCCGCTCGGGGGCAAGGAGGGGCGGGGCCCAATAGGGAAATAGGGGAAAATAGAGGTAAATTCTTTAAATCGCTACTAGTCATAGAGTTTCTACATGAATTCCCCTTAAACCAAATTTGGCCACAAACATCCTTGGGGGAAGGGAAACAGAACTTGTATTAATTTTGGCTCTGGTCTCCCCCCCATGGGGGGCAGGCGGGGGCCGGAGGGGCGGGGCCCAATAGGGGAAATAGAGGTTAATCCTTTAAATCGCTACTTGTCATAGAGTTCTACATGGATTGTAACCAAATTTAGCCACAAACACCCTTGGGGGAAGGGAAACAGAATTTGTATAAATTTTGGCTCTAGTCCCCTGGGGGCTGGAGGGGCTGGGCCCAATAGGGATAATAGAGGTAAATTCTTCAAATCGCTACTTGTCCTAGAGTTCTGCATGGATTGTAACCAAATTTGGCCACAAACATCCTTGGGGGAGGGGGAACCTCCAGGGGCAGGAGGGGCGGGGCCCAATATGGGAAATAGAGGTAAATCCTTTAAATCACTACTTGTCATAGAGTTCTGAATGGAATGTAACCAAATTTGGCCACAAACATCCTTGGAGAAAGGGGAACAGAACTTGTATAAATTTTGGCTCTGGGTCCGCTGGGGGGCAGGAGGGGCGGGGGGGGTCCATGGGGGGGGGGGTGGGGTTGGTGGCTGGAGGGGCGGGCCCAATAGGGGAAATAGAGGTAAAATTCTTTTTGAAATCGCTACTAGTCATAGAGTTCTAACATGAATTGTAACAAATTTTGGCACAAAATTTTTGGCCTCAAAGCATCCTTGGAGGGGCGAGGGCCCTGGGTCTCTAAAGGGACAAGCAGAACTTGTATTAAACGCTTTTGGCTCTGGTACCAAATTTGGCCCCGGGGGCAGGGGGGATACCTCCAGGGGCAGGAGGGGCGGGGGCCCAATAGGGGAAATAGAGGTGGTAAATCCTTTAATCGCTACTTTGTCATAGAGTTCTACATGGATCTGTAACCAAATTTGCACAAACATCCCTTGGGGAGAAGGGAAACAGAATTTGTATAAATTTTGGCTCTGGTCCCCTATGGGGGCCAGGAGGGGCGGGGCCCCGTTGAATAGGGAAATAGAGGTAAATATTCTTTTAAATCGCTACTTGTCCATAGAGTTCTGCATGGATTGTAACCAAATTTTGGCCACAAACATCCTTGGGGAAAGGGGAACCAGAACTTGTATGAATTTTGGCTCTGGTCCCCCCGGGGCAGGAGAGGGCGGGGCCCAATAGGGGTGGTGAAATAGAGGTAAATCCTTTAAATCGCTACTCTTGTCAGTAGAGTTCTGAAATGAAATTGTAAACCAAATTTGGCCACAAACATCCTTGGAAAAAGGGGGAACAGAGAACTTGTATAAGAATTTTGGCTCTGGTCCCCGGGGCAGGAGGGGCGGGGCCCAGTAGAGGTGGGGAATAGAGGTTAAATCCTTTTAAATCGCTACTTGTCATAGAGTATCTACATGGAAGTTGTAAACCTAAATTTGGCCACAAACATTCCTTGGGGGAAGGGGAACAGAACTTGTATAAAATTTGGACTCTGGCCCTGGGGGGAGCAAGAGGGGCGCGGGCGCAATAGGGATACTAGAGGTAAAATTCTTCTAAATCATACTTGTCCTCTAGAGTTCTACATGGATTGTATAAACCAAATTTGGCCACATACATCCTTGGGGGCTGGGAGTATGCCCAGGGGGGAGGGCGGGAGGCCCAATAGGGGAAATAAGAGGTAGAATCCTTTTAAATCGCTACTTGTCATTAGAGAGTTCTGAATGGAATGTTCTAACCAAATTTGGCCACAAGCATCCTTGGAGTATAAAGGGGAGCAGAACTTGTATAAATTGTGGCGGGGGTGGTGGAGGGGGTGCGGGACTGGGTCCTCCGTGGGGGCAGGCAGGGGCGGGGCCCCCAATAGATGGGAAAAGGGTTACCTAGGAGGTAAAATCGGGGCTTTAAGCTCGCTAGACTAGTCCTAAGAGTTCTTGCATAGGATTGTAACTCCAAATTTGGGCCACAAACATCCTTGGGGAAGGGGAACAGAAATTCGTTATAAATTTTGGCTCTGGTTTCCCCGGGGGCAGGCAATGGGTGTGGGCCCAATAGGGGAAATAGAGGTGAAATTCCGGATAAATCGCTACTTTAGTCATAGAGTTCTACTTGAAAATTGATAACCCAAATTTGGCCAGAAACATCCTTGGGGGAAAGGGAAACAGAAAACTTGTATAAATTTTGGCTCTGGACCGCAGCACTCGGGCGGGGCAGGAGGGGCGGGGCCCAATGAGGGGGAAATTTGAGGGTAAATTCTTTATAATGGCTAGCATAGTCATTAGAGATCTACAAGAAATGTAACCAAATTTGTCCGACTAAACCTCCTTGAGGTGGGGAAAGGGGTAGACATAACTTAGGTATAAATTTATGGCTATTGGTCCACTCCGGGGGGGCAGGATGGGCGGGGCCCGGCCCCCCCCCCCAATAGGTAAATTAGAGGTTAATCCTTTAAATGCGCTTACTATGTACATATGAATGTTCCTACAATGGATGGTAAACCAAATTACTAGCAACACAACGATCCTTGGTTGAAGGGAACACATGAACATGTAATAAATTATGGCCTCAGAACCACCGCCGGGGGCAGGAGGGGCGTGGCCCCAATAGAAGGGGAAATAAGAGGTAAAATCGCTCAAATCGCTACTTGTCAATAGAGTTCTAGATATGGGACTTGTAATCCAATGTAGTGCCCACAAAAATCCTTGGGGGAGGAGGAACCCCCCGGGGCAGGAGGGCGGGCCCAATAGGGGAATGGAGGAAATCCTTTAAATTCATATTGTCATAGAGTTCTGAATGGAATGTTAAACCAAATTTGGCCACAATACATTCCTTGGAAAAAGGGGAACAGAACTTGTCTAAATTGTTGGCTCTGGTCCCGGGAGCAGGAGGGTTCGGGGACCCTAATAAGTGGACCTGGAGAGGGTTAAAACCTTTAAATTCGCTTACTAGTCATAGAGTTCCTGAATGGAAATGTTAACCAAAATTGGTCCACAAACATTCATATTGGGGAAGGGTAGGGGTACGGAACTTGTATAAAATTTTTTTGGCTCTCTGTTCCCGGGGGCAATAAGGGAGGGCGAGGCCCAATCGGGAAATAGAGGTAAATTTCCTATTCCTATTGAATCGCTATCTTTGAACCTAGAGTTTCCACGAGTGGATTGTACACCAAATTTGGTGTGTGGCCTGAAACATCCTATGGGGGAAAGAGGCACAGGAAATATTGTAAACGAATCTTAGGGCAATTGGACCACCACGGCGGGGCACGGAAGAAGGGTGTGACACCAATAGGGGGAGGAAACTAGAGGGTAAAATCGTTTAGAATCCGCGCTACTTGTCATAGAGTTCTAACAAGGAATAGTTAACCAATTTTGGCCCAACAAACATCCTTGGGTGGAAAAAGAGGTGAACAGAACTTGTATAAATTGTGGCTTATGACACACCCAGGGGCAAGGAGGGTGCGGGGCCCCCACAATAGGGGGAATAGAGGTAATCCTTTATAAACGCTACCTGGTCATAGAGTTCTAGACATGGAGATTGTACACAAATATGGCCTACAAACATCCTTGGGAGAAAGGGGAACAGAACCTTTATAGAAGTTTATTTGGGCCTCTGACATACCCCGGGGGGCAGGAACGGAATATGGGGGCACAAAAAGGGGAAATAGATGGTAATTCCTAGTAAATATTGGCCACCCAATAGGGGATTTAGATGGTTAATATTAAAATTCCTTCAGAAAAGAAACAAATGAACATGTATTTCAGATCATTACTTGGCATGACAAATCCAGCAGTGAGCGGATTACAGGTCCCTCTGTGGCCTCTTGTTAACAATATGAATGACAGGTTGGGTCAATTACATTGCAATGTATAAATTACAATTGACCAATACATGGTCTAAAGTCAAATTACAATTACAATGTACTCCAGATTTTGTAAATGTAATAAATTTACAATTACAATTACGAATTCAAAAAGTAATTAATTACAATTACACATTACATTTTCCTAATATGTTTATTTTTGATAACGTCATACAATTTAGCATTGATACAGATATATAAGTCAATATCAGTAAATTCTGACAGAACCACATGTTCACATTTATCACATAAACCGCAAGTTAACAATTGAGTACTGGTAGGGTGTATTAGTTTTACATGTACATTTTTATTGGACCTAGCAGTAACATTGGCAAATGTGTCAACTTTAGGTACCAGGTATTCATGTTTTTGAATTGCATTTTATCATCATCAGCTTGAAAATTATCATCAGACAGTCTGATTATGTGTGATCGGAATACTTTGGCAGCAGCACTAAACAATCTCTCTACTGGAGCAGAAGTGGCTGGTATAGCTATAAATGCTTGCTAGCTAAAATAGACGAATTTGGATAATCAGCAAGGATTATATCTTTCCAGAACTTTAATGGGTCACAACATCTCTCATTAAAGCATTGAATTTAAGACCTGAGTTGTGTCTCTTTACGTGGGGGTGTAATGGGAAGAAAACTGAAAAAAAACTTCATCTGTTTTTAATTTTCTTGGCAGGGGGCGGTGAAGACTAATATGAGCTATCATCTATACTTTTGCCTTCATTAGATATGCTAATTAGTGATTACAAACAGATGTTATATAAGCAAGACCTTTGACCTTTGTGAGTGTGCCTGAATCACAGGCTGTATGTGTTCACACCTCACATGTCACTGTATATATGTCAAAGTATTACAATGAGGGGTACAATAAACATTTTATAGAACACTACAGGTAAAAGAGGTTATTACAAATTACTTTCAATTAATTTGAAAAATGGTAGTGTAAACAGTAAAACATGTTGGTGGGTATTTCAAATATACTTTAACTCATTTATAGTGGGAACGATGAAAGGTCCAGTTTTTCGAACAACCCAACGTGATTAAACAAATCAACGAGTGGCACACGGTCGCCATTAGTCATACGTATAAATATTTGTAGAAAAAGTTACGATGAAATTGACAAACACTCACAAGTTATGGTAAAGAACGAATCCAAGTAGTAAACGGCCGAATTAGGTATACTCAACATTTTATATGTCATCATATTTAAATTGTTTTCAAAATGAAAATGTTTCGTAAAACATATTCAATGAGTTGGTTGAACGATAAATGGCCAAATTAAAATTGCCTCGTAGATCACCCATGAAAGCGCACTGCAGCCATTACGTCGGGACCATGAACTGCCGTAATATGCCCGAATTTTCGTCCCATTACGATCAGAGTACAACAATTATGTTTTGATGGTTAGATGGCCTTGCCCATTTCGATGAGGTAAATATTTTGGAATTTATTTAGTCGTGGAATCAACGATGTATTTTATAGTCAAATATTTGATTTTTAGAACTTGATGAAGGTATGTTTAAAACAAAATTTGCGAGTATTTTTTATTCTCGAAAGCCGTGGCGCAAATTGTCCATGGGTCGTAATTTATAGTAAATAAGACCGTGGATTTTATGTATATCAAATTATTTCTAGGTACTACACATGTATTTCAAATTATTCGTGAAGTAAATAAGTACGTTTAACTTCACATGACGGTCACAGAACGATTAATGGTACGCTAAATAAAAATTAAAAAGAAATATTTCCATGAAACTTTGAACAGCAGATTCGGCGTCATGGAACCGTGTATAATTTTTCGAGATATCGTTTCAGCCATTTGTATACAACAGTGTGCGTTAATGTACACATAAACAATCTTTATTAATGTTTGTAACATGGTTTATACCATTCATTAAAAATCAAATTATACATGTGGAAATAAGTTGAAATATTTTCTTTTACAAGTTACTTTCGAGCAACACAAATGTGTTGGCACTAAACGTATAGTACATAGAATTTAACAATTTCCAACTTATGCCAGTAAGTTGTTACCCGCTGGAGGTAGACATAATTTGCTTCAAATCTAAACCATGCACGATCGGCCGTGGTCTGGCCATTATGGATATTTTAGTTTTACACATCTTTATAATTTCATAATCATGTAACCAGTAGCATTATGAACAACATTCATAAATGATAGGTGAAAAAATGTATCAAAAAGATGCCCGTTTAAGACATAATTCCTGAAATCAAGTATCATCATTCATTACTTTTATCAGCAACATGGTCATGTTTCTCTGGACGAATTGTTGAACAAACAATAGCATAAGTGTGACAATCCCCCGTTGCACCATATCTTCGCAAAGTGGGAACACTAAACTGACTCACAAATAAAATGTGAGACAATTGAAAAATTTGTAAACAAAAATGTCCAGAACATGTGTTACATCTCTGTGTGCAATAACGAATCTATGCAACCCAAAAAAATTAGATTTTCGGGACAAACACATGTAATGAAATTGTATACTTTTTGCCATCGTTAACTATTGTGTAGAAAACTAAAATATGTTTTACATTGAAGACCAACTGCTTATCTGAGGCCTTTGTTATTGCTAATTTCGCCATCGAGGATCAGATGTTTGTACCTTTGCAGGACTGTTTCACACCTCACATGTAAACTGCTAGAGGGGAAAACATTAAAACATTCAGATGTTTCTGAAATGTAGTGTATCGAATATACTATGGTCAACTGCCTCACATGTGTAATTAATTGTTTAAATTTCTATGATCTAACCAAATGGTACATGTCACTTTTAATTAACCAGCCTTAATTAGACATTAGTAAAATATTATGTAATTGAAAAGTAATTGAAATGTAATTGCTAATTACACATTTTTAGAATGTAATGGATTACAATTACAATTACATGTAATTGAAATATTTCTTTATTACAAATTACTTTCAATTACTTGAAAAAATGTAATTAATTGCAATTTAATTACACATTACATGTTTTAATTACCCCAACTAACTGGACGTTTGCCGTTTTTCGTGGGACGCGACAGATGTAACCACGCACCTGTATGCGGTTTCAGTTAAAATGTGTCACTTGTGGTCATACTGAACACCACATGGCGGTAAAATTTGACAAAGAGATTCCCCAAAAACGAACTATTATCGTGATGTCATTTCGTTATAATGAAATTGTGACGTCATACTTCAAAATGGTTGGACTTTGTTTGTAGACTTTCCGATCGACAGATCCGAAGAGAAAAGATAAAAAAGAAAAGAATAAAAAACACAAATACACACAGTACAAAACGGTACTAATACATGAGATAGAAGAGACATGGAATTGTTAATATAAAAATACGTTTTCTTCTATTTTAATAACATTGTCAGAAATTATAGACTGCGACGTCGTTCTACTTTTTTATCCCGAAACAAAACCTTTGTCTTGCAGCAGAAATGACACACAAAATGAAATTCTTAATTTGACTGTTCTGTCAAAGATAATAAATCTAAGATATCTTGAATAGTTCATTTGTTTTTACCACTGATACGTTGTTTGTCATTTACATGTATTTCTATCTAACACTCAAATTTTATTACTTTTATTATTCGTAAATAAAATAGATAAAATGTACACGTTTTACCGGAGTCGGATACTTTCTGGTTTTACCGAGATTTGAACCCGGATCCTATAAAAGGCTTCAATTCCTGTCCAAACATTTACGTCAAGTTTGGTCAGTTTGGAACACTGTGATGTCATCGCCATTAATACAAAGATTTGTTTTACATTATCAAATGCAACTTACCTCGTCGATGGGTCATCAACATTCTTAATTAAGTCTGCGATAGGATTTCGTCCTATTTATAACGATTGTGACATAGCAAATTATCTAACGAAAAAAACCCACCAAACATATATATATATATATATATATATATATATATATATATATATATATAGCGTTGATCAGTACCCAGGCGACGTTGTGACAATAAACATGTCCACATAGTATACAGGAGTTGCCGATTTGGTTATATCAAGGATTCATTGGAAACTACCACCATGGAATGTAAATATTGTATTTTATAAAGACTAGCTTTATTCATCTTAGCGTGTCTGTTACAACCTCTGCCATTGACTACCGCAAAGAGATATTTAGTGATGTTAATGAAAACGTAAAAAGATAATTGGCAATAGCTTTTGTGCTATTGCTAATTTTGTGTGTTATTGCTAATTTTGATAACGATGTCCTGTTTTTATCGTTGTTATTTCTAGAGGTCATTGACAAAGTACACGAGCAATATGTCAAGCAAAGAAACCATCCCAACCCCTAATACAACATAAAATAGTTTAATAATAAGATGGTTTCCTCCCTGCTGACAACATATAGCGATCACTTGAAGTAAATATATATATATATATATATATATATGCTGCTGTAATTTACAGCTCAAGATTTTCAAAGCATACAATTAACATCTTGATGAAATAACCAGATTATTATAAGGAATAACGAAAACAAAAACAAAGACTTGTGTAGTAGACCTAATCAGAACCGATAACAATGATAAACAATAATACAATATAAACTCAAACCGAAAGTAAAGTGCCTTCTGGAATATATTCGGAACTTCTCGGATGTTTTCTATTTATATGCATTCGTGCAAGCGTCTGTGTGATCGCGGCAGATCGACGTAAACAATAATACATATAATAAACCTATTTCACAACAACAAGTATACAGCTGATAAATATAAGCTTTAGAACTGCCTGGAACATTCTGGACGGCAGATTTCACATACATTTCGTCAGTCTATGACGTGTTATTTTAAAGAATATTTAGCAAAGTTTGCATTTTCCCGATATTTATATAGCGTTCGTCACTGAACATTCAGTCTGTACTGAAGCAAACTACATGTATACTTTAGTGCACCGTTTTCCTTTTTGGAAGGGCTGGTTGTGTATCTTCTTTAAATATTTGACTGATCACCATGAAGAGATTTTAAGAGTAAAATAATGTGTGTATACTATGCTAAAAACTAACGAAAGACTAAAACATGAAATAATCACGACTTATTCTGAAAGGATAAAGGATTAATAAGATTCTCTGCAATATAAAGGTTTCCATTGCCGATAAGTATTCATCATATTTCTACGCCAAATGATAAATAAACGTATTCAATGATGAATTCAGAAAAAGCCTGCCTTTACCATGACAACAAGCTGTGCTTTCAACAGCTCAGCCGAGATATCCAGCATTCCAAGCTGATTCCTAGGCCTTATGTTTACCGACTTGCTATGGCTGTGTGTTCCTGTAGAAGACAAAGTAAGTTTTGTTTTTAAATCTTAAAACATGCTTATATGTGTTTCATACAAATATGGTACTTATTGAATAGATTTTATATTTATCACCATCATCACCATCAATAATTTGTGATTTATTTTATGTGTTTCAGAACCTAATCTTCAGAGTTTACTACAAGCCTCGGACCTCAACAAAATAATTTTATTTATCCAAGATCAATTACAACACCGGCAGAGCCATTTGAAGTCATTTTTGAATTCCGAGTTACAAAAGGGCATTTCACTTGACAAGTATAGTTTGTGTATGTTGCTATACGTTATCAATCAGTCCTATCAAAACCGGTCATACGAATTCCTACAGGGAAGGGGTCCTGGAATGGAAAAACCCAAAAACGTAAATGTGCAAAAACCAAACAAACAGAAAGTGTGCGAGATGGCTGTGAAGAAAACATTGAAGAAGTTAAAGTCAAAGGCTGAATCCACCATCCCAATTTTCCCAGGAAATTTAATGCAATTGAGAGAAACAGACTGCTTCAAGAAGCTAATATTTGAGCATAGGAGGCATATTGTTTTGATGTTTAACAAAGTGGCCAACCAGCGAACGTATGCTGACAAAAAAGCATCATCTCATGTGATCATTCACTACAGTGACCCCGGGACATTATCAACGTTTAAGTCACGACTGTGGTCAGCTGCAGTGGAAATACAGGCTGCAGTGGACAAGAAACGTAGGGTATGTATGAATCTAACTTACTTAACAGATTCAGTAAGATACTTTCCTTCAAAAAAAAATTAATAAAAACACTTTATATCTTTTCTGCTCGTGCAAACTAAATGTACATTTTAATTGTATTGCATTTCACCGTTTTAGATCATTAGCTAGCTGCGATATGATATATTTTATAGAATAAATAAGTATACGTTTGGCTATGCAGATTTGAACGTTGCATCTATTACAAAGTGTATATCAGATTAGAAGGAAAACTTACTTGAAGTATTTATAATTGTGAAATGGTAGTAGAAATTAAAATTGTCATTGATCGTTTTTGTGATGAGAATTATTGCATACTTGAATACACTTGTAACAATTTGGCTAAATGAAATGGTATTGGAAGGTTTTAAGTAGGGAGAAAACTCTTACAGGAACATCGTAGATTATACACATAACTTAGTAAGAAGGATATACAACGTGGAAATGGTAGATTGACGATGTTATCGAACCATACACTTGTAACAATTGGCTAATTATAATTATGGAAAGCACCTTTTAAATGGGAAAAAAATGGAGAAAACTCTTACAGGAACATGTAGGTAGATTATACACTAGAAGAAGGAATACAAATCAAAGCAACAATTTCGTATCGACTTGTATCTTATGTTATCGACCACACTTCAGCAGGTTATTATACATATAAACACCTTTTTTAAATACCTCCTATAATTATATGTGGTCGCTTACTGACCTGTAATGGATCACTGTCTTTGGGACAGAGCTTCGTAACAATATCAAATCTGTGGCCCAACGTTTCGTAGCACTTAAAACCACCCGCAAAATTAAACCGTTATACAGTATGTAGCTCACAATTTTGAAATGATTAAACATCATGCTGATCTCTGAAATAATTTGTTATAACTTGTAAATTTCATTAGTTATCAATATATTCAAATTTATCTCACAAAGGATTATGCTTCATTACATGTCAATGTACCATTGTTTTAGCGTGTGCTGTGAAGGAAACACGTCAGAAAGATTTCACCTTGAAATTGAAAAAAAGGTAATAATAATTTTCGTGTTTTAACAGACTCCCCTAACAATAAGCGTTTTTTACACAATAAGATTGACCTCATCAGAGAAATCAGCCTGTAAAATATTATAATTATGGCCCTTTGGTAGTGAAAAAAGACTTTAAAACATATAAAGGTTTGACTTTTGCTATCTCGAATAACAGAACAAAAATATCACCTTTCCTGTCTCAGTTGCCCTCTGCATATCGCCACCTTGTGTTCTGCAAGGAGAATCTATCTATATTATAAGCACAAAAGGGGTGAAATTAATCCTTCAAAATATCAATTGTGGATTGTCTATTAACTATATTTTTATTTCTTTTTTTGTTTGAATTTTTAGAAAATGTAGTCAAACGTCGCCTTCTCCATTGATTGAGGGACAATGCTACAACTGTCAAGGGCCGTTTGAAGGTTTAAAACATTCTGATTCCTGTAAACACCACCCTGGGTTCATCAGTAAGTAGTTACAGTGCTGTCATACTGAACCGAACTACTCAATACAAACGATTTATAATGCGTTTGTCAGTTTAATCTTGTCCACATTTTTTATATTTTTCTATAAATATGTGTACTTTTCAACAGAAATGACTATATATTTCAAAACTAACCTTATGAATACGTGTAGATAAGTCCTATTTCCAGACTCCCCCGTTTCACTAGTTTGTTCTGGACATTTCTCAGTGTCACTAGTTTGTTCTGGACATTTCTCAGTGTTGATTTTGTGTTGTAGCCTAGTCCTATTTCCAGACTTCCCCAGTGTCACTAGTTTGTTCTGGACATGTTATTTCTCAGTGTTGATTTTGTGTTGTAGCCTGGTCCTATTTCCAGACTTCCTCAGTGTCACTAGTTTCTTCTGGACATGTTATTTCTCAGTGTTGATTTTGTGTTGTAGCCTGGTCCTATTTCCAGACTTCCCCAGTGTCACTAGTTTGTTCTGGACATGTTATTTCTCAGTGTTGATTTTGTGTTGTAGCCTGGTCCTATTTCCAGACTTCCCCAGTGTCACTAGTTTCTTCTGGACATGTTATTTCTCAGTGTTGATTTTGTGTTGTAGCTTAGTCCTATTTCCAGACTTCCCCAGTGTCACTAGTTTGTTCTGGACATGTTATTTCTCAGTGTTGATTTGGCGTTGTAGGAGATGCAGTTTGGACTTGCTGTGGAGAAGAAGCAAAGAAAACAAAAGCTTTCCATCAAACTCATCAAGAGACTGGGTAAGTAAATAATGACTTTTCACGGTTCAAACTCCCACAGAAATGCATCTGTTCTATTTTGTGTTGTAAACAAAACGAGAACGAGGCTTGACAGGTAAACACACAATTCAAATATGCTCTGCAATTTTTGTGCAATTTTTGTGCAATCTAACCATCTAGTAACTCTCTCTGGTTCTAAAATCAGACCAGAGGAACATATAATGAACTTGTAATAGTGACTGCGGTCATAACTGACATTTGATTATGTGAAATCGCTGGTTTAGTGCCAGAACAAGAACTATTCGTAAATATTTTGCTCGAATCTTATTCACTGAGTGGTATCGACTACGAGTGAACTTGTTATGGATGGTGATAACTCTGTAAGTGCTGATAATGAGGAACATAGTATGACATCAACACAAATAGACAGAGGCACGTATACTCAGCTCTTGCAAACGGTCGGGTCGTTCGACAAAGTGAAATTTAAGAAAAAGCTTCGTTCGATCTACAAAGGTAATGTCGATGAGCTCGCGCACGTAAGACAAGCATTGTACGACTTGGCTCTCGACAGTAAACACGATACACCTCGTGGAACACTCGTTAGACGAACAAACGGTGGTCATTCGTCCGCAATCGAGAAATATCTAGATGATATATACGCGTTGTTCCATTACATTGATGGAGGAACGGATTTTTCTGAAATTAAACACATGATCAGACAAAAAGATGATCCCAACACGTCGATACCACACAGTGGGACAATACCAAAACTAGTGTTCAGTGCCGAATCTCCCAACCGAGACGATAACGGTACAGGTGAGCAGTCGTGCAGTTCTTATGATCCAGACACACCCATCGCTAAACAAACCGTGGCTGATTTGTTTATATTGATTGTAAACATGCGAAACGAGATGATTGACGGAATAAATCACATAAGTAATGACTTGCGCTCAGACATCAATGAACTCAAAGCAGAATTACGTAAAATGCATTCTGTGAATAAACAAAAGGATGATGAAATAAATACACTCAGAAATGCCTTGAAAAACACTCGCATGGAAATAGAGCGTAAAGAATCCGAGACCATACCAAAACAAGTGAACTCGTTAGTAGGTAATGAGTCGTTTAACCCCAACTCCAAAATTCATATCAAAGTGCCGGAAGTACTGAGAGATGAAGGAATCGGTGTGTGCAATTCGAGTGGCATTATTGACATATGTAGTGATACAGTGGTAAACGCAAGTGACAGCACACCTCCCATCACTAACAAAAGCAGCTTGAATCATACTGAAACTGTCCGTGATACATATGCAAACGTTGCTCGTCGCACAAACAGTTCGAATGTTTTATCTGTGACATTGAATGGTGTCACCGCGAGCACTGGAAATCAACTTGCACGTAACGTGACATTTCACGGCTACAACACGCAACAACAGCTTAGCACAGAGAATCGTAATACTGAACAGCGAGTGTCTACATATGAGTTTCGTGGTGTAAGACGCAAACAACGTACAAGGAAACTTGTGATGTCAAGAATTACCGCTAACGCTCCCGAGGAGGACGTCATAAGCTCAATCGTTGACTTCGCTGCTAGAGGGGATGTGAAGGTGACATTCATGCAAATAATCAAGTACTGGGGTGGAGATGAACCAACCTACACAGCCAGATTAAACGTCCGCGAATGTGACTTTGTAACGGCTACTGACCCCACATTCTGGCCTGAAGATGTTCTCGTTCGGGAATGGGAATATCGAAACCGTTTTGATGGTACGTCGCGTTCCCACCGATCGTCATGACAATGAAGCCTCCATATGTGTGTAAATACCCGACGCTCCTTTATTGCATATTCACGTTGGTATGCTGGAACATCCGTGGAATCATGTACGGCACCCCGCTGCTCTCTGAACTTCTCAAAGAGACTGACATTGCTGTTGTGACGGAGCATTGGCTCTTGCCGGAACAAATGAACTTTTTGCAAAGTATTGACTCAAATTTTAAATCTTACGGTTTAAGTGACACTAGGATCTCATTAGAGCCAGAACGCAGAGTCTGTAACAGAGGATTCGGCGGACTGGCTATACTATGGCGTAAAGAGATAAACGTATGCCCTATCGAGAGCGAGTGTAATGATAGAGTCATTTGCTGTTCATTGCAATTGGAAAACAGATCACATGTCTTTGTTATCGGAACCCTAATGCCGTCCACCAATGTGTCAATTGGTGTATATAAAGAAACACTTGAACACATCTCGGACTTATTCGATAAATACTCACAAATACGGACACGTAATAATTGCTGGAGATTTCAACGCACAGATAAGTAAACAGTTTGGAAGTAAAAATCATCTGAGACCAAACGATAGAGGTGAGATTTTAGAACCTTTTATCGTTGACAAGGACCTTGTATCGATAAACTCCCAAGCGTGGGCCAAAGGTGGAACGTCAACATTTGTGTCAAAAACTGGTAATGGGTCACTCATAGATCACATGTTCATTGAATCACGAAGAGTGGACTGTGTTGAAGAATGCTCAACTCTTGACGATAATTACCTTAATGTATCCGACCATTTGCCTATACGCATTCGCTATCGTACACCTCTTCTCGTGCGTGAACACGCAGGTAACCCATACGCCGTAAACTGGAAAAAATGTTCAGCTGCTCAACTAACAAGATATTCGTCACAAGTCTCTGCCTTATTACGTGAACCCTTTCCGCGAAATACAGACACTGCTAATGTTGATCATCTTCAATGCTTAGTTAATAATATCGTAGAAGCCACACGCACTGCTTCAAAGGACACACTACCTTCTAAGAAATATCGGCCCTACTTAAAACCTTACTGGAACGCTGGCCAAGTAAAAGCATTTCACAAAACAATGCGGGAAAGACGAGTAGTGTGGATACAAGATGGTCGTCCACGTGGATCCCAATTTCAGTCTTATCGTGACTACAAGCGTTGTAAACGAGACTTTAGGCGGGAACTTGATCAAGCACGCCATGAATATGAACAGTCCGAATTTCAGAGCTTACAACAAGCTGCAGAAATTGACTCGGGTACATTTTACCGTGCTGTTCGTGCGCGAAAAATAACGAGACGAGAGACTTCAGAAATTAAAGTAAATGGTGAAATTTCTCGTGATCCGGACATTAACCGAGCTGCATGGACAGCACATTACAGTGAGCTCGCGCAATTCTCGACTAAACCTATTTTCGATGAAACTCACAAACTCTACATAGAGTCGGAAGTAACCCGCATGCGTACAGATTCCTATACGAATGCAAATACAGTATGTCGGGAGTACATCGTTACAAAGGAGGTTTCGTCAGCCCTTAAAGAAATGAAAAATGGTAAAGCCGGCGGCCATGATCACCTGATAGTAGAACATTTACGCTATGGTGGAACGTTACTATTACAACGCATAACGGAGTTATTCAACTTAATAGTGCAGTTTGAAAGTTATCCGCCGTCTTTCAAGCATGGAATTGTCATCACTCTATTCAAGGGTGGAAAAAAATCCAGGGTTGATATGAATAATTTATAGGGATATTACCCTGACTCCTGTTCTTCAGAAGCTTCTCGAAAAAGTTCTCTTCAAAAGAATTTCTGTGGTTTGTGACAGAATAAATTTCCCGCATAGACTGCAACAAGGATTCCGTTCGAACTGTGGTAGTATCACTGCAGCGTTTACCGTGAGAGAAGCCGTTTTTCATCACTTTGAAATCAGCACAACTGTTTTTGCGGCATTCCTAGACAACGCTAAAGCGTTCAACAGCGTATGGGTCAACGGTCTGCTCTATAAACTTTACCATCTAGGTTTCAACGGAAAAATCTGGCGGTTGCTTCAGAATTCGTTCGAAGACGTTTCGGCCTGTGTCCTATACGAGGGTAAAAGAGGAGAGCCGTACAAGGTCATGCAAGGCGTCGGTCAAGGTAGGACTCTGTCATCTTGGATGTTTCTGATAATGATTGATGAACTAATCTCAAATCTTGATTCCTCATTGCTAGGTCTACACATCCATGATATCCACATACCGTCAGTTTTTCTAGCTGATGATACGCTACTGCTATCCTGTTCAGTCGGCAATATTCAACGTCTACTTGACATTGTGTTTGAATTCTCATGTAAATGGAGATTAAACTACAACTCTACTAAAAGTTCGCTTCTTCGATTTTGTAACAGTCGTAAAAAGTTCACCCCAGAAATACAGTGTAAATTGGGTGATCAAAAAATAGCCTGGGTAACACAAAAAGAGTATGCCGGGATCATCCTTACTCCAACCCTTCAATGTGATGAAGATATTAAGCGGTCGTGTGCAAAAGGACGGCGATCCCTGAACTCTTTAATCAGCGTAGGAATACATGATGGTGGTATGAATCCAATCACCAGCTCAAAATTGGTTGAAACCATCGTTCAGCCGGTGATTTTATACGGCTCAGAACTCTGGGGAGCACCTACTCTGAAATCACAAGAGGATCTACGCAAGACACAACGATATGCTGCACGACGGTGTCAAGGATTCGAAAAAACATCGCCGACTCTAGCTACAACCCGGGCGCTTGGAATGCTCGACATATGTGGAGAAGTTGAGCAGAAAAAACTGATTTTCTGGAACAAATTGTGCTCCGCAAGTAGTTTATTTGTCTGGAAACTACTATTTATAGTACGCTTATGCGCGTTTGCTTTCGGCAAGAAGTCATTAAACGAAAAAAGCTTTGTATTTGATATATTCGCTATTGCTTCCAAGTTTGACATTACAGACAGCCTATTTGACTACATTTTTGAAGGCTTCCAACCATCTCGCTTTTCCTGGAAATCATTCTGCAAAAATGTTGTGCAAAGCTTTTATCAAACCAAATGGCTTGGTGAAATTGTCCATTTGGAATCATTTCAAATCTACGCCTCGGTTCACCAAAACTATGGCCCAAATCCTCTTTGGACTCTAGCATTAAAGTATCCGAACTACACATGGCAACTAAGTGAAATGATCAAGCTCAGCTATCGTCATGAAAAAGAACCAGTGCTCTGTAAATTATGTAACAAATTAACCGATAATATAACTGTTCACTTCCTTATACAGTGCTACTGTCTATTCGAAACACGAGATAAAATGCTAGAATTTCTGGTAAACTACTTGGATGTTTATGAATACGTCAAATTTGACAATTTAGAAGATCATGAGAAATGTTTCTTTCTACTCGGCAGTAAACAAGACATTTTACTTGACGATGAACGATGGCCAGTTATAATGATAACTGTCTCAGATTTTATACATAGAATGATTCAAGATATGAACTGTTTAATTGATTTGTAAATAACTTCTGACATGAAATGACCATGTAAATCTCTTTAAGAGGAAATAAAGATTGTCTGTCTGGCCGTCCTTACTTGGCCCTAGCTGTTAATAGAATTAAAGGTAGACCGTTCCTTCTGGTTTCCTCTCATGAATTTCGTTCATTTTTTGATATTTTGATTTTAAGTATACCCTGATCACAAAAACCGCATAAAAATCATATGTCACCGGGTTAATTTTTCTTCCAGGGTTGCTTAAAGATATGTACAAATGACTTAACAATCCGGATTTTAAGGATTTTTAAATAAGTAATATTTCCTCCCTGTAGCATCCCTTAACATATAAATAATATGCCTGTAACATGTTCATACCTTCAGTAGGTGTTATAGAATTCATAACTATATCAAATAAGCTGGGTTTTCCACAATAAAACGAAATATCGTTATTTTAAAATTAAGTCCGGACCCAATTTTAGTGAAAAATTGCATCAAAATAGTCATGTTTTCTTTTTTTCTGAAAAAATGATCTCAAGAAAAATCGATTTTTTAGAATTTCCATGAAGATTGGCTTATTTGAAATACGAAAAGCCAATAAAAAGTATACCTCACCACATTATTTTTCAAATTATGACCGATTTGCTTCCTAATACCCCTTCAATTTTGGCCTGAAAATGTTAAAAAAATAGGCGAATCCGTAGCACTTTTCAACGTTTTATGTTATTCATCTACCCTTGTTAGTTTTTACCGATTGGCACACCTTTAGATTGATTCACTTCAAGTAAACACTAGAAAAGGTTCTAGACGAAATACTTGCTCGAATGCCGTTTTCAGAAGCGTGTTGAAATAGATGGGTACGGAGAAATAAAATACGTTTGCCGGGATTCGGATAGCGACGTAACAAACTTATGACGTCACAGAAGGGACGGTCTACGTTAAACCGAAACTTACTGATTTCGCCGGCATCCACCTTTGACCAACCGTAATATAAATTACGATCACCAGTGTGTGCGCACTGTGTTAACTGTCATTTTAAACCAGATCATGTACACATTGTTAATGAAGACCAGAAACATCTTATTTCAATCCGCTTGAACTTCATCCAACGATATTCACAGAACGCTTAGTCTTTCAGAACATCTAGTATTCGAACAAGTTCACATACAGCTATGTCTGTATTCCGTCGTTTTTTATACATATATAATTTTTCTGTCAATTTGGATTCAAATAATGCAGGTTATTTATCGATATTGCCTATAGATGTAGAAAATGTGTAATTCTTTCTTACCGCAACTCTGCTAAAGAACCACTCTTCGATCGGTAATATTGCGTTAAGATATATTTGATTGGAAAGTTTTTATTTTACTTGTAAATTAGCAAACGTACTAATGTTAGCGCAATTTGATTCCCTGGTTCAATACCGAAAACTGTAGCATTTCAAAGACAGCTCGAACAGAATGGAAATGTAACTACCACTTAACTAAATACGTTAACAGTAAATGTTTATTAAACGTATCGATATAAAATGTCAGTTATGGTAGGTGTAGCCTATAGCGACCTTGAGAGGACAGGTAGTGCTATATCCCTGTGGGTTCAAGCGGTCAGTACATGTGATATACGGTTATCGTGATAGCAGACGATCCATTGTCCATGCGGTACACATAGTATGTGACCCTTCCCAAGGCTTGATCTCTTCCGATACACCCATGGAACTCCACACTGGCATACACCCAGCCCCGGTGGCGGCTCGCTAGGCATATAGGTCTAATCGCATCGCACGTAAAACCCCCAAACTATTTCCAAGCTGTATGATAGCGGAATCGAAGCTCAACTTTTGCTATCTTTGGGCTCCCACTTATCACATATTTGTATATTACATAACTATCTTGGAACCTGTTCCACTTCCTGATAAGAATGTATCTAGAGCAGAACAGATTCGCAAAAACACATTTTAATTTTTAAAGAGATATCATATGCATTCATTACCAACTACGTGCAAGATGTCTTGAAACATAACTCATTTGTTATCAAATGATAAACACAAAGAATGCGTGTACTGTTCCTCTTTTGAATATGTCCCTCCTCTGAAAGGCGCCTCATAAAGACGCTGAAATACTTGTATGTTGCAGTTAATATACAAAGAGCCCAAATCAGAACACACTGACATATTACAATTAAGAGATACTGGTAAAAAGTGGATTTTTAATGTAGAAATGAATAGTGAATTATGTATAAAGTAATAAAAACATGGTATTTGATATTAGGGCAATAAACTGATAATTAGAATTTGTTAGCATATTTAGATTTAAAATTATGCTAAAACACCAGTGTGATGATGAAACTGATCCGCAGCTGTACCTGTCGACACACCCAATATCTCACTGACCTGCACCTGTTTAATTTGTACACGATGCTAGTCTGGCAGAATGCAATTACTACAAGACAACACTTTGTTTGTAGCTGGTGTTTACGATTACACGTGTTACGAGAAGCATTATGAGTTATGAGAGGCGTGGAGCACTATGTACCAGGCAGAGTTTGTCGTACACATAATTTGTACTTAAATGTGCTCATCACTTTGTCAATATCTATATAATGATCTCGTAAAACAAACCGACAAGGTGATTAAAAGGCCTGCATCAAACCTAGCAAACAATTACAACACAACACCTTTTGTTGCCCAGGAACCTGTTGCTAAGGATATATACCTCGTGGCAAAGGATAACGGATGAGAAATATTGGGAGTATTAGACTGCTATAGCGATACCAAGTACCTGTATCGACAGTTGCTTAATTTGATTTACATCTCAATATCCATATCTGTTTTAGTTTTTCATGATTTAGAAGAATATTGAAATACAAACAATATCGGGCTCGAATCTAACTTGACTATTTGTTAATAGTTACGTTTAGTGTGGCTTTAACAGCAAACGGTCGTCTTTGTATGTAATGTGTTGTGTGTATCTATGCCTCTAATTTGGGAGGCTGTAGTATATTTGTATGTCTCATTTTAATATTGAAACATTTGTCCCTTTTTTAGTTCTATCTTACTGAAACATTCCGTAAGTCACCAAACAGCACATCCAATTAGGTCACATTATACTGGCAATGGACTACCCAGCCATCCCACACCATGTATGCTGAAGCAGGACCACAAACTAAGGTGGTATGTCACGGCAAGAGTACAGTACTCAGAGCCTTCCTAATAAGGCCGAGAGCTCAACTCCAGGCCAAAAGTAAGACGAAGTCAACGAGGACGTAAGGAAGAAGAAAGTAAGATAGGAAGAAAAGAACATATAATATCGCAGATTTAGATTATGCTGTAGGTATGAGAGATAACATTCTAATGTTATATCTAAACGGCAGGATCACCATTTGTTTCACATAACCAAAAATAGTATAGACCTTCTAGCTATTGGTCATTAAAAATGGTGAGGTATTCGTTACATAAGACTGAGGAGTAATTTTCTGTTCAGGGGTCATTGAACCAAGGAGTAGATATCTAGGTCAAATGATAGTGACATGTCTGACTAGTAAAACTGAATTGTAATTGCCTACTATTTCGATTTCTACAATTTCAGTAGTTTGAATAATGATCAACATGACTGTACGTGTTCGTGTTATGTCGTTTTTAACAACAACATTATTAAATCATAACACGACACATATTGCCAATCAGTTTCGAGAGATCCGCGAAGAATTGTGAAATTGTCTATACACAGTGTATGACTGCACGAATGTCAGAAAAGCTCTTGGTCGCGAATTTAGTATGACTTTCGCGTGTTTGTTGAAAATAACAAGATGCGAAATATTGTAAAGAAGGACATAAATTGGTTTACAGAACAATCTAAGATGACTCTGGGGTGTAATTGACGGGTGCTGAAACATTCAATTAGACATTGAACCAGCCATTTAAATGATGCCAACGAATAGCCTTCCTGTTGTACACGATTAAGCGTTTATTGTATGGTATTGTTAAGGAGGTATGTAAATTTGACAGATAGATTATCAGTTGTCTAAATGGTGATCGCCAAGATCTTTAGCATGAGTGAGCACCGATTTACTGCTAGTGTAGTCTGACAAGGTGTGTCGATAATATCTGGTCCCTAGTTGTGAGATTTAATAAGCATATTGGATGTTAAGCATTACTGACATTGACCAAAACCTGGTCTACATAATGCACAGGAGACATTGTTCAGATAACTATTGTTTATGAGGGTGGACGAAATATGAGTGTTGAATAGCAGATACCCCAAGTAGTTTGATAGGAATTTAAAGTGCAAACGCTATTGTTTCTGTTTTTATTTCCGTGTCTAATAAAGTAAGTGCATCTAGCAGACATTGCTGACCCGTTTTTATACTCCAATACTGTTTAAAACCAATATTACGTCGAATATTACCAAAGGAATAATGTACGTGAAATATTTTCGCTTTAGTAACATTCCATTGACATTGAGGTATAAGGATTCAAAATATGAGGAATTATACATTGGTATTATAAAAAATAAACATATTTCCGGTCCCTACTTGAGGTTGCCTCATTTACATATTGCCTAAAATGTGTGTGCCAAATTGATGTTAACTCAATACTAAATAAGGACAAAAGCGCGAAGTCTTTTTTATATTTTGCTACGAGTTTTATGCAAAGCCTTATTCGTGTTGTTGACTGTTTGCGAGTTTGTGAGTGTGAATTGATTTCGTAGTGTTTTTGTAGAGATGTCTAGACGTGTTTTTTTTCAAGACACAAAATATGTGGATGTAAATGCACATGTTATGTTGTTGATAATAATTGTCGTGATGAACCCCGTATTTATTGTGACAAAACGGCGTGTAGATTTCGAAAGCAATTGATTTTTATTCTACAGGTGTTTCGTGAGGGTTAATCAGTTATTTCATTACTCAGTATCTGGCCGTCATCTTTTTGGTATTATATACTTGAGTGAGATATGTCGTAAGAATGCATGTGGCTATTTAATTTTAAACAATAGATATGTAAATAGTTTGTTCAATCTTACTATCACAATATGCGAATTATGCCCCTTTGGCTTTATATGGTTCTGAAAGATCACTGAAAGAATCAGTCAACGAACCCATCTCGACTTAAAATTCATATTACCAAAACACAGTCTGAATTGGTACACTGTAGCAAACAAATTAGTGGCGACACCGTCCTTCCTTCCAGAATTAAAATTTACAATGGGATGCTTTTAGGGATCGACTTCTATGTGAAGGAGAGGTATCACCTTGATCCCGTTTTAGGGCCACTCAATGAATTTGCATGTTCTAATCAGAATAACCGATTTTTTCTGTGCTCATTGTGATAACAGAGGTCAAAGATTGAAAATTAACATTTTCGTTGTTGAAGTCCTCGTTAATTAAATATTAGAATTGAATATAATATTTTTTTACAGTGTTTGCCTTCAAATCTTGGATTTGTGAAGTTCAGTTCAGAAAACTGATAACTCAAAACACTTTATAATTTTGCTGAAAACTAAGATTTTTCTACGATATTCTGATAGCTTCAAATTGATGTGTAGTACTACATGTGGATCTTCACATGACCTGCTTCAGATGATGACATCCTAGCAAGGATCGCATTGACTAGGTCACGTGCATAAATTAGGTTATATTAAATGAATGTCATCATCTGTCCACTAAGCATCCATTATTTCCCATGTCTAAAGCAGGTTTTCAATTCATACAGGTTTGTTTAATGAGTCAATTTCAAGAAACACCTTCACTGAAGGTAGAATGTTAGAATTGTGCCTGCTGCCACACTGCATGATCGTAAAAAGTGACTTAATTTAAAATCTAAATTGAAATATTATCTCTTTTTTTAATATTTACTTAATTGGGATATAAACAATGAAATGTGAATTTTCATCCTTTGACCTTTGACCCCTTTAATTACCATGAGCGCAGAAAAGACCGGATATTCTGAATAGCATACAATATGCAGCTAAGCCTAAGGTATCTTCATGCAAATTATTTTGCTATTCACTTAGTGACCGTAAAACGGCTCCTAGTGATACCCTTCTTTGTATAGTTCTTTCCTACTCCTCCCTACTATTTCCCTTCCCCAACCACTTTTTTTCCCTATTTCTGCCTTATACTCTAGCATACATGCAAAGAAACGAATCAAGGGATTAAGAAATGAAACTTACATATGTGCTGTATATTATCAAAAACCTGTCCTTACAGGAAGAAAAGAGCATTAGGTTAGGTGAGGCATCCTCGTCAGACAATACATTGTCTGGATTCTATACTGTACCGTCCATTTGTCCTATAGCTATACACACTTGTAATGTACAGATTAAATTGGGGGCATTTCATATATATTCTAAATTTATTGAATGATAGATAGTTTTAAACAAATCATAAAATATAAGTATGATATAGCTAAACTCTATCGAAAACTGCTTAAAATGACTCAATTTAAAGTTGGGCTTTGATTAATTCTAATGCCATGATATTTCAAGATTTTCTGTTTGAATCCTGTAAAACAATATGCTTTTTAATGAACGAATTGGTCCCCTCCTGTGTGACGACAACTCAATGAACTCTTTCCATGCGATTAGATTTTTTTCTTCTAAAAATGAAAAGAGAATGTGCACTTCAATGGAAAGGACTACAATGTCCTAGTTAATATGTAAGAGAGTATACTCCATTAGGATAAGACTGCTGAATATTTGTGGCAATATATATGGATTGAAGAGTGTTTTGATTGCGTTAAAGTTGGTATGAACGCAATTTTATACATGTGTGTAATATAGTTCCGCTTGTTGAACGTTATAGCTGCAATTTGATTAAAAATATAAAAATGATAACTTTGAGATTTTTTTAAAAATAACTCTTTCAAGTAAATATAAAGAGTGAAAAAAAAACATCGATTTCACCCACAAAAATGATCATATATTAATTCATTCCATTACGAAAAAAGATAACCAAGGCGGAACTACTAATATATAAGTATTGCTGTGAGAGTAGTGATACGCACAAAGTGGAACGAACCGCCATATTTAATGTTCATCTTGGGAAAATTAGTGTGAGATTTTGATGGTCGTTGATAACATAGTTTGAAATCACTCCTGAGCTACTGAATGTATGTCATGGATGTATCAGTCTGGGAATGTGATATATAGATCCATAGCGACGACTTCATTCCTTTGTAAGGAGGTAGACAAGTGTTTACATGGTTATATTTGAATACAAATGACAAGGTTAATGCTGGTGAAAAAAATTCGTATAAAGCTTTCTCTTGAAATCTACGTAATGTGTTTGTACTAACATAACTTAACCTATTGCTCGCTTGAAAGCTTTACCCCAAGAAGAGTTGTTCTCCAATCAGATGTCCCGTTCATTGTGTATTGGGGTGACCATGCTGACGTAACCTACGGAATTCCCCAAACTGTCTTTGGGAAAGTCCCCAGTTGATGACCAGCAAATCCTTTTGCTGCATATAACCAACCGTAACAATGTTTGAACACGTATTCTGTTTAGACCCGGTTTAAACTAGTGAGTTTGTGTATGCCTATATATCACTTCTTGGGTGTAATTGCGCATAACTAAGATGATAAAAAATGTATATACACCAGGCGTAACCATATAACTGTTGACTGTATATTGTTATACTGTTTGTAAATTCTCGTCGTCGTTTTCTAATAATATGCAAATCGTATCTTCGGCTATAATGTGACCGGCAGTAGTGGCCTAGGCAATATATGTGCCAGTTTTATAGAAATCAAATGTTTTACGTACGGTGGCCGAGAAAGTAAACGGAAAATTAAAAAAAAATGTATTGCGTCAAACGCAATATTACTGCGTCCGAACGCAAAAGTATTGCGTGCGAACGCAGTACTATGGCGTGTGAAAACCCGAAGGGTCAGGATGACCTATAGTCGTCATGTTTCGTCCGTCGTCGTCCGCCGTGCGCCGTGCGCCGTGCGCCGTGCGCCGTGCGCCGTCCGCCGTGCGTTAACTTTTCACATTTTGAACTTCTTCTCAAGTTCTACCAGTGCGATTTGGCTGAAACTTGCATGAAATGATCCTGACATGGTCCCGACAAAATGTTGTTATTTTTCGGGTCAATCCGAAATCCATGATGGCCGCCACAGCCGCCATCTTGAAAACACATTTTGAACTTCTTCTCAAGTTCTACCAGTGCGATTAGGCTGAAACTTGCATGAAATGATCCTGACATAGTCCCGACAAAGTGTTGTTATTTTTCGGGTCGATCCTAAATCCAAGATGGCCGCCACAGCCGCCATCTTGAAAACGCATTTTGAACTTCTACTCAAGTTCTGCCGGTGCGATGTGGCTGAAACTTGCATGAAATGATCCTGACATGGTCCCGACAAAGTGTTGTTATTTTTCGGGTCGATGCGTAATCCAAGATGGCTGCCAAAGCCACCATCTTGAAAACACATTTTGAACTTCTTCTCAAGTTCTACCGGTGCGATTAGGCTGAAACTTGCATGAAATGATCCTGACATGGTCCCGACAAAGTGTTGTTATTTTTCGGGTCGATCCTAAATCCAAGATGGCCGCCACAGCCGCCATCTTGAAAACACATTTTGAACTTCTTCTCAAGTTCTACCAGTGCGATGTGGCTGAAACTTGCATGAAATGATCCTGACATGGTCCCGACAAAGTGTTGTTATTTTTCGGGTCGATGCGTAATCCAAGATGGCTGCCAAAGCCACCATCTTGAAAACACATTTAGAACTTCTTCTCAAGTTCTACCAGTGCGATTTGGCTGAAACTTGCATGAAATGATCCTGACATGGTCCTGACCAAGTGTTGTTTTTTTTCGGGTTGATCTGAAATCCAAGATGGCCGCCAAAGCCGCCATCTTGAAAACACATTTTGAACTTCTTCTCAAGTTCTATCGGTGCAATTTGGATGAAACTTGCATGAAATGATCCTGACATGGACCTGACAAAGTGTTGTTATTTTTCGGGTCGATCCGAAATCCAAGATGGCCGCCACAGCCGCCATCTTGAAAATACATTTTGAACTTTTTCTCAAGTTCTGCCGGTGCGATGTGGCTGAAACTTGCATGAAATGATCCTGACATGGTCCCGACAAAGTGTTGTTATTTTTCGGGTCGATGCGTAATCCAAGATGGCTGCCAAAGCCACCATCTTGAAAACACATTTTGAACTTCTTCTCAAGTTCTACCGGTGCGATTAGGCTGAAACTTGCATGAAATGATCCTGACATGGTCCAGACAAAGTGTTGTTATTTTTCGGATTGATCCGAATTCCAAGATGGCCGCAAGAGCCGCCATCTTTAAAACACATTTTGAACTTCTTCTCAAGTTCTACCGGTGCGATTTGGCTGAAACTTGCATGAAATGATCCTGACATGGTCCCGACAAAGTGTTGTTACATCTCTGGTTGATCCCAAATCGAAGATGGCTACCATGACACTATATCTAATTAATTTCCTACATGTTAAGGCCCTTTGGCCTCTTGTTTGAAATGAAATTTGTTGAAAGAAATTGAAAATGATCCTGCATGGTCCTGACAAAGTGACACAATATGACAATTATTTTACTATTGCCAAGGTAGTCAGATGACCGTTAAGGCCCTTTGGGCCTCTTGTTATTTTCCATGTCCTTTTCCAGCCACCGTGCTTACGTCATGACAGCACGAAAGATGTTACATAAAAATCATGTTGCAGGTTTTAATTGTACATAGTGATACGGCCGCCTTCTAGCTTCGCGCTTGGGGGAATTTCCCTTTAGCTCAGTCGGTAGAGCGACAGACCGGTAAGTCCCCATCCTCGATACTCCAGGGGTTCCGATCACTTACGATCTCTACACCCCTGGACTATCTCATCGTAAAACTGGAGGCAACAGAACAGAACAGGTAATTTAGTCCTTTGATGTACATCAAAAGAACCGTATAACGGTACACTGTGGTTGACGATGTGGCTTTGAAGTTGGGCGTCGCTCTCTCTATAGTCTTCAAAGGAAATCTTTGCTGGTCTGTGATTGGTCAAATATTTTCAGCTGAGCTGCCTTCAATTTCACTATGAGATAGTCCAGGGGTGTAGAGATCGTAAGTGATCGGAACCCCTGGAGTATCGAGGATGGTAAGTCCCGGGCTCGCGAGTTCGAGCCCTGCTGGTGGCATACTACTTTCGCCCTGAACATTTCATATATTTATATATATATATCCGTGAGGTACTCCCATAACATGAGTCAACTGTTCAGCCCATTTTTTATCGTACATTGATTTGCTCACAACGTAGTGCTGTACCCCTAACGTTGTTTGAGTAATGCTTGTGGATGATAGGTTGAACTCATTACGTAAGAATTGCATTCAAAACATTATCGACTGTTTCGCTGGGTCTTTGAACCAGGTCAAGTACATATACTCATTAAGAGCCGTGCTCGTGTTGCAAACAATGAGAGCCTCAAGTGTGATGGAAATTCTCGATGCAATTAAAACCTGTTCAACTGTCAAGATATCTGCACTAAAAGTTTGATTCTATTGGTGTCTTGTGATGCCAATCTGTAAGGACAATAATCGGCACAGGTGTTCCACAACAAAATTTCTACTAAAGCAGTACAGGTGGAACCAAGTTTATTATACCCAAGTATCTCAGGACTCCAACCATCTGTTATGTACTCTTCACAACTACACATAGGTATTCGGCCATTTGTACGTGTCTTTAAATCAGGCTAATTTCAACAGGCAAAGTCTAGGGAGACAATCCTTGCCAAATTAGTTTACAAAAATACGACAAAGCACTAATTACATGTACTTCGTTGTATATGTGAATCACCCGTATTGGAAGATAAATTATTGCGGCACTCAGCATCATGCAACACTAAATTAAATACTGATCATGAGGCAATGTCTATTCCAAGTAAATTATATGACAATACCCTTAGTTCGATCGTGAAGACATATTTCCTCATGACATCTGTCTCTCATGGTTATTACTCTATCAGATGTCCATATTTATACACATTTTGTTTATTTTATTATTGCGATACAAATTAATTAAACGTGTCTGATCGTTTCCTGAAACGGCCATGGATGGTCGAGTGTTTTTGCCGACCTGTGAGCCTTTTATCGTGTACAGGCTGATGAACTCGTACAGATCTAGAGTGTGCAGTAAGAAAGACAACTCTTGAAAACTTTTCTTTTCGGATCTAAATATCATGCAAGTCGAAGTAAACGATATTTGATTGTTTTCTTTTTTTATGAGCTAGGATGTAGAATGGTGACACCACTATAAATTATACATAATTCATCTTCCTTAGGGTTGTCAACCTCATCAGGCTGCATCGGCAGCATTAATGATCGCCGGAACGGATTTGCCAATTTAAAAAGGTCGAAATTAATATTGCGAATCCTTATTGATTTGATACAGTAAAGTTTTATCAACGATACTATCTAAATATCTGGTTTTATGTATAAATAATGACAGCCAACGATAAATCAAACTTTTTATACTTAAAGATGCTCCACCGCATACAAATCATAAAAGATATTCATTATTTGAACAATAATTAGGGTTTAATCGTGTATATAGATGTCTAATTAGCACAGAAAATAATATAAGAAAATTTATTTTGATTTCAATGCATGCGAAATCAGTACTTCATTCCATATAGATCATTGTGTCGGCGATTTTTTTTCGGGACGAAATAAATTATTTTTAATATTTTTATCTTGAAGGAAAATGAGAAGCTTAAACTTTTCAATAGTGGTAGTTATAGTGTAAAGTAGTAACTTTTGTAACTGAAGGAAAAAACATCGCCTGTTCCTGTTTTTGATAGAGAAAAGTAGCATTTATCAGCGTTGGAGCATCTTTAAATATCATATAAATGGTGGGTTCATTAAGTTATCAATAAAAACGTTTAACTTAAGCTAGCATCATTTCTAAGATTTGTTTAACAAAGTTCAAAACGTTTTATTGCATTATCACTTTTTCAACTTAAATTAAAAAGTTTTTTGAGTTCAGCCAAAGAAAATATTTAAGTACCAGCCTCAATACTTTTGAGTTTATGAAGTCATAGACAAAAAACGGAAGGACATTCTTCATAGACCCTAAAATAATGTACGTCCGTTTTTTTATCTATGACTTCATAAATCCTAATTTTATTGGAAATTATGCTTACAATTTAATTCAAATAACTTAATGAGATACAAATTAGGCACTGATTCCCTTGCTTTTACTCACTTTTATATAACACAAACTCAGATATGCGCATTGATATCGTATCCCACATTAAGTTTGGGCAATGACTGCGTCACTTTTAAAATTTCCTGCGAAAACGTTCTTCGAGTATGACGTCATCATACTCCACATGCAAATATTTCAGTCTATGCAAAAATAACACCAAACTTCTACATGTAACTAATAGAAATGAGTGTAACATATGATATTAAATTATTTCAACATAAGTTAAACTGTTTTATTTTCATTATCATTTTTACACCGTAAGTTGAAAGGCTTTTGCATTTTAATTATCCCTTTTCCGATTAAGTTTAAAAAGTGTTTTTTGGCTTAAGCTGACAAGTTTAGGTTTAAGACTTTTGTATGCCTGTATATATCACTTCGTGATAGGTTATATGCTTCATATATAACATATAGGAAGGCATTTCACATCTCAAATAGGTATATTATTTTAGGACTACTGTACTGGAAATAAAAAAGAAGGCTAGTTTTGAGAAAAAATGTTAAACAGCCTTTTTTGGCCGAAACATGCTGATTTTGCCATATTTTCATGCTATAATCTACAGTCGCCATTTTCATGACAAGGTCAGAAAGGACTCGGTGTGTATGCCTATGTACAGTACAACCGAATCCGGTCAAACGCTCCTTCTACATGCTATAAACACTTGTAAACATAATAGCACTGTTGACAGAAATATGTATTACACTATGTAGACTTGCAAAACTGAAGCGTAAAATTCCTTGCATAGTTTACTAATATTTACGAACAACACAACAATCTACGATTCAAAAGTAATATCTAAGGTTAGGACGGATGCATAGACACCTTATATCAACTAAATTATCTTCAAATACACCTAAGATGGCATGTAAAGTATGACTAGTTTTAAACCAGTCTTTTAACCTTAAACTAAAATGTTATTTCAACTTAAGTCTTTTACATTTTCACTTTTTCGAAAAGTTTTTTTGCATTATTATTTTTTGATTTTTTTCCCATTTATATCATTTTAAAAGCTGACATTTTAAAGTTAAACAGGTTTCAACTAAATTGGAAAAGAAAAAAAAGTGATAATGCAAAAAAAAAGTTATTGTTTTTAACTTGGGTTGAAATCTTTTCCGATGAAGCTAAAATCTTTAATTTAAAGTTATATGTGCCATAACTGGGCGAAGATTTTATTTTTTCTTCACTAATCTATTGAAAACCATAAAGTTTGATGAATAATACGATGTCCATATCAGCCGACACGGCAACTGCTTTACTAAACTGTAGTTGTACACATATTTGTGGTGATTGTCATGGCAACTTTCATCAGTACCATCAGCTTTATCCACGTTGGTTATAGAAATCTCTGTTCTTGGTTTGTTTCTTATGTATTTCCAGAAGAGCTTGCTGTTTTAAGTAACGTACAAAATTTACCCACTTGCGCCTTTTATGTCGGATTGACTGCTTGGCTTCAATGTAAAGATGAGGTTTCCAGTGTTTTCTAACCTGAGTTCTCTTGTTCACGGGTACATGCATTTTGTCATCTATAAGTTTGGTTAAGGTTCCA